>NC_079288.1:82863080-83166457 GCF_023638135.1 Falco biarmicus | reverse complement strand
TAACTTGTAAAAGGTAACTTGTAAAATGCAACTGAAGTGGGAAGGAGGCATTGTGTCCTTCTCTGATAGTTACTACTTATTTCATACTTAAATAGCAAGCTGTTGGCATCTGGAGTCACTTACAAAACCATTTGGCTTGAAAAGCTTGGTTTTTAAACCAAGATTGTTCATGCCCTAACAGAAAACAGTAATTTAGAGTGATGCTGTTTATGCCAGTTATGTTGTTTAGGATAATATAGAAAGTGAGGAACATTAAAGTGAGGAACAGTTGAATTAATTTTGGCTCTTCCCTTTGCAGTAGGTAACTAATTTCTCCCATGATACTGTTGCAGAAATCAGATGGACAGAAAGGGAAACCAGAGTTTTCAAGCTTCAGTGCCTAAATACAAACGTACCTGCGTTTGAGAATGTAGGTTTAACGGTGTTGACCAAGTTTAACAAGCAGGCAGCAGAGCTGAGAGTAGACCCAGGATCCCCCAGTCAGGGATAAACCTATGTGTACGCAGGCACATGCATTTCCCTGGCATACAGTGCTTGAAGACAGACAGTGATGCTGCTGTCTGGTTTCAGGTAGGTTTCTCAAACGTTTTCAGTGTGGAAATAACAACCAATCATTAGCATCTCAAATGAACTTACCTTGTTCCATTTCTCTGGGCAGAGGCATAAGCTATATTTCCAGCCTCGTCCTCTCTTACCTCCTCCCACCTCAGCCTTCCTTCTCTGTTAGGGCTCCATAGTGTCTGCTTGCATTGAATCTGATTGTAAAGCAGACCTTTGTTAAAATGCCCAAGTATCTCAGATGACTACTATAAATTAATAGTGATACAAAACTGAGAAGTGATACAGATTGACTTCTGTGTATGTGTGCGTGGTTTGCTTTTTGATTGATAAAAAAAATCTTTTTGGCACCTATTATGTGTCCTAGACTTTAAGGTCTTGAATCATAATAAGAGTCAAAGTAATCACAAGAAATACTATAACGACTGCTGAGAATTAGTAGTCAAAAGAATGAAAAATATTTTATTCCTTTCTTTGAAAAAAAAAAATGGAAAACTTCACCTGTTTTTCTAGTTTTCCCTTTGGGAACTATGTTAATTCTAACATGGATCATCACTAAGGATAGTAGTTGTCTCCAAGGTCTGCTTTTTTTGGCCTTGACAGCCCAACAACAATAATTTTTTCTCTCTTTTTGTGTGCGTATGTTTTGGTTTTTTTTTTAAGGACAGCCTATAGGTACTACATTCATGGAAGTCTAGACTGTCTTTCATGTTTTCTTCCTGGGCATGCGAGTGAAGTATGATGAAACAGGAAGATGTTGCCTGTTCCATTGCTGGAATTTTGCCCTTTCTGCCTGTGTGGTACTTGAATGCTCATTTCCCATTCTGTCTAATCAACTTTGACAGGTACATTTCTCAACCCAGTTCCCTCTGAAAAGAAATATTTCTTAAAGAGTTTAGGAAGGGTAATGGGACAAAGCAAATGATACAGGTGGGGTAGATGGTGTGTTGGTGAGCAGATAATTATGTTTGCTTGAACTAAGAAATCTATAAATACACATGGTTAATATCTGCAGCCTCATGTTTCTGTAATTGTTCATTGTCACCCAGGCTGCTTTCCCTTTCAGTGCATCCTTTTGCTGTGGTCAATGCCACCTTAGATCAGTGCAGTAGGTCAGGGGGGTGAGGTTTGTGCTTGCACTATGCCCACTAGAAATGGGCTCTAATCCTTCTTGGTGCTTCTAGACACTTGCAAATCAAGAACTGCACTCTTGTTTTCAGCCCTGTGTGGTCACGTACCTTCATGTAAACAACGCACCCTCAAGACTACCAAAGCCCCAGAGCTAATTATTTTAATCTACCATATGAGACCCTGTGTCTTTTAGTGACAGCCTTACCTGATGTTAACATCTGTAAGCACCAACACATCGTGGATCACCTATGCATTCAGAAGGTATGCTGCTCAGGACTAGTCCTTGCAATCTCATTGTTGTGAGGTGACACTGAAAGAGGGGCCATTACTGAAGAGGTACCAGTCTGGTCTGAAGGATTTCTGAGCCCAGAAGCCAGAGGAAACTGTTAGAGTCTTCCATGCTTCCCATGAACATGGAGTTAAGTCTTTGAGGGATCTTTGCACTTCCTTTATTGGGACCTTATGAGTATCTGAGGTTAATTGGCTGTGCTAAAGTCACTTGCAATGCTCTTAGCATTTCAGTAGGATCAGATTCATCCTTTGATTGCCAGCAGCTCCATACATGTGCTGCTTCACTTTGTGCATCCTTTTACATACGTGAACTGCTGTTAGGATTTGCAGTTGCTATATTATGTCTTTTCTTAGGATGTCAGTGGCCTTCACAAAACATGAAATCTCACAGCATGTCTGTGGCAGTACCAGGCACCGTAGGTTTCATAATACAGCTGAGCAAACTGTGGCAAGGACAAACCATAAGACCTGCTAAGAATCACATGAGAAAATTGCTATTGGGTCATTAGCAAATAGGTGTGGGCTGGATTAATGTCTACAGTCCAGATAGTCAAGAGACCTGGTTTTTCTCCAAAGTATGGGCTGTTGACAAACATTAACAGTTTTTTGGGGACTAGCCTAAAAATAAAGGAAAAGCTGCAGGGAAAATTACTAGTTGACTTCATCATGTGGCATGAATGTTTGTCTTTTATTAAAAAATAAATAATTAATTTCATGTCTTACATTTCTAAAACATTTTTGTCCATATCCTTTTATTAAGGAGCAGTCCCTTTGTGACAAACAGCAGTTGGGTGGTTCTGCAGTGAACCACTTCTTAATGACAGAAAGTAGATTTGTACAATTGCTCCGAATTTGTGATAATGGTACCTTTATTTAAACATAAAAGTTTAAAACATAAAGGCATAAAAATTACAAGGCCAGTATGGCAGTTCTGCAAGGCTACTGCTTTTGATTGATTCTCTGAAAAGTTTCTGATGGCATGGTTGCAAACTGTAAGACTATTTTTAATCTTTTTTCTTAGTTGCCAGGAAAGATACCTTGTGATTATGAGAGCTGAAGACCTCAAATTCAGCTTAATATTTATAAAATTGGTTGCACACAGGCAGCAGTAGCATAGATCTCCCATTTTTGTGCGTCGCAAATGGTCTTGAGGCATAGTTAAAAAGACAAGGGGCAGATTTTTTTGTGAGCACATAACATGTCGCTTGGCAAAGAGGGCTGTTGATGTGTGTGGTTGCTATTGAGAAGAAGCTTGCAGTTGCCCAGACCAAACTGAAGACTATTTACAACTCACTGCCTTGTTAGGATTTAAGTGAGAGATACATCAGTTTATTCCTGAACTTGTCTCCATGCAGTTCGTCGGAAGACCATGTAGAAATACATTATCCAAGGCATATATATTTGCCTAAAAATCCACTAGGTATACAGAAAATAAAGGAAAAGGCTGTGTTTATATGTACAGGTTTTAACATTGTTTGAGGCTGAAGTTAGCAGATCAGGGTTTTTAAAGTGGCTACCCAGGGTTTTCAGAATTGTTAGGTAGCTGTGCTCCTGACCAACTTCAGCAGCAGCTGCTGTATCCTTTTTGTGGGTCGGGATGTTCTGGCCTTGTTTGGCTTAAGGAAAGCAGGTGAAGTTGTGCTGTGCTTGGCTGTATCATACTGACAAAGCTGGAGCTGAACTCCCATGCTGTTTGCTAGTGTAGCAGCAGGTGAATGCCAAGAGCTGCGCTAAAGCAGGTTTAGTTACCATGCTCATGGTGCTGGGCTGCGTTCCCCAGCCAGGTTATTGTTTGGGAGCCCTGCCTGTTTCATGTGGTATATGTTAATAGTCATCTTGTGACCATGGCGTAAAACTGACAAGAGCAAATCTTTAAGGTTCTAAAATCAAGGCAAATGTCGTGAACTCTTTACGTGTAGATGCTTCTCTCGTGTGGGAAATCAATTCTTGGGCTTGACAACACTACAAGTTTTAGAGTGAGGTAGGAGATTTCACTGAGATTATTGTAGCTCTGCATTCGTCGTTGCAGAGGGACAACAGTGTTAAAGAGGTGAAAAATGGAAAGACAATGAGAAATAGAAAAGACAATGCTATGAAGAGAAAACTAAGATGTGATAAATTTACAAAAAGAATCTTAAGTTCTGTCAACCTCGTTACAATATTGAAGAATGAAAACAGCTGTTGTAACAATGAAAAGCAATATTTAAAACTGTCCCTAGGATATATTTTAGTGCAATTCATCAGTTACTGCAAAATGCTACTGAGGACAAGGACACAACAGGGTTCAGGATGGCTCCAGGAGGCACAATAGAAGTTACTTTGACAACCAGACTTGTGCTCCTGATAATCCAATTTTTCCATTGTAGTGGTCAGCCAAGAAAAAGGTGAACAAAGCTCCATTTTTAATTTTACGTTGTAATGTTTTTAATTTTTCACGTTATAATGGTTTTAGGGTGGGTTTTTGGTTTTTTTTGTAGTATGCACTTGATTGGGTTTTGTCTGCCTAGAAGACTGCAATTCACTGTTAAGTCAAGGAAGATGCACTTAGAATACTGTCCTTAACTAATAAAAAGAAGTCTACCTTTGAAACAAAGATATGTTTTCCAGTGAGCAGTTATGCAAATTGAAATAGAGTGGATACTGCCCATGATAGCAGCATTTGATAGACTTGTGCCTAGTTGCATTGCAGTTTGCCTTTTGTTGTGTTTTTAAAATAGAGAATACTGTTCTATTTATCTTTCTCTAGGGAGCTGTTTTTATAGTTCAGTACGCTTGGACAAATTGATGTAATTTTCCTCTGTAAGTGGCTTTTCTGTTACAAACATTGGCAATTTGTGCATTTTGGGTACAAGGTGAGCTTTCATCTAATGGCCAGAACTAAATCATTGGATTTTCTTGTGTGGATCAACTCAAGTTACTGTGTCTGTCTTTCACGCCTCTGCTTGAAGGGGTTAAGCTAAGTGAATCAATAACTGTAGAATATTGAACATTTCTGGATGACTCATACTACACAATAAAAAAGTTCTAAAGGACTCATTACCTGCCCATTGCACCTCATGAAAATAAAGTTTTTATTAGAAAATTGTTATATTGGGGGCTGATGGCAAACCATGCCACAGTGGCATTTTGATACCCAGTCGTTGCAGTCTCAGCCGAAAGTCTCGTCAGAACCAGCTTTATTAACATCTGTATGTTAAACAGGTCAGGACTGCTGCTTTGGGATACTGAAGTGGGGTTAGCCATGCACACAGCCTGAGAAAGATCTGTGCACCTGCCATTCCTCAGGTTTTGTCAGTGTCTGTAGAGCTGCCGACAGATTTTCAGCTGATTGCACATGCTAACGTTGGCTTCTCAAAGCAGTTTGGTGTTCCTTGTTTTCGGGCTTCCACTGGAATTTGTGTGGCTCCTAGGGCTCTCAGATGAGACCTTCAGTAAGCCATGGACACTGGAAACGCATCTGTCTCTACAGGGCTTGAGGCAGGTGCATCACCCAAGAGAAAGAAGGGAATTGCGTTGTCTGCCCACATTGTGCAGAGCTGGGGTTGCACAGAGAATCTGGAGCCTGTGTGATGTCTTACTGAAGGCTGCTGGACTGAGTAAATACAGGTAAGTTCTGAAAAGCGATCATTTAAAAGCAGTTCCATAAGACGCCATTTAGTATCTCTCTTATTGCCTACAGGCTGCAAGAAAGATTTTTCTGAGCCTTGATGTAGGATCTGAAAGGCATCAAGCTGTTGGTTTGCACCACTCAAACAGAGCTTTTCACTGGGTTCATCTGTTTGTGGAGGCACCTGTGCTGAGCTGCTGCTCTCAGTAAATCTGCCCAACTGAAACTTCCTGTTGTGGGTTGTTTTGGTGTGGAATGAAGTAGAGACCAGGGTCCTGAAGCCTTGAATTCTGTCTGATTTGTCTTAGGTTTAGTTTTGTGTGTTGAAAAGCCGTGAAAATTACTTAGTCTGCTTTATTTTTTAAGGACTTGTGTTTTGTGGTTGATTGCAATCTTGGATTTAGGTTTCTTCCTGCTGCTGCTAAGTTATAAATCTGAGTAGTTAGCATCTGAGCTGTCCAGTAACTTAGTCTATCCTCTGACAGACAAGCTTAACTAGATAAGTTTACTACTAAACAAAGCTGAGCAGGAACATGTTAGGTGCCAATAACATTTCATTAGTCAGGAGTCTCAGGAATCTGAACTCAGAGGTCCATGGGGGTTCAGCTTTAAGTTCAAAGTATACATAGGGTTCTTGTTCTGGTGCCCATCCTTTAATCTCTCCTGGTTTTTGTTTGAGGTCAGTAATGCCTCTGCTTTCTTCAGTGGCTCCTTTTCTTCCCTCAGAAGTTGTATGTCTTTCTATATCTTTCCAAAGACTCCTTCCATGGCTTTCCTTAGCCCTTGCTTGTCACAATTTATAATTAATTAAAATTAATAACTGCTTTTCTCCTTATTTGCTTGGGCAGAGAGTAGGTTCAATCAATTTACTTATGCCAACTGTTGCTGACAGTTATGAGCTGTTGTGAGCTGCCAGCTGCAGGCTGCTTGTATTGTCCTACAGTGTAACTGGGGCAGTTTTCAAGCACTGTCTCCTATATATCCTCTTTGCTTTGAGAATAACATGGGCAGCACTGCAGCTTGTCTCCCATGTAAGACAAAGAATGACTTTCTCTTCTCTCAGGACACCCTAATTTAGCAAACTAGGCATTGTAAGATCTCTGATATTTCTGCCACCCTGTCAAATAGGACCGTGCAAATATGACCAAATATGTACAAATAGGTCTTCCACAGTTATTAGCAGCGAACTCTTGCTCCGTGTGGTCACGTATGCCTCCTTCCCTTAGGAAGTTGTTCTAAGAAAGCAATCCAGCTTCCAGCAGATGAAAAGGCCGTGACGTAGTACTTGTACGCAAGAAACAGGCTAATTCAAGGGACTTAAAGAGCCAATTTACTTGCTTTTGAAATAAGAATTACATTTTTGGAAGTCAGGAGAAGGAGATGAACAGCTCTGAAAATATGGTAAAAGCATGAGTAGGCAGAACAAGGAGATGGTTTTGGTTTTTTCAGTTACCATTCCCAAATCTCTGCTTGAACTTCATACCCTCCTCACCCACCCACTGGAAACTGGTTGCACAAACTATGTAGAATAGCTCTAAACAAAGTTTCTTGGTATCAAACGTGAAAGATAAGATCCCAAAAGAAGTGTTCTTGCCACATTTTGATTAAAAAATGATAAATCTATTGTGCAGATGCTGCAAAAGTGACATAGCAGATTCTCATCTAGCAGAAGTGACTTAGAGCTCTAATTTAGATAAGTGAGATCCAATTTTCTAAGGTCATAAATAATGATTGTTGTTTGTGTGTTTCCCAATTGCATTGTTCCTAGTCTTTCACATTTGTGCCAATAGTTATCTACACGTTCGCATTTTAAAATACCAGGCACAGAGACTGATGACTTTATTTACCCTTTACTGTAAATATCTTTTTTCACTTCTTAGAAGCAAAGGCATCCACACTGTCTGTAATAACAGCTAATTCTCTTCATTCTGTTCCTTCCATTAAAACTACCAAAACATTACAATTCTGATGTGAGAAACAAAGTCACAGATCTTTCTGTCGCATCTGAGCAGAAGGACTTGCAGATCTGTCTGGAGACCCCTTGGAGTCGATGGTGTTCTATGCAGGTATGAGGGCTCCTCTGTGAAGGCCTAACGGCACTGAATTTGATCTGTCTCCTCTTTCAGTAAACTCATGTGCTGCTTGCCTTTATGAATGAACTGCTGTTATCAAAAAGGCAAGTCAAAACTGTGTCCATGTAGCAGAGCACAAAAACAAGGTTAAAACTGCTGTTAAAAACTAAGCTTCTAATGAAGACTCCTGCATTTCAGTTTTAGCTCTGTCCCTAGTTCATCAGGTTACCCAGATCAAGTATTTAATTCTTCCAAAGTCTCTTTTTTCATGTACAGATGGTGCAGAAAGGGACTCTGGCAGATTTGTCCTGCTCATATTGTGCCCCTGAAGCCAAGTGCCACTGCCAGTTTCCCCTCTTTTCTCCTGAAGGTTACGATCCTTGGGACATCCTTGTGTCCCTGCACCCACTATTCCCATTCACCAGCAAACAGCTCAGCTCAAACTCTCCGTAAGGACAGCTGACATTAGAGGGAGGCAAGATCACCCTTCTGCTGGAGCAGGAATAAAAAGAAATGCCTGAAAGCACTAGAGTTGCTTAACACACTTCATGGAGCCTAGGTACTCACCTCTGAAAGCAGCTGTCGTGTTCAGGTCCTATGAAGAGGGACATAAGTGTGCTGTTCTGCAAAATAGTGTCACTTTTTTTTTATAGTTTGTTTTCCTTTTTATGACTTTATACTTTGGTTTCATGACTAGCTGCAGGATGTGAAAAAATTGTAGTGAGATTCTAGTGTGAGGTCTGCCTGAAAAAGGCCACAACTGAAATGGGCTGTCTCTTTCTGCGTCTTGTGAAGCGAGCAAAAAGTTGTTTTCATGGTGGAAGGTTCTCTGTTGAAATGTTGTCAAAGAGGTGAGAACCACCGAAGCTGCCTTGCATGCCCTGAACTCAGGCTGTGGTTTCAGCGAGGCACACTGGGAACACTAACAGCTGGCAAGTTAACCCTACCGTTGGCCTATGAGACATATACCCTGGTCATATCTAACCTGCTAACTTGTCCAATGTATTTTTATAAAGATTAAGAAGCATTCAGCTGAAGTCAATGTAAATCGCCTAAATGCAACACCCTGAGTGGCATCTCTATTTTAGCATGTATCTGTGGAATCAGGTAACTGTAAAATGGTTGAGCTGGTTAGAGGACTATTACAGTTTAAGTTATTTTTTTTCAGGGTGGAGCTGTTGGCCAGCACTGCCATCCAACAGCATGGAAGCTAACAGTGTGCTTAATGGCTGCATTTATCACCCAGAACACCAGGATGAAATCACCAGAGTGAGGACTGGGAGATGTGGATTCTCTTTCCAGCCTTTTCACAAACTTCTCCTGCGATTTACAGCTTGCCAGGAACATGGTGCCAGATGAGCTCTTCCAGCTGCAGCTTTTTTAACCTTAACATGTTATAGCTGCTGGTTCTTCACATCCACTGGTGGAAATGACCTGAGGGGGAGGAGGTTAGAGGCCTGTCAGATCTGCTGGTGTCTTTCCACCTGTACCTGTTTCCTATCCTGCTTATATTGTCAGGGTGAGTTGGTGAGCAGCTAGGCACAGTATCCTTTTAACTCTGACCAGCTGTAGCATTCCCTGACTGTACCCATAAACTGGTGATGTACCACAAAAAATGAGTCACAAAAAATGAATAAATAGGAAACCATAAATAAGTACAGTGCCATAAATCTTGCTGTGAGAAAGCTTTGGAAAAAGAGCAGCAGCGTTCCTCATCTCCAAATAAGCTACTGTCCTTTATTTCGAAGAGCTCAATTTACAGTGGAAGGCAACAAAGTGCTCTTTCAACCAGTTATTTCTGGCAGAGCAAAGGTTTAGGCGTTGATTCCTATTAACTTTAAGAAAATTCTGTTTTGATTTCAGAGAGCTACAGCAAACTGCCTGTCCAGCTTTGCTGCTAGGTGTGTGCTGACAATCACTCCTACTCCAAGGTGGAAGGCTGGGTGCCTTCAATTTCCACAAGTGACTGACATGTGACATTTCTACAGGTCTTGGACACATACAGGAGACGACCTTGCACAATATGCTGGGTACCACTTGTCTCACAGTTGGGCCGCATTGTAGGATTGATACTTGCCACTGGGCCAAAAGATACCCTCAGGTCACAGACCTGTTGCTCTTGCATTGACAGGCTCAGATCCTTGGTTTTTCTTCACTTGATGCATGAAAGTTTGAAATAAAACCAGAATCTCAGTGAGGGGAGTGTGAAAGAACTGGTACATTGTTGGGGTTTTTTTTTCTGAGAGCTGTGGGGAAAACTGAAAATATCTGTGTGTGGGAGGGAGGAGAGATTTAAAAGAAACATTTAAAATTAAGTAGGATTTCTTAGAATCAACAGTGAAACTGTTCACAGCAATGTTCTGAGCACTAATGTAACAAACAGTTGAAATGCGGTTGTTTTCCCCAAAGCTAAGTTCTAGGTGTTCCCAAACCACCTGCATTATAAATTCAAGCTCCACAGGCTGAACCACATTTATCGATAATGTCATGCCGTAGGAAAAATACTTTGACTATGATACCTCTTGCTCGTAGCTAAGCTTTTTCCCCTAAAAATGTTCCTTTTGGAACTGCACTATATCAGTCACTGTTGATGCTATTTCTGAGCCACAGTGGCAAAACCTTCCCATTTGTAGTCAGCAGAAATGATGATCTCTATTTCTCTTCGCTCCCCTGTGTCAGTGATATGTCAGAGGTGAATAACACACTGGCGTACCATGGTGGGATATGCAGGTTCTCGGAGCGTTAATCAAAACTCTGAAGTCTGTATACTTACATTCATTTGATTTTGTGCAAATGAAGTCTGCCTCAAGAGCATGACAGGAGAAGCTCTGGGGTCTTTTTTAATTAAATCACTCTGCCTTGCTCAGCTTCACACCAGTAATGCTCCCTCTCTTGCTTTGTACTCCTCATGTTGCTGCAGCACCAGGAAACCATTTGTGTCTCCAGTCACATGAGTCACCTGGTGTGTGACCACTGAAATGTGAGATTTCTCAGCAGCTTGCAAGGTTTGGACTTTTGCCCACTGCTTAGAGGTCAGTAGAAATTTTGGTGCTGTAGCTTCATGTAAGTCCGGATCAAGGGACCATGCAGGACGCACTCAGCTCACAGGGGTTTTCTCAGACGGCACCTGGGTTTACCTTCAGCAGGAACATCTGTGCATGCACTGAGGTTCCTCGGCCAGGAGGCTTAGGGCCCCTTGGGAAGGCACCAGATTTGAACGTGCATCAGCAACTCCTTCACACGTGAGCTCCTTCCCTGCTCCATGCTGTCATGCTCAGGGTGGAAGAGGATGCCCAAGAAGCCAATGTGAAATCAAGACTGTGATAGCAAAGTTGCATCCTACAAAGCAACATGGGACATAAACCCTACCCCATCAGGTTTGTATAAAGCCCAGAGTCTGGGAGGTGAGTGGTCAGCAGTTAGTGCTGCTGGTGTTTGTGTCTGTTCAAGCACTTACAGATCTGTGATGTGTTTTGAAAGCTCTCGGGATGAGTCTCTCTTCCCTGCTAAGTCATTTCATGTCACTCTGTGAGGGTATCTTTACTCACAGCCTAAGCAAGCAGATTTACTCATTTCCTTAGAATTGCCCTCAAAATGAGAGGATTGTGTGGAAGAACCTGTGTTTTAAGAAAAAACCCTTTCAAATCAGGCTGAGAAGGTGATGCCAGCTGCTCCACTGCCTGCCTTCTGGTTTGTTTACATCTCTCTTTATTCTTTTTTTTTTTTTTTTTTTTTTTTTCTAGCTCAGCAAATGAAGACATCAGATGGCCCACACCAGCCATGCTCACTTAGGAGTGCTGCTCGCTGTGCCTGCGGTGAAGGTGCTGGGTCATCCAGGCTGAGCAGAGCTGGCGTGCTGCTGCTGTGCAGCTGCAGACAGGGGCTCGCTGGGCACGGGGTACGTACGCTGGTGCATAGCTTGCCTTTCGTCTTTCCTCTCCACACTCAAACCACCAAGAAGCACCAGCTGGTGAAGGAAAGGAGGTGGAGACAACACTCACAAGCTGGTGTCCATCTCAACCTCCACTGTGTAGCCTTACCAGCTCTCCACCACTCGTCTCATAGCTATGTCATCTTTCGTTATGATTTTACTGCTCTGTATTAGCTCTGGCAACTAACTGGGTTAAGATTATCAGCCACGTTTATGAACAAGCATGAAGGAAGTGAGGTCAGACATAGCACAGCTCTTGTGGCAGCACTTTCTTGTTTATTGGTGGATGTGCTGTCGAGGCAAATAAGTGTTCGGGGTTTTTTCTTTTTTTTAGCAATGTTTTACAGCGTATTCTGATGCTGTTTGCTTAGGCAAACATAGGCAAGCAGGCATCTTTGTAGTGTTACTGCTACATTGGCTAATAGAAAGCAAGGATACTGTGATGGGAGCCTCCCAGTGAGGTGGATTTGTAGTGGTTTTGCTTCAAAATGTGCTCATGTGGCATTTGACAAATAAAGAGACTTCAGAGACCAGCAAAAGGAAGCCTAGGCTGGTGTTGTCTAAGCAGTCTTGAAACTTAATAAATAAGCATCTCTGTCCCCTTGTAGGCATCTGAAAAGGAGGTTTAGTTTTGAGAAAAGCTGACTACCTGCTGCTCAGTAGCACTAAAAATGAAAGATGGTCCAATGAACTGTCTAAAAAGAGATTTGGGTGCCTTGTGTTAGACCTCCAGGTTTGAAACTTACGATCTTTAATCAGTTTAAGGGTGGCTGCGGAAATGCTGCAGTCATTAAACTATCTAATGGCAGTTGCTGTTTGTTTTCTTCCTCAGGAAATCTGTAAAGATTCCCTTGGGAGCAGTTGCTGCATAAGCCATGGGGGCTCGTCACTTTCCCCACTGAAAGACACTTGGCTCTGACAGTGAGGTGAGTCTGCTGCTTTCCTCTGTCCTCAGTAATGCCTGATCATATATGGGTTTCTGAAAATATTTGTGTCAGTCCTTGTATACACAGTGTATTTTCTGTAAGACAGTCATGTTTTGGCTCAGTGCAGAATATATATCCGTGCAAGCCCGTCTGTGTCCTTTGAATGCGTTCGGAAGGATGATACTAGAATAATTTCCTGGAATTGCATGACAAGGCTAAACAAAGGGTTATATTAAAGTACTGACTGCATATTGCCAATAACAGGGAATTTTTACTCCAGATTTCCTTTCTTACTGTGCTGGTATCAGCTAGGACTTCAGTTATCATACTGGATAAACCTTCATCTGTTTGAGGGGTGGAAAGGGGGATATACATACAATGCAGGTGGCTCCAGCCATGACTTTTCTCTCTGCACTGTTGGGGACCATGCGTGGGCCAGTGCAGCATCCATGGGCATACAGGGGACAGCACCCATCTGGGCAGATGGGATGGGAGGGCCAGGCCTGTAAATTTGTGTCCAGCTGCACAAACAAGTAATCAAGAGGCAAAATAGGGCATGATTTTGCTGGCCAGATGTGTACTCTTGTCCCAGGACTGGCGTGAGTAACGTACCTCAGTTTGATGGAGGGAGAAGTGGCTCTGGGCAGACCCTGCAGTACCAGCCTGGGGAGTGCTATTTCCACATGCCGTAAATTCACACCATGGCTCACCTTGTAGGGATGTGCCCTACAGCTGCTTCCTGCTCGCAGATTGGGTCAAATGCCATTGCCACCATCACTCATGCAGATGCCGCCAGCTTCCTGTGCCTCGATGCAGTAAAACCTCACATTACTTCTAGAGATGCTAGGAAGAAAGGGAAATGTAGTTGAAAGTTCAAGAGGGGTGGTTTTCCCTCGTATCTTCTAGCCTGCACTATTCCAAGTAACTTCCTGTCTTTCTGTTCTCTTTCCAGGTACCTGTGATTCTTATCCACTGCTGAAACTGCTGAAAGCAGCTGAAGGAGCAAGGGTGTTTTGATTGCCCCATGCTGTAGAAGGCCTAATTCTTAATTACAGTCTTGTGTTGGCTTTGCCAAACTCAACAGTAGTGCTAATGATAGATCTCTCTCAAAATTGGAAATTGTTTCTATTGTGTTTTATTTTTGAAGAAAAGGAGTGAGCCCATAAGAATGTCCTGCGTTTCCCTCTGTGGGATATAACTTCAGTCATTTCACCACTCCTAAGAATAAACTGACTCCCTACTGAGTTATTCATAACGCCTTTTCAGCCAGGCTGATGTATATCAGATCACTTCCTGAGGCTGCTGTGAGGAACACATCAAGCATCTCCCCTCGTGCTGAGTGCTGGCACATCACAGAATTTCTGTGGGACTCTACAAAGAAATAAAAAATAAAAATCAACACAAGCCAGACTCTGTCCCACATCTCAGATGAGCTGCGCAGCTTTTTAGCTCTCAAACCAACTCTAGTCATTGCACCCTCTGATGGTTCTTCCTTATTCTGCCTCCTAAAACTCATTTCTTCCATCCTGCCCATATGTAATAAATCATGATCAACCAGGATACAGCAGCTGCAGTACATCACTGGTTGTATCACCCTGTCCCTGGGGCTTTCTCGCTCTTCCCTTTTTACTGCTCTGCTCTACTGGGTCATGTCTACAATAATTTTATAGACTGTAAATAGTTGGGGCTAGTATGCAGCTGCTCTGTGAATCACCTGGTGTGCTCTGGGGTGGAGTAAAATGCTTGGGAGTAAGAGGAACGGGGGAACAGGTTGCCTAGTCCCTAAGCAGGGCTGATAGGAGTAAAACTTTTGTTCTCAACCATAAAGGTAACTTACGGAGGAGTTGCAGCCAGAGCACTGCAGCAGGCGGTCCACTGCTGCTTTGAGATTGAACCCTCCAGGGTTATCAATTTGCTTGCTGCTGCTTTTGCTATTACAGGATTCCTCTGATGCACAGTGGCTTACAAAATGCATGAGGTTTGGAGGACATCAGCCTGGAGGGGTTCTAAGGCAGAGGAATCCCCTCTCAGTGAATGTGCACGTACCTTGTAGGTGCTTGGTGAAGGCAGAGAGCCTTGTGATGTCCTGCTCAAAGCAGGGAGTCCTGAATGATGATCTTGAGTGACAGTCATGTTCAAGAAGCAAGAAAACTGGTGTTGAGGAGGGTAGAAAGCACCTGATGGAGGAAGGGGGTAAGTATTAGAGGTGGGAAGGAGAGAAGAGAGAGAGGGGAAACGTAGAAAAAGGAGAGCCGCAGCCAAGCCTTGAGTCTGGAAGGCTAAGTTCACACCCAAGAGTGACACTGGCCAAAATGCTGATGATGGGTTTAGGGAGGCAGCTCCCAGAGACAGGAATCTGCCAGCCTGGCCATGCCTGAAGAGGTGCAGAATGAACCCTGACAGTTTTCAGAGCCTCAGAGACAGAAGTCCCCCAAGAATTCCAAACTCTTTTGAATGTTTTTATGAAAATATAATCATGTTAACCTGTTTGGGACTGGGAAATCAAAGCCTGAGCTTTTTCTGCACAACACTCTCAAGCACAAGCCTAGCCAGGGGAAAACCGAGGCTGAAATTCCCTCTGCATTTCATTTAAGCCAATGTGGGATGTATAGGTTCAGGGAAGCCGTTAGGTCTTTACCCCAGGACTGGCTCTGGAGCTGGCCCCAAGCAGTCACAATCCAGATATCCCCATGTAGCCCCTCACTGTGGCTTTGGAGGAGATGGACGCTCTCCGTGCCTGCTCACATGGAGTAAGGACCTGCTGTGGCACCTGCATGTGGTTGCACAGCATGTCCCAAAACTGGCAGGAGCCTCTGCAGCAGCAGGAAAGGTCTGTCACATGAGGTACCGAAGAGAAATGATAGAATATCCCCACAGTCCTGGGAGATAAGCAGGTGGTCTGCATGGAAAACAGGCTCCTTGAGTTAAATTGTATGTTTGGTACCTTCCTGTCCCTTGTGGGCTCTTTTTAGACTCACCAGAGGACTCCAGCATGTCCAGGGTTCTACCGGGGCTTGTTTTACATCACTTGTTCCACTTAAGTCAAAACTGCTTCGCAGCAGCATTTTAGCCCCTGGTTTCTCAAAAGTTAATCTGAATTACTGCCACAGGACTAGACCAGTGGGGCTAGTGACCTGCCCACATCGATCTTTGCAGCCTAAAATAGAGGCAGCCAGACTGGGCGAGTGCTGAAAATGCCTCTTCCGTGTACTTAGAACCAAGGAAAAGCTGGAGGTTGGGTTAATTTGATCTGAAAGCAGATGGGTTGAGGATTTCCACAGGCTGCAGCCTGCACGCTGTGCACAGGCAGGCTCCCCTCCACTCCGGAGCACAGGGACAAAACCACCAGGGAATAAATCCAATTGAGCTTGCCGTGTGGCTCAGAAAAGCGGGTGAGCTTGGGTAAAATCTTTTATGGGATCTACTGAAATAACTGGAAAAGCAATAAAATCTCTTGAGGTCATGCTGCCGGGCTGCACCCAAAGCCTATCACAGCCACAGCGGTACTGCTGCTACTGCAAAAACAGCCCTCCTTGGTTTGCAGTGATAAACAAATGATGCTAAAAGGGGGAAGGGATATTATAGTTTTGCAATTTTCCCAAACATACGTGCGTGCGTGTGCCATCTCTGCAGAGGGCAGCAGCTCATTGCAGCTGCGGAGGAGGATGCTGCGGCAGCCAGCTGCCATGCAGGGGCTGCATTCAGCTAAAACGCATGTGTAGCTGTCAGAACCCCTTTCCCTATGGCTATGCCATCATCCCGGGGCTAATTCACACCTGTCCTGGTGCAAGTTTGGGACTGAAAAGTGTATAATATGAATTTCCTGTGCTTCCTTTTTCCCTTACAGGCTCCCAAAGAAGGTTAGAGGGATAAAGGCTTTGTATAAAAGGGTCACTATTTATAGGGAAATTAATTCTCATGACAGGTTTAAGGTGTTAGCAAGTAAGGTGCTTTAACCAGAATAACCATGTGTGTTCTGTGAGGCTTTGTTATGGGCAAAATGAAGGGAGCAGGCACCAGCCCTTTCCCAGACAGGTGGAAGGGCTGGGGGGAGAGTTTAGCCTCCCATCCCAAGGGTGAAAGGGGCATTTTCCTGGTGCTTGGAAGGGGAAAAAGGTTTTCTGTGGTTTTAGACTGATCTACTTTTCACATTTTCATGAGCTCACTTATAATGTGTGCTTCTTAAGGAGAAGTGTCTTTTCCAAACCCATATATTGAAGTTTTGCTTTTCTTTACAAAAAGTTATGCTGTGGCAATATGCTATGCTGATTCTTTGCCCTTCCCAGCCCAGGGACTGTGGGAAGGGGGGGGTTTCACTCATTCCTCGAGCTAGCCCAGCAGTTCGTGCTGGGTTAAAAGCCAGTTCTTCAATCTTTTTATTTCAGCCTGGATTGCAAAAGGCTTTTTGCTTCTGCAAACCCCCCCCGCCCCAACCCCATTCCCGGAGAGAGCAGTGCCTCTGAGAGCAGACACATAAACTACAGATGAGGTAGATAATGTAGGTTTTCTAATTGCCCATGTTTTTAAATTTTTTGAGATCCACTATGTAAATTTTAAGGTTGCTTCTGGATTTAGAGGCAGGGGGGTGATGCAAGTCGGGAGAGGCATAAGGAAAGAGGGGAGCAGGTTTGTGCACCAGCTCAGAGCCCCACTCCTCAGCCTAAGGCAGAAATCTTTGTGTTTCAGCAAATATTCTACAGACAAAAGCAACTGAGGGATTTTGTCCTACAAAAGGGGGAAAAAAAAAAACCCACACCTTTGCTTTTTACCAGAATTTCTCTCTACCAGGGCAGCGAAAGTTACAAGCAGCTGAGCAGCTGAGCAGGTGGCGATTGAATAGACAGTTGATTCTCTAACAGACAGATTTTATTCAATACATGCACAACTAAGCAAAGCAAAGCGGAGATGTCCAGGCTCCAAAAACAAGATTTCACCAATCAGTTGGCCAGATGTCCTGGGAGTCTTGGGAACCTGGAGATAGCTGCTGCAAAGGTCCATGTGGATTCAGCTCCTTTAAGTCAAAGGTGAACACAGGGTCGTTCATTCTGCTCATCTTTTATCCTCTTTCCAAATGTGCTTTCCAAGTCTTTGAGGCTGGTAACACCTCTACTATCTTCAGTGGGTGCTTTTCCAAGCTCAGGCACTATGTCCCCTTCCCTTTCCTTCCAAAGACACTGTCCTTGGCTTTCCTTATACCTTTCTCCTCTGCTTAAGGAAGTCTTAAATCACACAGGAGCAGCTTCTTCACATTAGCATTTGGGGATGGGAGATTGAAATACAAGCAATTTATGCTAACTCTTGCTTTTTTACTGTGAGGGTGGTCAAACACTGCAACAAGTTTGCCCAGAAAGGTTGTGGAGTCTCCATCTGTGGAGATAGTCAAAACCCAGCTGGACGCCTGGGCAGTCTGCTCTAGATGACCTGCTTGAGCAGAGAATGGGCTAGACTAGATCACCTCAGGAAGTCCCTTCCAACCTCAACCATCCTGTGGTTCATGCCAACCACAGGCTTCTTGGCCTGCCCTTCCTCCTGGATGGCCCTCTTATCAGAGAGGAGGCCATCCCTCCCATCAAGGTCTGGTATGGCATGTGTCTCCACTGCTCAACGCCTACTGGGTTGCAGCCAACAGCGGAGCTCAAAGTTCTTCTTGGTGGCAAACACAGAGGCCAACCCAGTCTTGCCCTTGACTATGGTAGGAGGCGCTTGGCCAACCCCAGGTCTTTCACCTGGTTGTCAATGCAGAGCTTCACCTGCCTCAACCAGTAACAAGTCACTACCATGGCAAAGCACACACAGATTTGTATTAGCAGTAGAACTACAACGGGGTGCAGCAGCGTGTTGAAGATGCCGGTGGCCGTGGGCGACCAGCCAAAGAAAACTTCCCACCAGTGGTGTTCTCCCACCCTCTTAATTCGTTCCATTACCTGTTTTATAACATTACCATCATGATGTACAGTTATTAGGATCTTTTTAGCTTCTGCCTTAGCATTTTCTAACAGCTGCTGTAAAGTCACATGCTCTAACATTTCTTTTACAAGTGACAAATCCATACCTATGGGGGTCGGGGTTATACTACGATACAAGGTATAGTTTCTAATGAGCAATTGGCTAGTAAACACAGGCGGCTTATACACAAAATCACAACCTCTAATAACAGCTACATTGCAAGCGCACATATTTGAGTCATTAAACACGGTCTGATTATAAGCTTCATTAATTTGCACGTATTTACACATCGTTCTAAAGCACACGCACCCTTTCCCTACGTACACCAACACGGTTTGATTACTGCTCTGGGGATTGATCTCAAAGTGACAGACCCCTTCTTTGGTGTCAAAGCAAACATCACTCGCCTTAAGGGCATCATCTTCACAAATGAATCCTAGCCCTCTTTCCAAAATGCAGGCTTCCAAATCTACCGATTGCCACTTCCCATCAGACACCCTCGCCCACATGCGGTGGTCCAGAGGGTAGACCACGGACCCATTTGTGTTAACCCCCAGGGCCACGATGGGGTAGACCTTTTCGATGTGAGCCTCTGCCACAGTCAGGACATGGGCGATGACTGCATTGAGGACCTGATCGTGGGTGAAGTTGACGAGCCTCCACCAGGCTTGAAGCTGCCGCTCCTTCTCAGTGGCCGCGTCCCACACAATCTTTCGGATCTCAGTGGGGAGGACGCCGTTGTCACCATTTCTCAGGATACCTGCAACGACACTCTGCACCCACATCTGGGCCTGGATGCAACTAAGAGCAAGGGAGATGTTATTTTGTTCGATGCCCAGTGCTCGCAACAGCATCTGGTGGTCTTTCTCACTTATTTGTTCCCAGGTGGGCAACACCTCTGACACAAGCCACTGCCCCATCCCAAGGTTGGCCAGGGATGAATTCAGGGGACTGAGGAGGCCCTGCACGCCTGAGGTGACAGCCTCCAACTTGTTGGCCAAGACCTCAACATTCATACTGTTGAGGACTCCCAGTCCGGCACCTCCTCCTCCCAGTGCCGTGGCCAGCAGGTCCCTCCTGGCCCGGGTCACCTGGATGGAGCGGCTGTGGAGCCATGCCAGCCAGCCAGCATGGAGGGTGGATAGGAAGGGGGTACAGTGCGGTCTGACAGATGAAATATTAACGGTGGACAGAGACAGCACCACTTTTTTCAGTGACCGGACAGGCCCGGTCAACAGCTCTTGGATGTGATTTTGCTTGACTACATAAGGGCCTATTTTGGAAACAAAAGGGCGCAAGACAGCAACGATGGTCAACTCTTTTTTAAATCCTTCAGGGCCTCCTATCCACCATTTTCCTCCAAGCTCAGGGGACATTTCTACGCTCAGGTTTCCTTGGCACCACACCTGGAGGTTTATGACCCGGTGTGGACAGTGCCCATAATCCTGATTATACCATGAAGCCTCCGCACCCAATTCAGATGCATTAAGCGTTTTGCTCTTGCGGAGGCAGTTTACTGGCACAACCCACTTGTGGCTGTTAGGGGCAGCAACAGTCATGGTGGTGCCATCGATTTGCTTTGGATCGGTTATACTTTCCTGGGAGTATTTAATTTCCAATTTCACCTGGTTGCCAACTTCAGCATATTGGGCTGCATGCCAGGCCAAAAAATGGCACTTTGAGATTTTAACGGCAGCAAAGGAATGTGTCATCATGCTAATCTTGAATTTAAAGGACAGGCCCACGCTGTTGTGTGCCCAGAGGCAGACCACAAAGACTGGCTGGACCAAAGTAAAATTGCACCAACAATCCAATTTTTCCGCAATACAGTTTTTTTTCTGACTCTTCTTAGTTTTTAATTCGGTTACAGAGATTTGAGTTACTCGCTGGTGAGTGGATCCATTAATCACCCTGCACCCTACCTTTATTTCTTGTCCCACCTTCCCCAGCAGCTGTGGAAGTTTGTTTGTGCTATCCCAGCTCCACTCATTTTCCAAGTACACCTCCGTCCCATGCATAACCACCGTCGATAAATTTAAACCCTTGTTAGAATTTAATCCCATGCTGCCTGTATATTTTATGTGAGCTTGAGACCAGGGCCAATCAGTCCCAATTTTTGTGTACCTCCTAACCCTGGGCTTTGCTGTGGCCCAAGTGTCAAGGTGCCCTTCTAAGTGGGGATGACTGACTCTTTGTCTGAGGTGCTGGTGTGTGGGTTGGGCACTTTGGGTGCTCAGCGCTATGCACATACCAGAAAGCAAAACAAATCCTGCAACCACAAATTTGAAAGCATTTTCCCCGCAGTGCAAACAGGGCTGGTGATGCCACGAAGTGCGCCATTCCCGCTGGTCACAATCGCCTTCCATTTTTCTTTATCTGCAAAACATAAGCAAGACGGGCTCTCCAGCCCCGTTAATTTCCCTTCCATGCTTTCAGTTGTGAAGAATGGAGCCATTTTCCCTGCCTTTTCATCCCCTTTCTGATTTCTACCTGGTACATGGAGGGGCTGGCCTTGTTCACAACCCTAACGGGCCCCATCCATTGAGGTTCCAGAACCTGGTTCTTCTCTCTAACCACCCGATACATTACCAGATCCCCCGTGTTCCACTCCATGGGGCGCAGCAGCGCTCCCAGCTGCTTATCCATCTTGGTGATGTTGGTCTGCTGCACCGAGGCGAGCTGGTGGTACGTAGCCAACAGCGTCCTCAGTATGTCCTGGACCCACCTGTCCATCAGCACGCGGGGCTGAAGTTCATCCGGCAGGTCCCCTTTTTGCCACCAATATCCAGGCAGCCTCAGGTCTCTTGCAGGAGGCGTTTTTTGGGGGGATGCCATGGCCCCCCGTAATGCCAGCAGGACCAGTGGGAGCTTCTGATCCCAGTTTTTCTGTTGTTGTTTCATGAGCTTCCTCAGTGCCACCTTCAGCAATTGGTTGGGCCCCTCCGCCGAGCCAGGCTTCTGGAAATGCCCCATGATGTGAAGCTTTTGCTTGACACCCAGGGCCTGGCACACCCCTTTCATGACTTCTCCAATGAAGAGCTGGCCACGGTCTGAATCGATCTCCTTTGGGATGCCCCACCGTGAGAAGACATGCTCTACCAGAATCTTTGCGGTTAAGCTGGCTGTGTTGTTTCGAGCTGGAAATGCTTCCACCCACTTGGTGAAGTTATCACTGATCACTAGGCAATACCTGTTGCCTTGGGCCGTTTGGGGCAAAGGGCCAATAAACTCCATCTGCAATCTGCTCCATGGCCCAGAAACCCTCTGGTGACCCAGGAGGCCTTTGGCTGCTTTGGCATCAGAGCTGTTGGCTGCGCACATCAGGCAGTTGCCGACGTACCTCTCCACATCCTCCCTCATTTCGGGCCACCACCCGGTGCCCTGCAGCCTCACCATGGTCTTGTCTGACCCCAAATGCCCTTGCTCATGAGCCAGGGCCACCAGCTCCGTCCGGACAAGTTCAGGCACCACCCAGACTGGGCTGTCCGCCCCCTCCCTCTGCGCCAGGACCAGCCCCGATATGTCCTTCCACACCTTGCACCCTTTATACTCCCTAGCCTGTACCAACTCCCGGATGCTGGGGTCTTGTGCCTGCAAGCCCAGCAGGTCCACGGTCTCCCAGTGTCTGCTGGGAGCCACCAACACAGGGCAACTCTCTGAGGTCTTGCTGGCCTTCCACATCAGCCCTTCCTTTGCACCTTGCTTGGCTTTGGCATCTGCCTCCTTGTTCCACTTGGCCTCCTCTGTTCCCTTCTTGTGGGCCTTGACCTTAATGATCTGGGCTGGACACAGCCTCCTCTCCGCCAGCCTCATCAGGTACAGCAGCTTTTTGGAGAAGCTGACGGGCTTGCCGTCAGCGGACTGCATGTCGCTCTCCCTCCAGAGCGGCAGCCACTCCAGCGCCATTCGCACCACCCAGCCTGAATCTGAAAATATGGCCAGCGGCTGGTCGGCTGGCGTGTTTTCAAGGGCAGCCATCACGGCCACCAGCTCGGCAGCCTGGATGGAGTGCGGCAGGCACTTCCCCTTCACCACCTCCCCAGTGCCCCAGTTGATGGCAGCGTAGCCTGTGTAGGGCACCCCTTCCTCGTAGTAGTTGGACCCGTCTACAAACCACACAACATAACCTCGCTCCTTGGCCGCCTCCAGGCTGAGGCCGCTCTCAAAGAGGGGTGCCCGCTGTGGCTTTGGCTCTGCCAGGGAACCCGCCGGCTCTTCCCCAACCCTCTCTCCACTGATCACCACCCTGTAGGAACCAGGTGAGGGGTCCCCAGAGACCTCTTTGTTGGTCAGCGCCAGCACCCAGTTGGCCATCCTGGGGCAGCACAGGGGACCATTGTCCCCCTTCCCCGACAAGAGGTACTTCACTGGGGTGTGGGAGGTCCTCAGCAGCACTGGGGCTGACCCCATCAGGTAGTCCCAGTGCTGCAGGGCCCAGGTCAAGGCTAAAACCTCCCTCTCGTAGCTGGTAAACTGTTGCTCAGCCGGCGTCAGGAGACGCGAGGCATGGGCAACCGGGAGGAGATGGGCATCGTGCTGCTGGCCCAGGGTGGCCTGCAGCCCCCTCCTTGTGCTGGCCAGCTGCAGGACATAGGGTCTGTCCCCCCGGGGATGCACCAGCACGGGGGCTCGTGCCACACTCTCCTTTAAGGTCTTCACAGCCTCGTCCTGCTCTGGCCCCCATTCCCAGGAGACATCCTTCTTCAGGAGGTGACAGAGGGGGGCAGCTTTCTCCGCATAGCCCTCAACGAACTCCCGGGAGACCCTCAGGAGAGCTAAGAAGGACCTCAGGGTGGTGGCATCAGCTGGCGCTGACACCTTCTGTATTAGCTTGACCCTCTGCTTCTCCAGCGAGCGCCCTTCCTCACCCAGGGTCACCCCCAGGTAGGAGACCTCTGTCCAGCACAGCTGGGCCTTTGTGGGGCTGATTCTGAAGCCCATTTTCTGGACAGCCTCCAGCACCTCTGCCAGCACCTCCAGGTTCTCCTCCTTGGTTCGGGTGTGGATGAGGATATCACCAGCGCGGGACAGCACACTCTCCCGGTGGCTGAGCTTCTCCCACATCCTCACCACATGCGCATGGCAGATGGCAGGGGTGTTGTGGAAGCCCGGGGGAACTCTGGTGAAGGCAAATTGCCGTCCTCGAAGGGTGAAGGCAAACTTGTGCCAGGACTCGGGGTGCAAGGGGATGGCAAAGGATGGGCTGGTCAGGCTGAGCACTGAGAACCACTTGGATCCCCGGGAGATGGCTGCCATGATGTCAGGGTACTTGGCCACTGTAGAGGTCCGCAGTGGAGTGACATTGTTCAGGGTACCAAAGTCAACCGTCAGCCTCCACATTTTCCCATCAGCTTTCCACATGGGCCACACCGGGGCGTTGCTGGTGCTCTGCTGCTCCACCAGCACCCCTTGCAGCAGTAAGGCTTTGACTGTGTCCCACAAACCATCCTCAGCCTCAGCCGGGTACAAGGGCTGAGGCTGAGGAGGGGGATCTGGCCCCTTGACTGCCACGACAGCATCAATCTGCCCACAGTCCAGCTTGCTCCTGGCCCAGACCTGGGGGAACTGCTCCGTGATCCGTTTCACTCGGGGTTCCCACTCAGGGTGGACCAGGAGCTCAGGGGCTTTCACTGACATCACCCTGTGGCTTGCCGGGATGACAGCCACATCACTTTGAGGGCAGTGTAACAGCACTTGGTTTGCCAGGTCCACCACCACTCCCATCTTAGTCAGCGTGGAAATGGCTAAAATTCCTGGTTTTCCCTTCATTTCCATTTTCCCAAATTTTTCAGACCCTTTGGCAGTGCCAATTTCAAAGGGTACGGGCCCAGTGAATGGCACTGAGGATTTTTGGCCATTCAGCCCTGGCAGTTCAATAATTTCACAAGTTTGGAAGAGCCCGGTTTCACCAGGGGCCATATTAAGAATTGAGTAAGTGGCACCAGTATCAATTAACATCACTTGTCCAAGCACCCCTCCTCCAATAGTTGTATCAACTATCAGGCGCCCCCATGAATCGGTCTTAATCGGTGCCACAAAAAGGGGCGATGCAGGTGCCTGGCAGCCCTATTGCTGGGCCTTAGACCCTGGGTCAATGGGGTTTGAGCTGCTGTGCTTTTTGGCCTCGTGCAGGGCCAGTTTGCGGAAGAGCTCCGCATCCGGCAAGCCATCAATATCCTCCTGCTTCTCATATTTTATCAAACGCTTCCTCAGCTCAGCCCGCCAAGGGTTGGATTTCTGAAACCGCAGCCCCTGCTGGTTCTCCTTCCCAGAACAGCCCTTGCCATCAGGATCTTTTCGGTTGTCCCCTTGCATTTTTCTCACCCCTGCATTTTGGAAGGATGTGGCCGAGGTTTTCCCTTTCTTCCCCCCCAGCATGTACCCCGGGAATGCCTGCTTTTGCAGCTCAAAATTCTGGGTCAGGATCTGCTCCAGCTCCATCAGCGGCTTTCTGGCCGCATCCCCACCAGCAATCACCCGCAATGGGGGGGTCAACCCCACCACCAGTGGCTCCTTGAATTCAGGCCTGTCAAAATCAAGGGGGGACTCCTTTGAGCCAGGCAGCCCAGCCATCTGGTAGAGCATCTTCTTACGGTTAATGTAGGCATCTGGCCGCTCCTCGGGGTTTTGCTTCTCCTGGTGGAAGAGCACTAAGGGGTTAACCTCCGGGAAGAACACCTTCAGCACAGCCAACTGAACATCCCTGATGTCCTGGACATTGCCCATCTGCACGTCCCCCGGCAGTGCTGCAAAATCATCTGGTTTCATGCACTTTCTTACTATGTCTATCAGGTCGCTCACCAAGTTGCCATTCTGGCACCTGGGCAGCCGCTGGGCCCTGGAGAGCCAGTTGACAGCTGTCTCTTTCGTTAATGGCCCCAGCATCTTCCCCACCGTCTTGAGCTGCTCAGGGGTAAACCAGAGCACGGTCCTGTTGGTGTCTATGGCCTGGAGCGGGCCGTGGCTAGCTGGCTCATCATGGGGGACCTTTTTAGTTTTGGAAGCCTCCACCTCCCCTCCTTGCAGCTGGCACATTTCCTCCCGCAGAGGAGCATAGGGGGATGGCCTGGTGGGGCCACTCGTACCCCACACATCGTCCTCATAGTCATAGTGGGGCGGGTGCGGGTCCAGGGAATCCTCCCCCTCACTGTTCCCGAACCGGCTCCTCTTGCCTTGGATGGCAGCCACGATACCCCTGGACACCCCCAGCTCTGCCTGCAGCTCCTGAATCTTGGCGTGGCAGACCTTGTGATCAGGGCCAGTGCCCCGGTCCCGCTGGACGTCCTGCAGGACTGCCCGCACCGCGCTCTGCGCATCGTGGGTCTCCCCAATCCACTTGCCAACCTCTTTCTCCAACTCCTCTGTTTTCAGCTTCTCATAGCCCAGCTTGCTCTCCAGCCGGGTAATCTCCACTGCGCTCCGCAAAGAGTCCCCACACAACCCCTGCACCTCTGCCCGCAGGTTGTCCACCTGCATTTTCAGCTCACCCTTAGCCAGCTCCAACGTCTGCACATTCTCAAGAGCCTCCTTCAGTAATTTAGACAACTCCCTGCCCACCATCAACAAACCCTGCAAAGCCGCCCGCTTCTTGCACTTGTTTGTGGGTTTGGGCTTTTTGTTCTCCTCCGACCAGCTCTCCCACTGCTGGCACAGCTGCTGGTACGCATCTGGGCCCTGGAAGGCCCCTGGGGACCAAATTGGAGGGAGACATTTCTGGAGCACAAACTGCTCCAGCTTCCAATTGCTAACAATATCGGTCATCATAGTGAGGGGGACACGATCTGAAACAGCTCTGTCTCAGGGCAAATCTACCATAACACCAGCGCTGCCAACACACCCGCAGAGGAAGGCTGAGACCCCACGACCTGGCCCTCTGAAAATCCCCCTGGAGAGATGCCGAAACTGGCAGTGAGGGAAGGGGAAGGTGCAGACAAAAGGTCACAGCCAAGCGGGCAATCACCACAACCCACCAGCTCCTGGGGAGAGGATGGGGAAAGGATGCAGGAAAGGGTGAAATGAAGGGTGGGGAAGGGATGCGGGAGCAGGCGAAGCAAAGGATGGGGAAGGGATGCGGGAAGGGGTGAAGCGAAGGATGGGAAAGGGAGCGGGAAGAGGTGAAGCGAAGCAGAGGTGTAATAAGATCCCAGAAATAAAGATCTCACCAATCCTTGGTTTGATGTCCTGATAGTCCCGGGGAAGTGGAGACGGTCCGGCCGCTGCAGAGCTCTGGCAGATCTGACGCCTTTAATGTTAAGGTGGTTGCGAGGTCTCAGAGCACTGGGCTTTTATAGCCATCGCAGGTCTTTGTTTGGGGTTGATAGTGCCTCTGTTTACTTCCCTGGTACCATTTCCTCCTGCACGTGCTGCATCCCTCCCCATCTCCCCAAGGACACTTTCCTTGTCTTTCCTTATCCTTTTTGGCACCTATTACAGAATCTGAAAGTACACAGGCGCAGCTGCTCTGCCCCTTATCTGTTTGGGGGGGGGTGGTGGGGTTGGGGGGTGGAGGGCAGGATTAGTCACTGTTCCCTAACTTCTGCTTGCACCAAGTGTCCTGCAGAGGGAGAGCCGGAGCTTGTCCCGCCAGCATCCAGCCAGCCTAATGTCCCCCATGGCCTCCTCACTTGCTGCACACCCCATTAGCACCTGGGTTTTGGGGGGAGATCACACATGGGGGCTCACACCTGACACACACAGTCTCCCCACAAACCGCCCACCAAGCACAGAGCTGCTTGCTGAGGGCAAAGGAGATGGCAGGAAAATTTGCACAGTTCATCGTTTAGAACCATTGTGGCATCTGGGCTTCAAAACCAGCATTTTTCCATGCCACAAACTGGCTTGCCACCCACTGGCATGTACCTGGGGGGTACCCCATCATGTGTCAGAAGCCTTAACTGTGATATTGCAGCAGCTGAATTACAGCTGTAAATCTGCACCTGCAAAGGCAGGCAATCACCCCCCCCAACCCCACCCTACAAACCACATCTTAGCTTGGAGCAGTTTAGAAAAGTGATCTTGACCCACTTGATTTGGTTTCCTGATATTACACTAAGAAAAAGGTAGTGCTCATCTTCCTCAGTGAAAAATGCTGTCATGTTCATCGCTGCTTTTCACCCTAATGAACTAATCCAGAAACTACACCCTTCCCTGGAATAAAAACATTTAAAAAAATATAAAAAGTAAAAAATGTGAGTCATGGGGAGTTTCCGTTCAGCAGACCCTTATCCCCAGTGAGCCGTTATTTCCAGGTGCTGCAATACTGGCCACGTTGGGCCAGGCTTGAGGCTGAGCAGCCTTCCTAAACCCAAAAGTCAGCCCTTGTTTCCCCAAAAGCACAGAGGAAATGGATTTTTTTAATTTTTATGGCAACTGTTCCTCCAGCCTGACATTTACAGCCCAGCTGCAACTCTCTCTGCTACAACACAGGAGTTTAACAGAGATGAAACCCCAGCCAGGTCCTGCTTCTTGTCCTTAGACCCCTTTCCTGCTCCAAGCCCCCTAAAGCAAGTTGTAATAAACCCATCAGAGGGAGAAAAGAAAGAGTCAAAAATGTAACAAATGGGGAATTAGTGTTGGAGTGGTGAGGGGGCAGGATGCAGGCTGAGAAAAAAAAGAGGGGATGTTCCTTCAGGGAGAGCACTGAGATGGGGCAAGTAGCTGGCTGGGCTGGGGACTGGCATGGTTGTCTTTCAGTTCAGAAAAAGAATAAATTTCCCCCAGAAATTGTGCAGTAGGCTAGCGCAAATACACCAAAATCCAGCCATTCCCTCCATCTTGGCCAAACACTTGTTATCGGGAGCTGCTGTATCCCAGCAAGGTCACCAACAAATCTTGCTCGCATTAACAAATCAGTTCCACTTGCACCTGATTTCCTCCCCTATTTTCTTCCCAGGACAGCAGCCCCAAACAATGTGGAGATGTTACAAACAGCAGCTGCTCTCCTGCACACTCCCACAGTACTTTTATTTCTGTTGGCAATGGGCTGCCAGACAAAGATATCTCGCCTCCAAAATGTTTTCTTGTAGGAGAAACACCCAGCCCCGGGAACAGCTTGGCCACCAGAAATTAGCTCAACTGCACATAAACAGCAGCTTCAAAAAAAAAGAAAAGAAAAACTAATCCCTGTCCAGCACACACACTATGCTTTTACATTGCAAATATTCCTTTTTTGTTCCATAGAAGACACTCTACAGGTAAAAGCGCTGCAGGGAAGCATCTTTAAATCTGCTATAATGTCCTGGGGAATCCTCCCCAGCCAAAACACCTGTCATCAGCCTTGCAGCAACCCAGCGTAACTTGCCCCACGTCCAAGGTTGTAAAGGTGACAAAAGCCACCTCCGAGAGCACTTTGGTCCTGGCCAGGAGGCCAGAAGATGCTCCAGGTGACAGCAGCAGTGAGACAAGGGGGATGCAGCTATTGCAGCAGCCAGGGATGGCAGGCTCAGCTCACCGACTTCACCATGGGGATAAAAGGAGAATACACTTGCAGTGGCACTTCTCATGTTAAGCACACACACCCCCAAAAAAGGGGGTGCCTACACCCCATTCTGGGGGGGTCCTTGTTTGGGAGTGACATGAAAGGGAAGGGGAAAGGCAAGCAGAAGCTAAGGAGGGAGAGAAGCAAGGGGTGCTGCACCACCAGTGGGGGGCTCAGCTAGGAAACAAGAGCAAAAAAATGCTGAAATGTGTTTGAAAACACTAAAATTGCTTTCTCTTTGCCAGGAAAGAGTTAAGGAGCGATTCAGCCGACCCTAAATTGTAGCAGCTGATGGGTTGGTGGCAAGGTTTTCGGCAGTTAGCAACCCACTTCAAGCAGGAAATGATTTTAAACAGAAATGGGGAGGGGATGTGTTATGTTACAGCAGCGTGGAAAAACTTGGTACAAAATGGACCAAAAAAATGACACTGTATGCCAGCTCAAACCCTGGGGGCGGTTTCTCAGTGCCCTGATGTGAGAATCCCTGGAAATCCCCCCCTTCCTGGGCAGCCAGCTCCTGGGAGATGCAGAGGCTTTGTAAGGACCACGAGTATCTGCGCAAGGAGGGCATAAAAGAAAACTGAACCCCGCTTGGCAGCCAAGGTGGCAGTGAATAAATAAAACCAATAACTAATTTATCTTTTTTTTCTCAAACGTGGAAATATTGAAGGCTGCTGACATCAGTTCACTCTTTTAATTTTTACACCACATATTTCACTCTTTAAGTCCTAAACCCCAAGTGCATTTCAAAACCACTCTGATATTTGATCTATCAATCATTTAAATATTTCTGCATATAAGCCATGCACTGTTGCAGCTACCAAAATAGCGCTTGCTGCAAGGTGGTGAGCCCCAGCAGAATTTCCTTATTTTTGCGGTTTTTCAGCCACTGAATTTGTTTGAGGTTTCTTGCTCTTGG
Organism: Falco biarmicus; assembly: GCF_023638135.1. Taxonomy (NCBI): domain Eukaryota; kingdom Metazoa; phylum Chordata; class Aves; order Falconiformes; family Falconidae; genus Falco; species Falco biarmicus. Next base: position 83,136,599 of record NC_079288.1, on the reverse strand, counting down.
CTTTAAAGTTCTCTGTGATGCCTTGTGCCTCTGCCTTATGGCAAGCTTGTTTGGCATTCAGCACTTCCCAGGCCCAGAGCAAAACACCTCCTGCTAAAGATTCTGCTGAAGAAAACAACCCCACAGCTAAAATTGCATCTTTTCCTTATTTTGAATTATTTTTTATTTCAACAGAGGAGAAACCAGCCCAAATTCATCCTTCTCTGCTTTTATTTTTAACGCCAAGCTCCTATTAATTGCATGGAGCTAGAATAAAAGAAGAAGGAAAAACTAAGTGATGAAATATGAAGAAATCATAATTAAAAATCAGTGACTTTTCATGATTTCTCTTCCTAAAGGGGGGACCCTGTGCCGTGCTGGAGAAGAGCATGGAGCTGCCATCCTGATGCATACCTGGATTTGAGACTCATCACAGGGGAAGGTGCCAGGCTGAGGCGCTAAGTGCTGCTGTGGCAGATGCTCTTCGGCAGCTGCCAGTGAGACATCTGCGCTGAGATGGGGAAGAACCTCCTGGGGTGAAGCCAGCCCTACCACCAAGAGGTGGCCGTGCATGGAAAGGGGGACCTGACACAAAACCCTTCCATCATTGAGTCCACCACCATGGCCCGGCTGTGGCTCCATCTCTGCATCTGCCTCCAGATCCCAGGTAAGAGGGACATGTCTCTTAAGGGTTGAGGGCACCTAAAAACATGCTGGAGCCTGTTCTCCACCCCGCTCCAGCACATGGCACGTGTTGTACACCATCTGGATGATGGAAGTTTAACAATACAGGCATAGTAGAAATCTTACAGGATATTATTACCTATCACTGCATAATTTTGGACAACACAATTAATAACATGCTTTAGCTTTTGGTCACCCCTGAAGCAGTCAGGCAGTTGGATGAGATGAGCATTATAGGTCCCTTCCAACTGTAATAGTCTATTTATTCTACTCTATTCTGTCCTGTTCTGTTCTATTCTATTCTATTCTATTTATAGAGCAATATATAATGGTATAGACACCACAGAGTTTGTTTTTACTGCACCTTCTTAGTGCAGACGGACTGCGGGAAGCTGCTGATGGAGAAGCTAAAGTAGCACCTATCTGTGCTGCCTGTGTAACACAAAGACAGTAAACATCCCATCAAATTTTCTTCCAAATCTATCCAAGGACTGAGTATTTCCCCAAGGGCCACAGCTGGACTCAGAGTGTTATAAAACCATGTTACCTTCTCCTTATTGCAGACAGGTTGCAGGAGCTCTGGACTGAATATATACAGTCAACGTTGTGGCAAAGTGGTAGAATTATGCTTCAGAGGACAAATTGTGCCATCAGTTCTTAGGTGGAAAGTGTTGAAAGCTTGAAACCCCCATTAAATCTATATATTAGAGTGGCAGCTCAGGTTGGTGCCCTGAGACATCGCCCAGCCCGGGTCCACAGCTGCCCAGCATCCTCGCCAGAGGCTGTCAGGACTGCAGGGTGTTGTGTTCACATCGTGTGATGGTCATCCAGCCACAGTGCAACACAGCCGATACGGCACCAAACTGCCTAAGGTGCTTTATCGACACTTATATACAAGTAATATCCTACAGATCTATATGGTGGGATCTTTGCTGAGAACCCCCCAATAAATTAGAGTTTGCTCCACAAGAGTGAAGGGGAAAGGGGCTGGTTTTGAGCTGCTGCAGACGGGTCTGACCAAGCACATGGAAACAAACCAATTCCTCATGGTCCCCTGCAAGCATTTACACTGGGAAAGGGAATAGGGAGATTTTGGGGGATGAAGGTGTGGCAGAGGATGAGCTTTTCTGCTCTAGCTCCATCCCAGCTCACCCCACTGCAGCTTGACCACTGGCTCAGAGCTGAGCATTTTCCAGGATCTCTTCTCATTCCTTCTGTTTCATATAATAATCTCCAGCAGCTTGAGGCAAAGGTCTCCATGGGAGGTTAAGTTTCCTGCGCCCAGCAGAGCCAGACCTGAGGGCAGCCGAGGAGATCCTGAAGCCACTGTGCCCCATGGCCACACACATTTCATCCTCTAAAAAAACACACAGGTGTTTGCCAAAGCAACGTTTAGCAGGATTGGAATCCAAACTCTGAAAATTATGTATTTTAATAATGAGATATTTATATTGTCACAGTGCCAGAGGATGTGGTGAAGTGCTGAGCTGCTATGCAATGCCTGAATTTCAGCATTGCAATATTAGGGTTGAAGCCTGTTCATCTCTGCAGCGCACCTGCAGCGATGGGGCCGTTGGTGTGGGGATACAGGAAAGCTGTGGACCTGTGTGAGTCACCAGAGCCCTCTCCTTTGCCTGTCCCCATCAGGTACATGGAGAACATCAGGGACATGGGACACAGAGATGGCTTCAAGCGTTCTTGTGGTCATGCAAACCCATTCCTGCACCACTGGCTTTGCAGGGCTGCATGAAGCTGTTTGCAAGCACTGCTATAAGCAGCTTTGGGATTTTGAAGGAATAGGGACATTTTTAAGGTTAAAAAAGCCAAAAAAACAGGTTTTATTGGGCTTTTTGCGCGGCTTTAAAACACGCCTGGGAAACGGACAGGGAAAGCAAGAGCATCCTTATCTTCAGAGGGCTGTTTTTCACTCGGTCTTAGACTATCTGCAGCCTTGTAGGACTGTTTGCTGAGCAGAAAGGATCACATGTCACCTGTTATTCCTTTCACAAGGACACATCCTCGCTTGCAGACAGATATCACTCACATCTGCCTGGGCCAAACACAATTCAGATAATTTCTACAAAAGCTGCAAAGCCCCAACAGAGTGATGCGATGCCAAACTGAAGCTTTCAACTCCACCGCTATCCCTCACTGCCTCTCCTTCCCCGGGTCTCAAAATTTATATGAAAATAATGTCTTCTGAAAACTAATATCAAATTAGCCCATTTTTAACTGTTTTGCACAATTTTTTGTCTTTTTTTCTACACCTGAGATTATGTTTATCAGTTGCATCTGTTAGAACAAAAATCCGACAAATAAGAGGCTCAAAAAAAAAATCTGTGGAGCGGTGAAGCCTCTCTGAAAAATGAGAAAGGAAAAGAGGGCAGGAGAGGGGCACCCACAGGAGCAGGTGGGGATGCCCTTCCCTGCACATAAAGCCCTGAGGACACCCTCAAAATCATCCCTCCATCCCCCTCTGTGCCACCAAGCCTCCTTCCTAGATGAGTGTTTACAGGGAAAACTCTACCTGTATTAACAAGGTTGTCAAAAAATTAGCTGGGAATCCAAAAAGGCCTGAGGGAACATGGGAGCATCCTGATAAAGATGCTCCAGTTTCTTGCTTGTGTAATCCACTGGTCTGTAACTTAACTACCAGTTAAGTGGTCTGTGACTGCTCTTATTAAGCCCAGAAAGAAAATCTGTACTTAGCATGGGAAGGAAAATAATGAAAAGAAAATACTAATTATGTATTCCTATTACTTTTTTCTTAGGTTTCTGTACAAATCTACTTTTACTCCAGACTCCAGAGCGTATTTTAGCCCAAACTAACAATAAAACAGAAATGCTTTGTGAGGTGAAGAAGGACCATACTGGGGTGTACTGGTACCGCTGGAGCCAGGAGAGGCAAAATTTCGAGTTCTTGCTATTTTCCAACCTGTTGGGCAAAGCCACGTATGGCACAAACATCAGAGAAGACAAGTTTAGTGTCCAGGGAGTGAGGTCCCACAGCTCCTACAGCCTGCACATCAGCCACCTCCATGCCTCAGACAACGGCACCTATTACTGCTCCATCTCCCAGTCCTCCCAGCTCCTCCTGGGCAGCGGGACATGGCTTGGTGTGGGTAAGCATCACCCCTGGGGTTCCAAAATGTGCTACTGGCAGGATGGGATGAGGTCCACTGGGTAAGGGATGTTGGAAGAGCCTTCCCAGTTTTGAAATTCAAGGTGGGGGCTCTGGGTTTTTTCTGGTGACCTATGAGACTGGGTAAGGCAGAAAATATAGAAAATAGCTAAATTTTAGGTGAGCTGCATGTGATGGTCCTTTTGCCACCAGCAGTTATTCTGCTGTGATCATGCCTTGAGCTCCACATTGGTCCTGGTGTTTAAGCATTCCCATGGGAAGACCCTCAGCCCCTGTTATTGCTGTGCCCTGTGCTTTACTCATCCCCTGCAGTACTTCAGGTGAGAGGCTGGATGTGTGCCCTGCTCAGCTCCCAGGTTCTTCTGTGCCCTGGTTCTTCCTCACCCTTCCTCCAAGTGACAAGAGCAGCATCAAGGCCAGAGGACATCACCCCTCACGTCTCTGGGGTGGCTCTGACAGCAGCTTCACGGATTGAAATGGGATTTATTCCTCAAAGCCCACAGCCTGCTGTCAGTGGGGAGCCCCGACCAGGAATCAGAGCTGTCTGCAGCTGGCACTGGGGGAGTGATGCTTTACAGTCCATTTTTCAGCTCTTTTCAGCCCATTTTCCCCTTGACCACAGAGCAGGAGGTGATGTAGAAAAACTAGCATGTTTGAAGCAGGATTCAGCCCTTTGCAAGCTTTTAGGGAGACAATAACTTATTTAACCAAGATGCAGCTATGGCTGCTGCCTCTAAAGCAGCCCCAGTCCCAACCTTTCTGGCTGTTTTTTTGCAGCCATGCCCTGCACCTTGAGCTGGCTGAGAAATCCCTTTTGGATTCTTGCTGGCTTAAAGAAAAGCTGGTTTAAGATAAAGGGGAGCTGTTTTTTATCAACTGGGCAGATATCTATGTGCAAAGCAAAGCATGAAAAACAGGGTTGAAATTCAGCATGTCCAAGGACATTCCAATTTAAAACTAAACACCAGCAGGTGCTCTGAGAGGACTCAGGCTCTGCTGGATATTTTCTGTTTAGTACTCATGATAAACCAAATCATCTTTAAGTTCTTTTTCTGTTATAATGTAAGGGAGAAGTTGTCCAAAAAAATCCCAGGCACCCAATGTCTCACCTTTCTGTGTAAAAGAATGGTGGTTTCTGTAGGAATTTCAGTCCTGGGTAGAAGCTGAAAAAAATATAGTTTTGAATCACCCGGATTTTTGAATAAGTACAGTTGGAGTGGTCAGATGAACAGCTATTTAATAAAATTACTGGGATATTTTCCTGGCCAAATTTACAGGGAGACGAACATACTCAGTTGTAATTCAAATACATCATAATAAATCCTGCCCCTATTTTTTTTAATCAGAAAAAAACAATATGCAACTTTGAGCAAAGATTAGAGCAATCTGAATACTGAAAAGATCCAGGGATCCCTGACAATCTCCCAGAGCTACTGAAATCTCTTACCCATGATCTTGTGCAACACTGATGAGATGGTGCCTGGCAGTAAATTTTAGTAAACTAAAAAAAGGAAGGTCTCTTTTTCTCTGCCTTAGCCTTCTGCCCTTGTTTGCCTGGTACATTCTTTTATTAACGCTTTTACAAGCTTTCAGAAACATCTGTGGCCACCGAGACATTCAGGCCAAGCTCCCAGCCTCTCTGGGCCTTTGCAGGGGTTGCTGAATGGGGTTAGTTTTAAAGGCCAACATTTCCAGCCCTTCTTGCCTGGCTGTTTGAGATCTCCGTTGTGCTCAGTGCCATACTGACCATCCTCTTCTCACCCACCAGTGGATGTTTTGCCTCTGCCTCTGAAGACCACTCAGGCACCACCCTTGAAAAAACCCGTGCGGTGCATAACCGAAAGCAAAACTACCAGCATGAAAGGTACAGCACCTGCTCAGCTCAAGCTGCCTTGCAAAGGGGTTCGCTGAGCTCCTGGGGCTCCCCAGGGTTCAGCTGGAGTTTGTCCTGGGGTGGGGCCAACCCCAATGTGACCCTGTAGGTGTGGGCATGAGGGTCTACCTGGACCCACCGCTCTGGATGGAGCTGATTTAGGTTTGGTTCCCTGGGATGTACAAGAGTTTAGGGGGCAGAATGTGTGCAATTTAGGTTATCATGACTCACAGCTAAGTTCCCTGCAATGCCTTCGGGTGTACTGCACCCTCCAAGGGATACTCCAGGGTGATGGTCACGTCCTCCACCTCTCCTCTGAGGACCTGCTTTGCTTTTCTCCCTTTCCCACCCCACGCTTCACCCCCCAGAAATGCTGGGGCAGGATGGTGCCAGGTGGTGAGTCCTCTCCTGCTTTCCAGGTGTCTGCAGCCCCCTGGTCTGGGTCCCACTGGCCACCAGCATCCTGCTTCTCCTGCTGACTCTCGTCCCCATCACCCACCACCTCCACCGTAAGCATCCTGCCAGACCCAGGGGACGACGAGGGGTATCAGGCCCTGGCACAGCCCAGGAGTGGGATGGGGAGCTGGGAGAGGGTCCTGGGGCTGATGGACACTGTCTCTCCCCAGGTCTGCGGCGGAGGCTGTGGCTTCGTGCCCACAGGCAGTAAATCCCACTGGCTGCCCCTGCCTTGGGCAGGCAAGGACCCTGCCCTGCACGGTGCTGAGCCCTGCCTGAATGTGACCCAGGAAGGATGTTACAGGGGACAGATGTGGGCTTGTACTACAGGACAGACATTTCTTTCCTGTGACAGACCATGACTTTAACATTTTTCCTCAACACAACAGCTGGCAAAAGAACCAGGCTGGATTCTGCAGTCTGCTGAGCATTTCTCAAGGGGCACTGAACAGGATGAATGCCACGGCTGGGGCCACACTGGGGGCACTGCATACCAAAGGGATTCAGATGGGCTGTGAAAATGCTGTGAACTCACTGAATCTCCTCTGTGTCCGGCTGTAGGACAGCATGAAGGTGCTTTCGGTTTGCTCCTGCTGAGGCTGGCTAATAAGATGAACACTTTGAGAGCAACCAGCAGACACAGGGGCAGATCACTGCACAACTTGTAAAGGCCCTGTACAGGCACATGTGGCAGCAATAGTGACTGTATTGCTTTGCCATTTTGCTCTGCAGGCTGGTGTCATGTGGCCCTGCTCAGTAAAGGGCCATGGTTGTGTGTCAAGCAAGGAACCATAGCCTCCGCCCAAGAAAGAGTTAAAGCAGAGAAAAGTTCTGGGGGGAGCAGGTCTGGGATCGTATCTTCTCTCATGGGAGACAGCAGACAGCCAAGAGTGGGAGAGGAAAGCCAGACAAAGTGATGTACACAAGGTCAAACACCTGGTGCAGCTTGAAGGCCAACATCGCCTCTGAGAACAAACAGGCAGCCGAAGGCTGGCCTGGAGCCCAGCAGCACGGCACAGACCGCAAGAATTGCCCTGAGTAATGCCCGTGTGTGTGCTGAGCCCCATAGAGCTGAGCCCTGAGCAATGCTTGCACATCCTGAGCTGCAAGTGATGCCCACGTGTGCTGAGCTCTGAGCAATGCCTCTGTGTGCTGAGCCCCAAGCAATGCCTGTGTGTGCTAAACCCTGAGCAATGGCTACGTGTGCTGAGCCCGGAGCAATGCTTGCAAGTCCTGAGCTGCAAGTGATGCCCACGTGTGCTGAACCCTGAGCGATGTCTGTATGTGCTGAGCCCCAAGCAATATCCACGTATGCTGAACCCTGAGCAATGCCCATGTGTGTTGAGCCCTGAGTGATATCCACGCATGCTGAACCCTGAGCAATGCCAGAAGCAGGGTAGGTGTCCCCAGGGACAGTACCAAGGCCGAGGCGCTGCCTGGGGCTGCAGGGCTGACGTGGGGTGGGAAATCCAATGTCCCACTGAGTGCAGGCAGTGGGCACTCGCTCTCAGATGCATCCCCAGCCCCACATCTCCACTCAAACAGGGTCACTGGCACAGGGCTGTACCAGCTACCGTGAGTGCAAGGGGAAGGCGGCCCAGACACCTTCAGTCCCCAGCGTGGGTGGGAAAGCCAGCAGCGATCTTTGCTGCTGGGGAAGCAACGGGGATCTCCTGTCCGGCACATTGCGTGCGCCCTTACAGCTGCCACAAGCCAAGGGCTGATGTGGCTCCAGAGTCCCCAGGGCCGGGGCAAATGCAGGCACGGGAAGAGCTTGTGCAGGTATAAAGAGCTTGGGGGAGAGTGGCTGGAGAGCTGCCCGGTGGGGTGTTGGTTGTCAGCCAGTTGGGCATGAGCCCCCAGCGTGCCCAGGTGGCCCAGGAGGCCAGCAGTGTCCCGGCCGGTGTCCGAAACGGTGTGGCCGGCAGGGCCGGGGCAGCGCCCGTCCCCCTGCCCTGGGCACTGGTGGGGCCGCCCCGCGGGGCCTGGGCTCAGCGTTGGGCCCCTCACGGCCAGACAGACACTGAGGGGCTGGAGCGTGTCCAGAGCCGGGCAGGGGCTGGGGCAGGGGCTGGGGCACCAGCCTGGGGGGGCGGGGGGGTCAGCCTGGAGAGAAGGGGGCTGGGGGGGACCCGGTGGCTCTGCAACGGCCTGGCAGGAGGCTGTAGCCAGGGGGGGTCGGTCTCTGCTCCCCAGGAACCAGCGACAGGAGGGTTACATTGAGCGTGAGGGAACATGTCTGCACCGAAAGGGCTGTCAGGCATTGGAACAGGCTGCCCAGGGACGTGCTTGAGCCACCATCCCTGGAGGTATTTAAAACCTGTGTAGATGTGGTGCTTAGGCACATGGTTTAGTGGTGGGCTTGGCAGTGCTGGGTTAACTAAAGGTCTTTTCCAACCTAAATGAGCTCATGACTCTACAGCATGATAGCGGCACCACAGCATCCTTCTGGCCTTACCCTCCCTCCCCTCCCAGCTGCAGGGAGCTGTGCTCTCCACTTTAATGCAGATTTTTCTGGAGGGTCTGGTCTCAAACCTGGCTGTGGGTGCTCCTCATGATGGATGACGCAGTAACACAGCCATCGGTGGACCATGCTGAGCCAGCTTTCCCAGGCTGCAAACCTCACCCTGGCTCTCAGCCCACGCAGCTCATAGGCACAGGGGACACCGACCCTGGACCTCATCCCACCACAGATGCTGGGGTGAGGGGTCCCCAACCACCTCTGCTTCCAACCTATCATACCAGCACATATTTTAGCTTCTGTGAAAGCTCAAATGAATTAACCCACCAGCTTTCTACCCTGCAAGCACTCGAGATGCAGAGCTTCACCTCAGGAGCAGGTGATTTTTATAACATGTATTTTTTACAGGTCAGCTCTAACACAACCCTTTTGAAACTGCCCATGGGCAAAGGTTTATTCTTTCAAAAACAGAGCTTTTTCCCTCTGCCCGCAGCTGCTTTTGAAATCCCAGTTCCATTTTCCCTGGTTGAGGCATCCTGACCTTAACATCCATATCTGCTTCACCTCTCGGCCAGCACAGGAGATGGCCTCCCGTGGGCAAGCAGCCAGGGACGGGTTTTGGCAGAAAGAGGCAGGCTGCAACAGCCCCATCCTCCTCTCCCCTGGGAAGGGGAGCAGCCTAGGGGATAACCCTGCCCAGTCTGCTCCTCCTCCCTCCATCCCCATGCTCAGGCCATCCCCACAGTGTCCAACCCTCACTGAACCCCCCCCGCCCCCTACCCCGGCCCCGACACCACTGTCTTGCATTGATCAACTTCAGCCACCGCATTATCCAAAGTCCAATAACACCCATTCAAAGTATGGGCTTTTATCCCTCCGCCTGCCCGTGAATAACTGTAACAGGCAGCAAAGGATTTCTCAATATCCAAATTCCCCGATTTGGTTTCATTTTTCCTTTGTAATTTGAAAAAAACCCCTAAACCACATCATCTGTGTGCAGTAAAACCAGAAGAGAACAGCAGCAGTTAAGGATGCTGCTGCCCTGTTGAAACACAGGCTTGGGCAGTTTACCAATAGAAATTATTATAGGCATTACTACAGTTTTTCATCATCAACAAGGTGTTTTAAGAGAGTAAACTTCAGAGAGATCTTAGCAGCAGGTTTCACAACTCCGAGAGCCAGTGGAAAAAAATCACCTCCATTTCATGGATTTATTTTTTTTTCCCAGAGCATATATAAACAGAAATAGAAACACTAATAAAAAAAATGCTTTTATGTCTGAGAAAATTAGCCCATCCCCTGATACTGCAACTTCTTTGGTTTTCTTCCCTACCTCATCACTGTGCTGAAGCACAATGACGATACCGGCCAAGACTCAGTGACATAGTGTTTTGGCATGTAGGACAGAAGGGATGCTTCCATCATGAAAACTAATGGGAAAATATTTCTGTGCATCTCTGCTAATGGCATGGTGCCTGCATCCACAGAGGGAGAGATACGGGCAACACCAGTGCATGTCACAATGTCACCCCAGCCACAGTGTCCTGGCAAATGAGTCCCTAATTTATTCCTCATTTCCTTCTGAGGATGGACCAGCCTTCTCCCAGCTGCCATGTCAGCTTCCTCCCCGCAGCAAGGAGCATCCATACCTAGAAGGGAAAATAATGGGATTTTATATATAATCCCAAACGCTGACATCAGCAGTAAATAAACGATATCATTTAAATGACAAAAGGAGACGCTGCAAAAAACTGGACAAAGACAAAAGGCTTTAGGACAAGGTGGGTTTTACAGGTCTATGGGTTTAAGTACAAAGCATCACCTATGTGGTGCCCACCCCTGCAAACCATCGGGCAAGGAATTGTAAAAGAGGTCAAAATTTACATGTCACAATAATCCTGTTGTTGTTGTTACTATATTATTATTATCTTACATCTATATTTATATTCTGTATGAACATGTTATAAAAAATACTATAGTTATTCTTACAATAAATTGCGTGCATCTCTTGAAAGCATTAAAATTTTCAAAGGACAGAGAGCAGAGCAGGAATACAGGTATTTCAGGCACTGCAGTGAATAGTCTTCATGTTTATGTAAAACTTAGGTAAATGGATAAAAAGAAAATTGTCAGTCTTTCCAGAATATCTGTTACTGATCTAATATTGGCAGTGCTCAATTTTTCTTTACTCTTTTAAGCCACCCAGTCATTTTTAGGTGGATAGTTTGTGGTTTTATATAACAAACAAGTAAATTAGATCAGGTGCAGTTGAAAACATTAAATTGAAAACAAGCTAGTGACATGAAAGCAGAAGTTGTATCTGGTTTTAAAGCTCCAAATATATAAAAAAACCCCTATTTTGCAGAGTCATAAACACAGCTGAGTTGGGCATGCTAACAAAGAAAGGATGAATAACATCTATTAAATTATTAAACTTGAAATCCATGCAAAGGGAAAGGAGATACATATATCCATGGGTGCCGTTTAAATTCTTTCCTATTTATCCTTGGCCAGAACAGCTCCGTGAATGGTAGCTGCTGATTAAATATATCCTCCTGGCAGGAAAAATGGATTCACAGCAGGACTTCTAAGTATGCAGATCAGACCTGTTCAATGGAAATTTCAAAATATCTTTCTGCCACTATATAAAACCAGATAGATCCCAAAAGCTATTAAAAAAAAAAAATATCCTGATTTTAACTTGCTTCTCCTGAACCCCATTACTGCACAGGCGTAGCCCTACACACACACATCCAAGCAGGCGCATGGAAAATTCTCCTCCCTGTCTTTCAGAAGCATCCAATGCACAAAAGCCCTCCTCCACCCAGCACACCCCAGCTATTCTGCTATTCCATATATCAAATAATGTACAGGAGCCTTAAATATAGAAATATTGTAATTATTTATATTGACAATTTTCTAGCTATATATTATTATATACAGTTATACTATAACTTATGTATTACAGTTAACTGCATTATATATAATTCATTCAATATAGTTATATTTAAATATATTATATATAAACATATTGCAGATATTAATTTTCTATATTGTGTGTTGTATATTATATATAGCTATATATGTGTTATTATATATATTGACAGTTACATAGATTGACAGAAACCCATAGAAGAAATACACCGGGGAACAAAAAACTGTCTTCAGGCAGCCTAAATCCTTCTTGCCCATATTTCCCTGGACTTCGACATTCAATGAACTAAAAATAGTAATGTATTAAGTTTCTGGTTCAATAAACCAGAAAGAATTTCTTTAATATTATTATAATTTGTATTTCATAGTATTTCTGGTTGTTAAATAAAATATTTGCTGAAATAACATATTTGTGTATATCAATTTATCTATATTGCATGCACTCAGAGTGAGATCTGCAGCTGCCGTGGAATTATATACAAATATTTGTTATTCCAGCATTCATTTAACTGAAACATGTATCAGACCAAATTAAAAATCAATTTGTATAAGGTTTGCATTTTGCTTCTCTATCACCTTGCTATGGGAAAGCTTACTCTGAGCTCATACACCAGTGGTTCTTTCACATGAAACAAAATTCTCCCCTTGCTGTAACACTTGCAACACGTGGGAGGTTTAATATTCCCCCCCCATGCCATTAATTTCTTCTGCTAAAGTTCAACTTCTCACTTAGCCTTTAAGATATACACATGTATGAAGGGGAACTGCACCACACTCGTAAGCAGGGGAACACCATTATGACTATTTGCACTTTCTGATCTAGCAAATAAATTAAAACCACATGTGAAACACTCCAAAAAATCCCAATGATGGCATCAGTGCAGAATTTTTTCTCTGCCGGTAGAACATATCTATGTGCTGTTACAATGGGAATCTCACACAACCAACTTATTTAGTTCATTTAACATAAAACCAAAAAAAAAAACCCTGAGACGAGTCACGCATGGAAAGCAGCTGGTAGCCAATATGAAAAGGAAACCTGCTCAGATGGTAAAGCCCTCTCCACCCTCCCTGAAAAGCTCCTTGAAGGGGTTGGGAGCCCTCAGGCAGCCAGGCTGATGCAGGCAGCACCCATGAGCTTGTTTCCTTGTCTTTTTTTGAGTCAGTCTAAATTTCATCTCTCCCAAACTGCACTGAACCTCTGCATCACACAGCACAAAATCCAGTCCTGCAGAAATCTTGGGCATCTGCAGGCAAAGTTTTGCAACGTGGAGTATTTCAAAGGCTTGAGCTTTGCCAGGGAACACCTAAATACGCCTGCTTTCCCCAAGGAAAGCATGGGAAGCGATGGATGCCTCCAAAGCAAAGCGATGAGCCCACAAGCTGATGCCAACCACCAGTACCCTGTCTTCTGCAATCAGCCCCACGTCCTGTCCTACCCCATGCCTTCCGCCACCCTGCAGGCACAACAGAGCAAACCTTACCCTGCCCAAGGTGAAATCCACATTGATTTTTCTGCTCTTTTTCTCTGCTTGTGGTTAAAACCTTCAGCAGGGAGGCTGAGCACCAAGATACGGGGTGCAGCCAACCTCCCTCCCCACACGGCTGGGCAGGGAGGAGGAGAGCTGTGGCTTAGGAGGCGTCTCTGTCCCCAGAGCTACACGTGTGAACTCACCCACCATGTATCCTGTCACTCCCAGCGCAGGTGGCTGGGGCTGCAGGCTGCGCAGGCAGCATGAAATGCAGCACAAAACCTCCATGTTGGGCAGCTGCCTCCGGGGACAGGCAGGGCATCCTTGGGGGAGCAGGGTGCGCGCTGCTCTTGCACGGTACAGCATGACCTGTGGCACAAAGCACAGTTAGGTCCCACCATGTTTGACGTCTCTTCAGGCACTACCACGGGAGGAGATGCTGGGCTGCTGGGGGCCCTGCAGCCAGCTTGCAGGCAGGATCACAGGCAGAACCACTGCTGCTCTTCAGCAAAACTCAAGGTGCAATCATTGTCCAACATAAACACAAGGTAAACTCACCAGCTGATGGGAGAGGTGCTGGGCTGTGCCAACACCCAGCTACAGGGCTTCAAAACATAATGCCTTAACATCAGCACCAAATGCAAAATTCCAGTTGGGATATTTCCTATCGCTCTCTCCAAAAAAATTGAGACAAAATATTCCTGGGGGCTGGGATTGTATATGCCTGCCCTAAGCAACAGCTGCAAATGACACTGCTGTTATTAAACTAGATCTCTCAAGACATCTCTATGCAGGAGGAAACGAACCAGGCGGTAGAACAGCCATTACTAAAATACATGACTTTCCTCAGGTCGTTTTTAGTCTGACTCACCCGCCACTACCATAGCCAGGACAATTTTTATATGACTTAGAAATGTGGGTCATATCCCACTGCACAGAGGCCAAGCTGCCAGCCCCAAGGAGATGCTGGGGGAAGGCAGTTGTCACCATGCAAATTCCCCTGGTCCCCAAACCTGGGTCTCTTCTCACCTCCCCAAAACTGGGACACAAACTGAGCTAGTTGGCTGGGGTCAAACACCTTTCCTGGCCATCATCCCTCTTCCAAGACGCATCCAGGGTAACCTGGACTGTAAACAGTCATCTGGGTGGGCCTTTGCTCTGAATCAAATCAGCCATTTTTATATTCTTAACTTTATTCCTTATTTTACAACAAGCCAGGACAAGGTTTCCTTGCGTGCATCACTGCACCAGCTCCAAATTTCACCTGCCCCTGTACTGCCCATTCTCTGAAAGACCCTTCTGCAGTTCTATATTTACAATACATAAATGCAAATACATTAATGTGCATTAAAACAAAAGTTTGCAGGATATGTTTTAAACATGAATTGCTATATGGCTACTGAGAGCAACACTCACAGATGGGGTGGGAGTGGTACTTCTAGAACAGCTATGGAAAGAGTAATCACACACGTCTCTTCACAGTAATGGTGGGGATCATGTTGTTAAACTGGATTTACCGTGCTTTGTTGATGATGGGAGAGCATTAAATCAGCTGCTGCTTTTTGATGCAGCCACTTCTGCCCTTTGCCTCTTTTAAACAAGGTATCATGGCTTAGGGTTGCATCTTACCAGTCTGATTCTACAGTGAGCATCGTGTTTTTTTTCAAGTAAACAATAAATCAGGAAAAAATAAGTACAACCCAGGCAACGCTATTAAAGGGATCACAAAATAGACCAAGCAAGTAATCTCAAGCAAGCCACAGGTTTCCATACTGCCAGCACTGTCAGCAGGAGGGGTTGATAAACCAAAATAGGAACACTTCCTCCATCCCACCAGCTGTAACCAATGTCAGAAGTTCCCTCTCAAATATGTTAACAATAAAAATGTACAGTCTTGAAAAGTCCTCCTGTACCACACAGATGGGTCCAGAAATCCCTGCAGTATGTTGACCAGACTTTCCTGCCCAAGGTCTTCAGGGGAGAAGGTCAGCATGCAGCGAGGAAGGGCACCACACATGACAAGACTGGATAGATGGAGGCAGGAGAAAGTCAGCTCCCTGGGCTGTGGGGATAACACCGAGACTATGAGACCCTGGAAGGAAGCTGAACTAGGAGGACAAATACCAAGTAGTGCCTCAAATGCAACAGAAATTTGATCATGGGCATGGGAAATGAGGTAATGAGCCCAGTTCAATAATTAAAAGACTTCCCAAACTGCTATTCAGACAAAAAAATGACGCAGTAAAGCTATACAGATAATTTCCCTTTTCTGAATGAAAGTCTCTGTTCAGCGTCAGAAAAGAGGAAGCCTTTCTGCAGGTCTGGGCTGAATCTCTGTGGTATTTAGGAGACTGGACCTGCAGAAAACCAACCTGTCCACTGCTAACTCCAGCTGGGGCACTTAGAGTGTAAGCTGTCACCTGTTCACAAAAGATGCCACCACGGAATGCCGATCCACCAAATGTCTGCACAAACAAGCTACGCAGCACCAAGAGACAAGGCATGGAACAACTGTACAAGGAAAACTTGTAACACATTCAGGTCTCTGTTTATCAGACTCTCAGTACCAACAAGCATGGAGAATACAGCGATTTCCAACCCAGTGACCTGGTTAGAGGTCTACACCACCGAGGGGTGAGAGCACCGGAGTGTTTGTGGTTTGCATACTGTTATTTTAAGGTACGTGATGTTCACAACTGAGACTACTCAGAAGAGAGGGAAGTATTGACCACTGAATTGGAAACATTGCTGCAGTGGAAAAATAGTGTGTGAGGGTATCTGGTGCATGACAGTTGTGCTTGACATTCTACAAACTCCTTCAGGTCTGCAACTTTGCAAGGCAAAGGGAGGCAGCATGCTGCTCATAAACCACAACTTCATTTCACACCGGAAGCTTTGTACACTACAGTCACAACATTTTTTTCCTCTATTTGAAACAAAAGTTCATAATTTGTAACAAATTTTTTAAATCTCCTTGAAAACTTTCCATTCCTCCTTACAAAAAGAGATCCTTCAAAGGTTAACAACAGAACGAATCAGCAATGCTGAAGCAAACACAACCCAGTGTCACCCCCCCCGAGTTACCATCACTGATCACTTGCAGGGATGAAGCGGCATCTGCTCATCAGCAGCATGATGCTACACATCAAGTCCTAGAAGGAGATACCATGGGCAACAGAACAACAGACTGAGAGAACAGTCATTTTGATGCTCCTCTTGTGTCTGCCAACCATCACAGCGTAACTCCCATGTCCTGAGATGCGCTCCCACTGCCAGTCACGCATACTGTGAGACATCCATGCGATGTCTGATATTACCATACCAAGAAGCCAAAGAGTTTCTTACCAACATGAAAAAGTCACTGAGGTCCTTCCACAAAGTGACTAAGAAATCAATCATACCTGAAACACAGCATCTCCTCCTGCTCTGATGCCCCAGGCTCCCGCTCGTTTCCCACATCTTCCCTGGTAAATGGATGTAAGCAAGCACAGAGAAAAGTAATCCTAAACTCACGTCCTGCCAAGCCCCAGCCAAAACAGGTAGACCCTTCTTTGTCTCTTCCCTGCATGATGATTTTGTCTCTTCTCTCCTTGCACCTGTCTCCTGCTTAATTATTTGACACTGATTAAATACAGATCTAGGCTGGTCTTAGTATATAAAGATAAAACTCAGTCACAAGCACCTTAGGCAGGAGTTCACCAGCAGAGCCCTGCAACCTTAGCTACAAGTAAAATGAAACTTATTGGTAGGTTTGGGGAAAAAAAGAAATTACCTTCTACCATCTAACCAACCTCCTGTCTGGTCTCCTGACATCTTTTACATGATGCTCTGCAGAACTAACTGCTTGTCTGAGGGTTTTCTTCTTCCTTACTCATACCATAACTGTGGTACTACTACAGAAATTACTAACAAACCATGTCATTAATGCTAGTGTTTCACTGATTTGACTTCGGTTCTCAGTCTAACAACAAGTCTATTGCAAAATATCATCCGGAGGACAAATTGCCAAACCAGAGTATACTAAAAATCAAAGAGATTCCTTAATTAATCTGATTAACACCTACTCCTCCCAGTTCTGGAGTAGGTCATCAGGGTAAAACTTACATATACTGATCTAAATTATTTATACAAGTGTTGACTTTAAATGAGAGCTTTTCCTGGAGGTCTCACTTGTGCCTGCAGTTTTTCATAATCAAATAATTGCCATTGCAACTGGCTTAGTTTTTCTCATTTGATACTATGCAAAATAGAAACAGCTCTGTGCTAAGCGGTACCTAAACACAGAAGCCGGGGCGGGGGGAAGATCCCTGCCCCAGCTGATTTCTTATTTAGCAGACACGAGATGGGGGCACAAGAATTTCACCTGATCGCACCCTGACATCTCCACCGGAGCTACTCCCCTGGTTTCCCCTCTGACCAGCAGAGTGTGCCCATACTGAAGAGATGCGGGACAGCCCGCTTGGCAGCTACATCTCTGCTGACAACAAGCTTTTGTCTCACCTGGAAAGTATATATTCATTAGCAGTTTACTGCAGGCAGCAGAAAGGAACAGCTTCCCCTGAAGCCACGACCTGTGGCTCCCCAAATGTCCAACCCCAGCACAACAGGCAAGCGTCAGAAAAGACGTGTTAATGGAATCTCTCGTGTAGTGGTGAGTCACAAAGCGCTTCAGCAAATAAAAGTATGAAGAGAAAAAAAGAAACCTCTGAATGGTGACGCAGGGTCTGAACATGACAAAGCAAATGTTAGCCTTGCATAAAACCCAGACTAATCCATGAGCCATGAGGACCAAGATCCAGGACACCTCTACACCCAGCAGAGGAATCTCTGGGTTCCAGTTTGGTACCCAGGACTGAGTCCTAATAAAATTTACCATTAAACAGAGGCAAGGGAGAAGTAAGATGTCCCTACTATGAAAGACAATAGCCCTTTCCTGGATGATCCTTTAATTGTATAGGTTCTCCCAGCGCATCCACCACCACATCTCTAAGGACATGTACTACATGCTGTAACTAAGCATCCATGCTCTACAGCAGAGTGAGAGCTTAGTCCTGGCAAACATTTAATTCATCCTCATTTGCCAGCATGTCCACTTCCATTTCAACCACGCTGAAAAATGGGAATAGGGAATTTTCCTACTTTGGTCTCAGGAGGGTTGTGCTTTTGAAAATGCTTTTGAAATGTCACTTGCTGGTGCTGAGTTGTGATACTTGTGATAGTTGTGGTACTAGCGATAGAAGTGTGGGGGCACACACAACAACCCCAAGGGATGGCAGGAACCAGCTCACTTCAGCATCTCAGAAAACACGAGACTCAACTGCAGTCATCTACAAGGCAGGCACATAGTTCCAGTTCCTTGTCCACGTTCCTCCATGAGCCCGTGAAGACAGGCGCTTCCCAGGAGCAGCTTGTCCCATCATAAAGGGAGGATGAATTCTACTTAGGATAAGGAGAATAAACTGCCCACTGAAACCAGCAGGAGCCTACAGAAGTAGCAATCACTTGATGTCTCATCTGGACATAGCTGCAGTGTGAAGAGGTGACATGTAGCTCAAGACAGATGTTCACATTTCCTTGACAGGATTCTGAGACCCTGCCTCTTGTAACGTTATTTAACTGACGAAACCTATTTGCTCTTTATTTTGACAAAATCTGCTCTATTTCAGGGAGATATCACAAGTCTTCCAGCCTCATGAAAGTACGAATTTCACACATCTCAGTGGGCCTAACAGCAGCTTTCCTCACTCACCAACATGCTCTGATGCCCAGTGAAATAAACCAGATCCTGAGCCATTTTCCATCACTCATCTCTAAGCAGCAGCCACAACAGTAACAGCATCAAAGTCAGCAGCACCTGGTTTCTGACATGCACAGGACAAGGGGGCTTTCTTTGCAAAGGAGTAAGAGAGAAATACCTAGCACAGGAAAACAATCAACAGGAAAGCCAGGGACTGCCAAACAAAGAAATAAATAACACACCATCCCAGCCCTTCACAGTCTGGTGAAACTGGTGCTATTGTATGTGCAAAGGTCCAGGAAACATCGCCCATACCCATGTGTCAGTGGTCACCTGGAGGCAGCGGCGAGGGCCCTCTCCATTAAAGCATACAAGGGCTTTTTTTGGCAGGGCGGAAGACGCTGTGGTTAGAGAAGAAAACCACAAGATGTAAAAAACCCCAAAAGAATGCATACCTCTGGGGCATGGGGCTTTCTCAGTGGGTTTCAGATCACAGACCACCTGCCTTGCACAAAGAGGCTTTTGCAGAGCAATTACAAAGAACAGCAAAGAACAATTGAGCACCTGAAGAATTCGGCTGCATGTCAGCAACGTTTGTGCTTGGAGATAAATAACATGTATGGATATGTGTTATGAAACGCCCATGTCCTGCTGGCTGGCTAACAAAATACAGCGTGCTCTGCCATTTGCACAAGAGCCTTTGAACGCACGCAAGCAAAGGCAGCAGAATCCCTGCCAAGCAGCACAACCTGGGGCCTGCAGCCAAAGCACAGGGCTTGTCCATGACTTCTGCAGAGCTGGAGCCGCTGTGATCCCCCCACATGCTGGGAGACGGCAGATTGCGGTGGCTGATCCTACCTCAGGCACGAGCATCGCCAGTCAATCCCCAGCAAAGTCATCAAGGCAAAAATCCTTGACAGACCGTTAAGAACAGGTAACAATCAATGAGCCCAAATTCTGGGCTAGAACTGAATTTTTTCAGAAATCTTTTTTTTTTCCTCCTCGTTTTGTCACAGATGCTGTGACATGTGTGTCAAAATCACCTCTTTACCCAAGAGGGTCCCGGATGACATCACATCCTCTCCGAAGAGCAACGCAGCCTCCCAAGTCAAGTGAGGAAGATCAGCTCTGCTCCGCTACACCATCCCCAAGGACAGCCACCCCTAGGAGGAGATGACTGGGTCTCCTGCGCTGCTCCTTCTGCTCACTCTGGGGCTCTGTGAGTATGGATACGGGATTGTGCATCACCTTCACTGGGAGGGGCACGGAGACTCCTTCACCAAACCCAAGAAAACGGGACTAAATAGTTCAAGGGAAAATGAAAAGCAAACCAAAAAGGCTCGCTTTGAGGTTTACTCTGTAACTGTGGGGATAAAGGCAGCATGGCCCCAGCCAGCATAGGGAAGCCAGAGGGGTGGCTGCAGCATCACATGCCCCGGGAAGGGAGCCTGGTCAGAGAAGTGGTTCTGGAGGGGAGGAGGAAGGGGGAAAACAGGGGGTTTAGCAGTCTGTGTTTTCAGGGAGTCACTTCAAGTAATCTGAGAAGGGGTATCAGCCCTGAGAAGGCAGCTGAAAGGGCAGTGCCCACCTTTAAAGCCCAGGTGGCTGATTGCCAAGCACCCCACACACACCGTCCCAGCAAGGACTCCAACAGCACAGTCCTCCCTCTGTATTTGACCTCACACCTTGTGGACAGGGAATGAGGTGTGCCTGGAGGGGATGCGGCTCGTCCCAAGCGGTTTCTGCAAGGATTTCTCTCCCACAGGCTGCCCCAGGATCCATGGCCACAGGTACCAGATGACAGCCACATTTCGCAACAGCAGAACCACACACCCCCAGGTGGGACAGCGGCTGGAGCTGGAGTGTCAGACCACCAGGGATGACGGTAGCATATTCTGGATCCACCAGGACAAGGGTGGGACCCTTCACTTCATCGTCTTCACCTCTTCCCTGAGTCAGAACAACTTCAAGGGGAACACACCGATATCCACACGCTTCGAGGCAAAGAAATACGGCAAGTCCCACCATTTGGTAGTGAAGTCTTTCTCGCCACAGGATGAGGGAAACTATTTCTGCCTCATGAACATCAACAGAGTGCTGTACTTCAGCCCTCCCCTGCCTGTCCTCTTGCCAGGTCAGCAACACCTCCACCCAACTTTGCTTAGCTCTGCCAAAATGCCCAGGACCTCTTACCCCTGCCTTTTTTAATCACTGCCCTCTCCCACAAACCCCATTTTCCCTGCTTGCTTGCACGAGGCATCTTGTGACCAATGTACCAGTCCTCCTGCCAGAGGCTCCTGCCTTGCCCTCCCTTCTCATGGTATTGCTCCTGCCCAAAGACAACGATGATCAGGCAGACCCAGCATTACCTCCCCAGCCCCACTTCCCCAACCCATTCACAGCTTTGAAGGGATAAGACTAAAGCGGAGTACACCACCACCTCCTCCTTCCTCACCTCACATAGGTCCCAAAAGTCCTACCAACCTCAGGGAACTTGGGCTTTCTGAGGATGGTGGCAGCTCCTTACTGGGTCATGGGAGACCCTCTTTGGGGGAGTCACCGTCCAAAACGGGTTCTGTGAAGTCCCCTCCGACCTGAGCCCTATGCTGGCCACAGCAGCAGCTGTGCCCTGGCAGGGATAGGAGGGCAGAAAAGCACTATTTTATTGTATTACCCTATATGCTGTATTCATCTTATTTTCACTTATAGTTGTCACCACCATCACCACTGTGGCACCCACCACCCAGCACAATATCACCGAGAAGGACCCCTGCCTGAAGACCCGGGATCCAGGTAGCCGAGCTGCAGGGAGGGAGAAGGAAATTGCTGGGCTCTGGTCCACTGATACCGAGGGGGATCCTGCAGGCATTTTCAGATGGGGAAGGGGGAGCGAGAATCCTTTCTCAGAAGGAATAAATTCCAGTGCTTCATCCCACGTAGGGAAGGCTAAGGATGATGTAAAAAGGACGAGCACGCCTCACATGTGGCCGCACTGGGGAGAGGTGGAGGAAAGACAGACAGAGCCTGGGGGGCTGGGGCTGGTTTTATCCTCGGCGGGGGACACGAGAAAACTTTTGGCTACTTGTGCTCCCTCAAGTCCCCAGGAAACTGCCGAGAGCAGCAGCACTAACAGGGATGGATGCTGCGCTTCCAGGCATCGCTGGTGGGGTAAGAGGAAGCCCTCTGCTACACCACCATTCTCACTGAGCACCAGCGGGCAGGTCCCTTGGCTCCAGCAGAGCTGGCTGTAACATCAGCTGCGAGCACCTGGTGGACCTTTCCTCTTTTCTGTTCCTGCAGAGACCAGCAAGGAGAAAGATCTGAATTTCCTCTGTGACATCTTCATCTGGGTTCCCTTAGCAGGCACTTGCCTCCTGCTCCTCATTGCCCTGGCAATCACCATCGCTCTGTGTCAACGTAAGAACATTAAGACTCACCCATAAAACCTGTAGATATTCCTCCAGCCTGAAACCGCAGCCCTGTCCTTCAGGGGAATGGATCTTCTAGCTAACCCCTTTACGTAAGCATCAGATGAGCAGGACACGGTCAGTGCAAGAGGACCACTGTTAATATCAGCCTCTGTAGTTTCCTCAGCAGCAGGCTTAGGCCGAGAAATAATTATCCACTCAGAATCATACAATCACTTAGGTTGGAAAAGACCTTTAAGGAAGAAAAAGAGATTATAAATAGAGAAAACTTGGCTCTACCAGCCTTGACTTGGTGCATCAGAGGCCAAAAGTACCAGAACCTAAAAGACTGTGACAAAATAGGGCAAACATGCTCCAGCATGGGGCTTGCAGATCCAAACGCTGAGACTCCCATTACCAGCTCGGGCTGTAACCATACTAGCAGCTTAATTACACAGGTTCAGGGACTGCTATGGTTAAAGCAGTAATGCAGTTAATCTCTGGGTAGGCAAAAGTCCCTTGGTGAAATTTCATGTTTGAAATGTCTTTAAGTCAGCTTGAGCAAGCAGTGAGTACAAATGCATTTAAATCAATTTAATGCTCACTGGAATCAGTTTAACTTTCTGATACCTCCAAAAGTTACACTGATTTCATTAACCCGGCTCAGCTCATTTGCCCAGAACACCAAAGAGTTTTACTGTTGAATTAACCTAACTAAAGGCTTGCCTACCCCACATCCTGGAGCTGATGTGAATTTACCAGCTAATCCAGTTAAAAAAAAAAAATAATAATAGTAGTATGATTTTTCAGCAGTCCTCAGCCCTGAAAAATCACCATGGTCTACAGCGATAGGAAGGAATATGTGACAAAACATTGATGAGCCACAGCCAGAAATCAGCCTACTTGAGGGAAATAGCTGATGATGCCGCAGAACGCCCAGCCTTGGTCCAAATTCCTTCTGAAGTCACCAGAAGCCAAGAGACCTTCACATGCACTGGGATTCTCTGGTGACCTGCAACATCATTATCCTGCAAACACCGCTCAGTGACTTATTTCTGTCTTTTAATGTTGATGTCAATGACCACTGAAAAGCCGTTAGCTGCAATTAATCTCTGCTGCAGCAGACAGCCTGAGCCCTTAAGGACAGATTTTTATCTTGTGCTAAAATTAACAGGTGGACATTGTATTTTGCCAAATACATCCTAAAGTAACAACATAGATATAAAATGGGGAAGAGTATCGTTCAACTTGGTTGCATGCTGCACAGCTTCATCACCACTCGCCTGTTGTAGCAATTAATTGCTGCCAGTGGATTTTCAGCAACATACTGAAGTCAGTTGAGACAGCAAAAAAAAATATAACACAGTCAGTGGTCCCAGGCTGACCCTGCTGCTGTTACCCACAGGAACATTTAATTCATGAAAACGCTTCAGTAGACTGCTGGGGAAACGTGAGCTGCAGCATCGCCCTCTTGCGTGGCTTTCCTCAAAAATAAACTTGATTTACCTATTATTACTCTTAAAGATAGCAAGTTGCTAGGGAATGCCAGCCCTACCTCACTGCAGTGTTTCTTCACTGACCTCTGACTTGGTATCTTAGAACTAAAACATTTTCTATTTTATTTTAGAAACCAGAAGACGGAGATGCAGATGTAAAAGGTTAGTGACAAATGTTGACAGTTCTCTTTTAAACATGACAGCATCTCACCTTCAAGCAATAAAGCAGGCAGGTGCCAAAAGTGACCTAAAAATTCTTCATCTGTACTCAGTGGATGGGAGGGGACTGTGTAATAAATTAAGGGCAAAAAAAGAGTGAGGAGATTCTCTTCTCCTGTGTTTGTTTTTTTAATGTTAATTCAAATCAGTGAGCACTGACACCACAGTAGATACTAAAAAGAGAGGTGTTTGTCACAGACTAAAAAAACTTTGTGCATCACCCAACACTATGACTAACCACGTTTGTGTGCTTCTCCAACTTGAGCCTGGGGGTGGTTGTATTTCATCCCTTCCCCTTCCTAAACGGTTCATTCGATTTCATCACTGGGCCTTCACGTTGTGCCCACTGATTAGATGCAAGTTAAGGCATCCCAAATCCCCCTCTGCATAATTTTGGACCAACATCACCGTGGCTTTATAACTCTATTACCCCAACAGGCACTAAGTAACAGGAGCAGAGGCTGACGCAGCCTTGGACAATTTTCCTGAGAAACAGCAGTGCAGATATGTATAGCTTTAGAGTTAACTACTTTCTAGAGCAGACAGGAACCCTTTTTTTTAATGCTTTCCCTTCTGCCTCCCCAACCCACCAATCACCCTGAGTCACCAGGAAAACACTTGCAGAACAAGAACTGCACTTTGCCAGTTTGCAAGAAGAAATCCTTTTGCCTGCTGCTAACATGCATTTTGCTTCAGTAAATCGACCCTCCCTGCAGCAGGTTCCTTCACCTCACCTGCTCTGCAGAAAACCGCTTCTGCAGTTTTGCAAGCCCTGTGCTGACAGTGCACCCTAGGGCTAGTGGCAAGAGTGCTCCAGCACCAAAAACCCCAGTACTGCTCAGGCCAGGCCAGCACTTGGAGTCATAGAGTAGTTTAGGTTGGAAACCTTCTCCAGTGCTTGATAGCCCTTTTGGCAAAGACGTTTTTCCTAATATCCAATCTACACCTCCCCTTGGAAAAGCTGGGTTGCAAGAAAGTTTGGAACAGTGTGTTCACACCTCTGGAGGAGGAAGCCGCCTTTTTGCAAATCAAGCATCTTTTAAATGAAATACATTCATGTTCCTTGTTATAATGGGTCTCATGGCAGTAGTTTTTAGTTGTCCAAAATTACAATCACTCAGAAAGAGCCTCCCTCCCCCTACATTAACAGAAAAAGGATCCCCTAGGATTTTATATCCTTTTTAAAGGCAGAACGCAATAGGAATCACTGGCTGAACGGTAACAGTGTTTAACGGCAGAGGCATTGAGTGGCAACGCCTTCTGCCCTTTGGGTTCAGCCTCCCTACGTATGTATCAGAATACAGCTGCACCCCCAGACACGCGCTTTCTTCTGCCTGTCTGAAAAAGGGAGCAGCCTGTCATTTTTAGGATGGGTATTTATTACGTTCAGTGCTCTTCCGATACCCGCCTGGCTTTCCAAGGGCAAAATGATAACAAAGAGCTCTTCTTGCAGCCTTCTTTAGGACTACACTCGCGTTCTTCACTTACCTCAATCCCTGTTGCCAGCCCTGTGCAAAGATGTTTTGTCCCTAAGGGGGGAAATAAAAAAAAATAAAACAACAAAAAACCACACGGCACAGCTCTTCAATTTTGTGCCGATGGAGTGGCTGGGTTACAAGTGCCTCAAGAAATCATCTCGTCAAGGACAGCTTTCCTTCGGCTGCACTAACATGACAGGGCTCTGGTTTAAGCAATTGTTGCATATTTAAGCTTTCCTTTAGAGAGGAAGTCCCTGCTGCTCTGAGCAGTTCCTGCCTATTGAAATGAAGCTCTTTGGAAGTTAATAGTGCAATTCACTCAATTAAAGAGCGCCTGAGGATCTGGCCTGGGATTCTTGCTGGCAGCTGAAGGATTCATTTTCCACCATAAATTAATCTTGAGTGAAAACGGGTGCCAAGTCTCCAATTCATTAAATCAGCACAAAGCTATCAGTTGCTGGAGACCAGTAACTTCTACTTCTTCAGGAGCACGCTGTCTAGAAAGCCTCCTTTTAAACTCCTGCAGGAAACTGCTTTCCAACAAGAAAAAAAGTCTTTACGAATTGATAACAGCTTCCCCAACTCCAAAAAAAGCCCTGAGCTCTTCTTTCCTCATTCATTTCTGAATGTGGAGAAAGGCTTGATGAGAGGACACGACTGTGCAGAAGCCAGAGGTAAATTCAAAAAAGCCTTTTTTGGGGGGTTGAATTTTTTTGTTTGTTTGTTTTTTAAATAAGTAATATAACAATTGATCACCAGCATATTTTAAGAAAGTCCTACTGGCTGTCACTAGTTGAAATATTAGCAGATCCTTCACTAGCACAGAGGATTTAGGAACACTTTGCAGCCTGGTCTTGGAGGTCCTGGGCTGCAGACCCAGGCTAAATGAGCTGACCAGCAGCCATATGTTAGTTGCCTTCTTGTTCCTTTCACATAAATAAAAAAAAAAAAACTTTTCTCTCTTTAGACCTGCAAATGGGAAGCCCAATGTGAAACCTAGCATGCCAAGCCACCATATATAAGCATCTGCACCTTCTGGATCGTCTCCTGGGAGCTGTCACCACATAAGCCCATCACCTATGTTACCTAGAATGCTACTACTTCTCATGCACTCTGCCCTGACAAATTCGAAAAGAAAAAAATGGAGCAGAGACACACAGACAGCAAGCAGGCACTTTTTCTGTGAACTGCACCTGAAGCACAGCTCCTTCCAAAACCTGAGGTTTCCAAATTAATTCCCAAGGCCCTCCTATTCCCACTGACAGGGCTCTGCAGATCAGGCAAAAGAAACCAGTCAATCCTGATGTTGTTGACAGCTGGCAGTGATAAGCTGATGAGAAATAAGGATATTAGCTGTACCCTTGCCCAAGGGTATGTGACATTCTGTCTAAAACACAGACAAAATTTGCATTTCCTACAAAATGACTTACACAAAAATGCCCTCACGTAATACACCCTCTTTTTGTGGTGACACGTATCACTTCGGAGTCCTACAGTTTCATATAATGTTATACAAGGCTGCACTGAGAAGATAAATTGGGATTTAATGAACCTTACCTTTTTGGTTTTTACAGTCCTGGGGACTAACATTTACCTTTTTTCTCTTGCTATCCTTGGTTCTGCTGCTAGCTCCACTTCCACCAATTTCAGCAGGAGTTTTGCCTGCGCAAGAAGGGTGGGATTTTCTGTCTTTCTGGAAGAAATAGCTGAGTGGTAAAAAACAAGTCTTTGTCACTTGCTTTGGTTAAGCAGGATTCGGCATGCTGACCTGGGACATGTGGATTGACTACAATGACTTCTGGGTTTTCAGCTCTGTATTTGATGTAAATATTTCCTTACTACATTTGCAAATTGGGTACAGAGTGAAAAATAAAACAATGTTTCTAGTCAGACTCAATGACATTTCTTTCTTTCTTCAGTTCCTAGTCTCAGAAAAGCTACGCTCCTTTGTGAGGGTAATAAATGAGGGTCTGAGGAAGTCTTCAGTAGGGCAAAAGGCAGTGATTTATATAAGAGCCTGAGCTTTAGCATGCCAGAGTTCAGCTTCCAGCTTGCCACAGCCTAAAGTGATCTAAAAGTATCTTCCCAGGGGCTTGCAAGATGGGCCCCATAGCACTCCTCCATCCCAGGGAAGTGCTGTGAAGGTGGCAGAGATAAACACTCCGGAGGTTCTGAGGTATTCTTGCCAAGGGGCTGATAAAAACCTGGGGGGAAAAAGAATGAAAGCAAGCCCTTGCTAGTCTCCTCCTCTGCAAACAAGCTGGGAAGGAGAGAAATTCACAGAGAAACAAAGTTCCTCCAAACTTAGCTTTTTGTAAAACTATGGGTAAAAAAAAAGGGGGGGGGACGGACCAGAGAAGTATATCTAAACAACAGCAGGCAAATACTGAACTACACATACCTACACACACAATAAAAAAAAATTAACAGAAAAGCCTTAACACTGAAATGTCTGTGAATTCGCAGCCATTAAGAAACACTGAGACACATTCAATCTATTAAGGGTGACCTCGTTCAAACCCCAGGTGCTAAAGCTGGGGAGATGTTAAAGCTGGGGAGAAGTGAGGGTCTTGCCACACCTGCAGTGCCAGACTGCCCCAACACAGTCAGCCTCATCACCAAGGTGCGGCTGCATCTTGACAACACCACAGAATCACATTTTGTTAATAGTGTGTGAAGGAGGTTCTCGACTACGTGGTGAGATGACTGCACTGGCTGCAGGGCCAAAGGCTGGAAGCTGTTACGGGTTTGTAAGAGGCACATGGGAGTCTGAGATACAGAATGACTTTCAAAAAGAAGTGGAAGGAATACATTCGCTCAAAGGTTGGCAGTTACCTAACTGCAGAGTTGCTCACAGCTAATAGTGGAACACCTTAAAACTCTCAGAAGCTGGTGGGCTAAAGGCAAACAACCTGGGAGTTAACACTTACTGGTGGAAAAAGTAAGAGCTGACATACAGTGTAAGCATAATCTCAACCAATAAAGAAAAAAGGCTTCAAGGTGGTCACTGAAAGCCCCATGGAGCTGAGCAAGGCATCAGACACCCCTACAACACAGAGCATCCAGAATCTGTTGCATTTGTTAGACACCTGCTTCTAGTCCCATTCAGTGCTTCACTTACTCAGAAATATTTTCTGAGCAATAAAGAGTTTTGAGGAGTTAAATAAGCTCCAGGTAAATAATACAGCCAAAACAACTCCAGAAGAGCCAACAGCTATACTGGTCAGTTAAATCACCTTGTCTGTCCACGCCTCTATTTGACAGATGACCTGTCACAGCAAAGACACGTAACCCTCAACCCAGACTCCTCAGACTAATGCTGTGGCACGTTCCACAACTGCTTGGAAGCCACCCCACAGACGCCATACCCTTGCTGCTGTTTCTGCAGCACTCGAGACAGAAAACCAGAGTAAGGCAAGGAAAAAACTACAGAAGTCTCTGAAAGAACAGTAAATAGACACTGAAATATGACCTTCCTATAACAAGGTCTCTTCTGATTCATCGGAAATTAAATTTCTTCGACATGTAGGGGCAGCGTGACCTATCCATCATTGCATTCCCATCCTGAGCCATGCTGAATAAAGTCGTGCATTTTTGCCATGGGAGGCCCACCACATCTGTTTGTGCTCCACGCTCCTGGAAACCTCCTGCATAGTTTAGAAACCTTAGAAAATACTGGAATTTACTCTCAGTTCAGGGCGAGGGGGAAAAAACTATCAAACAAAAGACCTGTGTTTGGGTATTTAGTTCCTTCCCCCCACAGGCAAATGTCTCACTGATGATGCTTAAGACTTGGACTGAGACACTGCATCTTTCCCCATCCCTTTGTTCCTTTAGCCAAAGTAAAGGAAAACCCACAGCGGTAACTTGGCATGTAGTGAGAAAGAAGAAACCAAGAGCAGTGTCACTAAGCCCGAAGAAAAACACGAGGCAGATGAAATGCAGGAGAAAAGGGGATATCCATTTCAAAGGCTGAATTCAGGTAAGCTTTGCTCAGCCCAGTCCGGGTCACAGCACCTGCCAGCCTCAGCACCGAGGCTTCTTTCTACTGAGCACTGGAACTGTGCTGTTTGGCTACATTCAAAATAACCCTCCGGGATGTGGAAAAATTCTTAGTTCTAATGCGCAATAGGAACTAGATAAACACTACCAGGGCTTTTACATTTGAATACACAGATACATCTGTCCTGCAAAAACTACAGGTCAGTGTGGTCTGAAAACACCAGTTCCTGCACACCAGCTCAGCAGGACTTGGTAAAAGCTTACAGTACAGCCTGTGAACAACTCCTACTTTCCGTATTTCCCTATAGGACTGCTCCTCTAACGCAAACATGGAGTCATAAAGGAATATTAAGTCACTCTTCTCTCATATATTATATATATCTAAAAGAATAGTGGTTTTCTAAAAATGTCTTTTTTTTTTTTAGTTTTAATTAAATTCAGAACAGTAATGTAACACTACATTACAGCTTTACTCACTACAGATTGTTGCTGCCACTCATTCTTTTTTCTTCTTGTTCTCAAAGTGCCTTTCCCTACACTGTAGTCTCCTAGTCACACAAGGAAATCACAAGGATTGGGATGGATCAAGGAGCATGAATTCTTTTCCTACTAGAGACAAATCAACCTCTGCAGCGATAAGCACAGAAAGGAAAACAGTACCTTGCCGCAGGCAAACAAACCTTGCAAGGAAAATCTAACCCAAACTTACTGTGTTAAACTCGGCAAGGTGGCTCTTGAGTAGTCACAAACAACTTCAACCTTAAATTTTAGCAGCAGCCGTCCTGTAAAATGTTACGAAGAAAGAACGAAAGCCACAAGAGAGAGAAAGGTCTAAGTTAGCAGCGATCAGAAGCACCAACTCATTATTGTAACACAGCTTTTGCTGCGGCTTCTACACACCTTAATTAACCAGACTTATATGACCATACAGTATTTCACTACGGAAACACTGATTTTTAGGAGTGTAGACTGGTTGTTCAGCCATGCCTACTTGCAACAGGTAGTGCTGAAGTCACTGCAGGAAGAAACTTAATTCAAAAATATTTCACAGAGCAGCTGATCATCAAGAGTACTAATGGGAGGTGAGGACACGAGCTTTGTGTTAGTGACCATCACAATACTACGAAAATGATCAATACCTTTTAAGACGAGAAAGGCTATGGACTAGTTTCACTTCCTACCATCTGTCTTTAAAGGTGTGATTATGTTTTAGAATGCAAATCAGACTTGAAACCCCACAAGAACATATCACAACAGTCTTCCCATTTAAGATCTTTACAAACATTAAAACTCAGTCTATTAATAGATGTAGAACTAACACTATTAACAAGCTGCTGCTATGGAAGTCATATTTCTAAACATCCATTAGCACCCATAAGCTAAACCAAACCTTTTATATAAATGTGGGCAAAAAGTACTTGGTAATGTACATTGGTCTTAAGCTAACTGGTGCACTTGCAGCTGTAGAGCTGCTGTTCTGACACATTTTGTGAAGAATCAGGGAAGCACCAGTTGCAAGCCCAATGCAGTTTGCAGAAATGACACAGTAATCTGGATGCACACATAAATGTGCTGTCTCTTTACCCTCATTATGCAGCAGTCTCATTAAAAGACACTTGCTGCACAAAAGGACTTAGTTAAAGGCTTCACAATCTGGTCTAAAAGTGTAAGAGACAGAAATCAGACGCCACTGTAGTTTTAAAATCAAATACCTTTTTTTTTTTTTACACTATGGATATTCCAAACCCTGTTAAAGGTACATGTATCAGTTGCTAACTATATCTCAAGTATGAAAACCTCAGAATATTATTCCCTTTTCCTCCTCGAAACACTTTCTCTAGTTACCAGAAGATTATCAGGCAGTAGTAGGAGACAACTTGCATCACCTCAAAGGGCAAACCAGACAGCTGTAAGAACCAACACAGACATGTTTTACAAATGCCCAGCACAATACCCCATTTCTGTACGCACATAACCCCACTCCACATTAAACCACTAGCATCATCTGTTGGTGGAGCTTCAAAACTGCAAGCAATAATTTTTAAGTAAACATACAGCTAGGAAAAGAACTGCAATTCCCTAGTGAAAACAGAGGAGTTTTTGAATTAGCTACGGATCTACAATGCGTGCTACTTAAAAGCAAAACCAAGACCACTCTATAATATAAACATTCTAATACACAAGTTGAATTTGTACCTTATTGCCATTTAATCACTGTGCCATTCTTGTACTCTAAGCAATTGTATTAGAGGCACTATCAACACTGACCAGTGTTTACACCAATGCCAATATACTGGCAGTGTAAAAGAGAAAGAGAGACAGCACTTACACTTCAGGGTGGTTTTCTAGGGCTTTGTTATTACTGTTTTTTGGTTGTTTTTTTTTAAATACTTCATATGCCATTTCATATAAATCTGAAGCATTAAGCAATTCTGCTCCAAAGAAAAGATTAAAAGCAATTTCAGCAAGACTAGGAAACCTACATGGAAAATAATATCCTCACCCGTTTATTGTTGATTTTACCACCTGGTAACGCGGCTGTTTTGAACTCAGTGTGAATACAATTTTTTTGCAGGAAATCACACACCTGTATTTTTCACATGTATCAAACACATTTAAAGTTTAAAATTTGTGTGTCTTGACTTGCTCCTTTTAATGTCTCTTTAGGGTTGTCCGTTGTCACTGATCCGGTAAGAGTCCAACTCAGTCTCTCAAGTCAGGTGACATACAAATTCAAAAGGTGTAGATTTCTCAAAGACGGTCTTCTCTGTAGTGCATTGTGCTAGTGCATTCAACCAGTGTGTCAGTATTCAACCATATAAGCTTGGGGGTTGTTTTTTTTTAACTACACAATACAGAAATATAATTTTACATGTAGCTTTGCATGCCTTATGGCTGCTTGCCCTACTATAGGACAGTGCAATAAATACAAATATATGCACACTAGAAAAGATTGAACTGCCATGATCTACATCTCATTTATGAGTACAAATTTACCTAGTCAACAATATGACAAATTTAGCAGAAAAAGTGGCAATGGCAGCAATATTCTACTACAAAAACAAGGCTAGAAGCAAAGTGTTCTCAAGCTACAGGAAACTTGCTACCTCCTAATATCTGATGTAGGGCCCAGTTCTGCCAAGTGCAGAGTCATGATCAGTAGATTGCATCAGAACATGCTTTTCCCCCATTTAACAATGAATACTTCTACAATTTATTTGGTTTTGATAACTGTTTATAAATAGCACACTATAATGACTATTAAACTATACAGCAACATGACATTTATAGCCTAATCCTGAATACAAAGTTCAAAGAACATGACTACAAAGGCCAGAGAACAAATGTCATCGGCTAAAAGCGTTTCCACTTCAGAATTTATTGAATGTTCTCTTACACAACCACTTCTTGATGGTGAAACCAAAAGGAACAGGATTTCCTATTCCCTCTCTGCTCCAGTAGTAATTTAGCCACACATCACCCTTATAAATTAGCGATGGATTTTAACAGGTAGCCCCTTGGGGCTATATATTTTATATACTTTATATATATGCACATTTATTTTGAATTCTATGTAAAAGTTGAAAAAAATGTTTGAAAGAAACTCAGAATATATCACAGCTTTTTCAGCGAAAAAAATACAAATTAGTTTTATAACCACTATCTGATTTATCAAACTTTTTTTTCTGAAGTATTTACCTTTAATTATGTACACATTACAGGAAATAAAACTTTTTCCACAAACATTCTCTAAGGTGACAGTTATCAATAGAATGATAGAATAACAGCAGGAAAAATATTAAACAAATGGGGGTGATCAATTTCTGCTTTTAAAAAGTAAAAAGTCAAAAGTCACCATATAGTTAAGTACAAAAACCTGCATTGAATGACAACTGCTGGTGTAGTAACTTGATCAGGTATGGAGACCAAGAGTATAGTAAAGCCCTATGGTAATAATATTTCTGTAGCATTTCCACTTGGTATGTATATACTAAATGTTGGCAAAGTTTCTGTAGCATTAGCTTATACAAACATAGGAGTCCTCAGTCTGCTGCATAAAACGGAACAAGTGTGTTTTAATTCTCCTGAAATGCACCTGAAATCCAGAGTGTCACTTACAAACTGCATAATGAAACTTTTCTTCAGAAAAATATCTGTTTCGCATCTCCAGGGCTCTGTTCCATCGGACAATAGGGGCATTTTAATCTGGGGACAAAGACAACGCATTACAATAGTGGTAACATGCGACAACTGAGCATTAAATGTATCGAGTTTGCACTGACAGTCCTTCCACTCTTCCCCCTCCCCATAGCATCAAATTACTCTTAAACTGTAATGCTTTACTTGGCTCCATTAAAAGTCACTTTTAGCAGCTGTAAGAGACCTTACCATGCTTTTTCTTCTATTTATATTCTTCCTCACCTTTCACCCACACACCCCTCGAATTATTAAAGAAATTACTCTTCAGGATTAATTTATTATTTCTACTTCTGAATTAGTTTATTGCATTTAGTCATTTTAAAATAAGCTAGTAGCTTGCATTTTGACTTCCTCGGTATCCAGTGCCGTTTACTGTCTGATTCCCAAAATGCCCTGATTTTACAACCCACCTAAATCAGCTCCTGCAGCCTATGACTGAAGAGGTCAGCCTGGCTTCCTTGCTGAGGTCTCTGCTGATATGATTCTACCTGCTTACAATATTTCTTCTAGCACTGATCCATTTTTCCCCATCTCTATGTTTGGACCTTTGTCCTCGCCCCCTGCCCTACCCCCCCTGGTTAATATTGTCAGAGCTGTGCTGTCACTAAAGCCGATCAATGAATGCACCAGGAGTAAGTGATCAGGTACAGAAATAATGCAACAGCAAGTTTACTGACTTAAATGTCTACAGTCACCCACGAAGGCATACCTGTAGGCTTTTCTAACAGGGCAAAAATTGTAAACACCACTTGACATTTTCATTCATGGCATCCCTTATTTTCACACTGGATTTTACAGAACAACTTACGGCTCTAAATTAAGCTGACAACCCTCCACTGAAGCTGCATATGTTCAGTCCAAATTACCACTGGTTCTTCCTCCAGTAAATCTGTATAGCTCATTCTATCCCATTTCCTCCTTCCCAACAGCCTGTAGGCACCCCACTGATATCTAAGGAGTATTTCCACAGTGATAATTCAACTAACTCCTCAGTTACTAAGCCTTATTTCCCCCAGAGGTTATTTTTAAGGGATGTTTCATGCATTACTAACCTTTCTCCCAACAAAAAAACCTGTGTGCGTAAAAGCCTCTGTTTTGAATTTAAGACAACACAACGGTACTTAAAACTTGGAAAATTATTTTGCTCATTGCATTCCTTCACTTAATCTCACTATCTACAACATCAGAGGGTTTACTACGCTTTTCTCCAGTGCATCAACCCAGCTTTATCTGGCTTTCAAGTCATTCTCCAGGATTAACAACCTTCCACCAATTATGGACTCAGTTTCCCCAAAACACAGTATTCTAGTCTTAAGATTTGTCCTTGTCTGTATGTTGCTTGAAATAAAAGAATGGTACTTACTTGCTGCCATTAAACATTTTATTCAGAGCATCTCTTGATATAATATGACCACAGACTAACTTCATAGGTGGATTATTATCTGTTGTTTGCTGACGAAGAATGGGACAGGCAAATATCGAATGATACCAGCACTTTTTACCAAGGTCCACTTCAATCTGTGAAAGAAATTTACATAGCAATTTATCTTGGGAAACTACATTTCCAGACAATTATCCCTTTTGGTCATGGCCTTTACTTAATGGATTTCACAATTCAGCCATGAAGGCAGCAAAACCTATTGTGTGCATGCCTGACAATTCCCCAGCCAAAAATACTTAATTGTGATCCTAAAATGGTGATTTATGTTGCTTCCCCCCATCCCCAAAGCAGCAGAGTATTCTGCCAAGGAACAAGTGGATATTTTAGTGCAGATCTATGCCCTGCCAGGCAAACTGAGCTGATGACCCAACAAGACTTTCTGTATTTCCTAGCCAGTGATTTCCAGAGTGGTTCACAAAACAGATCTTATTGGGAGGGGAGGGTAGGAGGGGTGTTGTGAAGAAAAACTCTTGGATTATGTTAATGTTCTATAGCTTATTGAAAGACTCTCCCAACACCTACATGTCGTGTCAATAACAAAGTGTATCAGAATAATTAATTTTCAGTACCAACACAGAAGACACTGGTACAGCACAGCTTTTGCCATCAGGATAAAATGATTTCAGGAAGGGACATCTTACAGATAAGAACAGATCTGTAACTTCAGGAATCGACTGAGAACTGCAAAAAATCACAGCTTCTGTACTGGAAGCAACTCGTTCTGACCAGTACTGAATTTTGACATGTTTAACCTTCAATAAAATCTGACAACATAATCTTATCACGCTACTTAATCTCTGTCTTTGCATGATCAAAATAAGGCTGCCCATCCCCATACTGCCTTAGCAGTACACACTAGAAACCCTTCAGTTTAGAGGGGTCTAAACAAGGTCTATGCAAGGATGAATGTACATATTATTAACTGATCTGCATCTGACAGCAATCATTCCCAAATGCTCCCGAGCTAATCATTCTTGTCTGGACACAGGGCATGAATCTGTCACACTTGGAGGTTACACTCTCAGTGTTACAGAAATCATAGCCAGGAGAAACTCAACACACATGCTTACACTATAAATAAATCTCTTCCAGCTACAATCAAAGAGGCTAACTCAGTTCATGACCAGTTCGCACTAAATAGGTTTTCTTTCCAAATCAGGAGCAGGCCACTGGAGAGCTGCCCACACATAACAACAGCTATAAAGAGAAACTGGGGTTTCGTAACAACTGAACTTTATTTCAACTGATACAAATAAGTTGGGCTGGAAACATAACGCACTGGATTCAGACCAATTCAGTTCCCGTGTCCCCAGATGTAGCACTAATTTTTTCATCTCCTATCTGCCTGACAAAGCATCAATGCAAAGCAGCCCATGGACAGAACTCAAGCTTAGTTAGCTAGAGGAAGTTAATGTTACTCAGTGGGATGCATTGCCCTTCCAGTTATATAGAAACATCTCATACATTGACTGTAAGTTTAAGCAGAAGGTGAGAGCATCTGTTTTGTTAAGGTCATTTGATCAAAAACCTTTTCAATGCAAAAAGGGGTAACAAGTGAAGGGGGGGAGCAAGAAACAAAACCAAGATACACAAACCTGACAAGCATAACAGAGACAATAAAAACCAACCTTGCCAGTCAGACTAACTGATAGGTCATGAAGAAACTGCAACAAAACCTGGACTTTGCAACAGGTCAGAATGCAAAACTGAGGGTCTCCGAGGAGAAGGGGTCAGTAGAACTATATGAACTGCAGGAGGAAAGTGCAAGGAAAGGGGATTGAGGAAGAATGGCCAGAAAGGGATATAAAAGGGGCCAGAAGGGCCATGCCAGTATTTGAGGGTTCATGAGCATGCATTTTGCTTGTGAATCTAGAGTGGGGGGGGTGTGTGCTTTCACCAGTGAATTTTAATCTTCACCAGCCAAAGAGGACGACAGGATCTTGGCTGTCTACACTTATGTTCTATGCCAGTCCTGTATATGGGTGCTGCTGAAGGCAACGCCTCATCTGTGGTAGCCTGTGCAGCCAGTCGTATCAGCGTCCTTTGTGTGTGTGCGTGGGCGAGTGTTTGCAATTCATGTACAGCTTTGCTACTGGTTGAACCTACAAACAGGAAAGCAGCAGGTACACCCGTTGGACTGGGATGGAGACCCCCAGGGTCTCTGTATAGTAGGAAGCCCCGAGCCCCAGAGCTGGTGGCCACATCTAACATCCTTAACATTCAGTGCAAAAGAAACCTGAAAACAGCATCTGCCATTAGAAATCTGCCCTGGGATAGCTCAGCATCGACTCACCGGTAGCTCATCCTTCTGGTTCCAAACACCCGTGCATTGCCTTTGTTCAATAACTGCCTTGATATTAATTAGAGCTGGTAATGCTACACAACCTGCTGAAAAACTGCAGAAAAAGGAAATGTTAACCATAAGGTGCCTGTCTGGAAACCAGCTTTTTTTGTATTTCTACTTTAAATGTTAACTGGGACACAAGAATGTTGTGCTACTTCATTCAGTTCTTGTCTGTACCTCTAAGCTCCCTTCAAGTATAACAAGGAGGAGTTTTAGGGCACGTTTTCAGTTACTCTGTGTCTTAGGCTAGGGCCCTTACGTACTGTATTCTAGACTAAAAACTACTGTTAATCCCTGCTCCGAGTCTTATAATGAATTGATTTTCTGTACCACCTACTTTAATTTTGAGCTGTACAGGAGGAAGACGTCATGTTAGCTTATACAGGTAGTTGCTCTCAATCATGGAAGAGTACATGCAGCTTAAGAGTTTCCATGTAACACACACACAACCCATAAACCTTTAATTATATGCAATTACCATGTAAAGAAACATGTCTTTCTACCTTTGCCTTAATTCAAGAAAAGAAATGTAGAAAAAAGCATTGGAAGGCAAGCAAAGGAAGGAAAACCACAGCCTGTAACAAGAATGTCAGTATAGAACTGACCAAAGTCAGTGTCCCAACAGTTCAGCCTGCTCTGGGAGTCACCCATTACCAGAACTTACCACATTATTTTGAAATATTTTACTACATTACAAAAGAAAGTATGACACTGAGTTTCCACAAATCAACAGATGTTTTGATGGATTTAAATCTCATGGCAATAATATAGGCCTGGAAATCAGCAGCAACAGAAACAGGATTTGACCAGCTCTGGTTTTTTGGCAGATTATTTTACTATTTGTGCAAATTTTATTATCTACAGAAGTCATGACTTTCCTCTCCACTGTGCCCCTCCAGATACTTTGTTTTCATGTTTCTGCAGGAACATTCTGGCTAGTTTACTTAGGAGGGAGAGACGTGCCTGAAACCTATGGATCTCTTGCCTAAGCTATAAAAAAAAAATATCATATTCCTCACCTTTAACTGGCTATTTTAATCCTTACGCTTTGCTTTTTGATTATTTTGGCCCTGAGTGTAACTTGCGTAAACCATGTGGAAAGTTTAGACAAATAGTATTTGCAGAAATAAAAGCATTAAGGCTTTAATGGTTCTGTCTGAAAACATCTCCGGAAGAGCCCTTTAAGAGTATAACAACTGAAGTAAATAGTAAATTCAAATGGTGTCCTGTAGTCCTCCAAGGCCCTGAACCGCAACCTCCTTAATACACCAAGAGTCTTCCCACTGACTCTACTCAGTAACTCAGACCACAAGGTCTGTACAGGATTAGATAAATACTGGAGAAGCCAATCAGCCTTAAAAAAAAGGGATCGCTACTCACATTCTAGGAAGTAATATATTTTACAGCAGGGATTTAACTTCAAGCTGGTTTAATTTCTAAAGGATTTGCAGCACTCAAAGGTCACACCAGTTTAGAACAGTCTCATTTATGACAAGAATATCGATACCACCTATACAGTAAATATATTTCAGTGCAACTGATTTCACACCAGGCACAAAACAAGCACCCAAGCAATCCAAACATCACTAACAGGGATTATCCAACTTCACTGAAAATCTCTCAGCTCTTTGCACTGAAAATCCCATTGCAGCGTCAGTGTGTGAGCAATTAAAATGTAAAGGGCTGCTATTAGTTTGACTGAAACAGGAAAAAGACGAAAAACAAAAAGAGAGACAGAACTTTTAGATATCTTTAAAACCTACAAACTGAAATTTGTAATGTTTGTTGTAGAAAGACAATCTGAAAGTGCTCCCTTTGTTGCTTCTGTTGTATTTTGTGACAGAGGTGCAAACAGGAGAAGCAGAAGGTCTGACAATTTAAGAACTCAAAACTAAGCACAGAAGTCTAGTAATAATAAAATGTAAACAATAAAAAAGCCAAACAAAACAAACAACAAAAAAACCACCAAAAAAAGAAGAGGTAATGAAGCTTATGCTAAGTACCAAATCTAGCCTAGAAAGATACATATGATTTTTTTACTTAATCTCTGAAATGAAAATGAGAACATCACGTTAGTGTATTGGGGGGAATTGACATCCAAAGGCTAAACATCAGCTAATCTGTTTTAGCTTCAGAGTAGCCAGAAGGAGATTAGGTTGGGTTTTTTTCTTCACACTTCCAACAGCCTCCTACAGATTTGCATTTTGTCAGATTAGCTACTGAGCTTTAAAGTGCCTCTCTTCTTTGCAAATGAGGTCCAGCAAACAATTTTAGCAGCTGAAATCACTACATAACTCATAAGCATTCTTCTAAGGAGAAGACAGGTAAAGTAATGTGTGGATTAAAACCCAAGATGATCAAATGCCAACAGAATCACAGCCACAGTTTTGGGTATTTTTCAGTTAAACAGCAGGGACAGTTTTCATACACTTGCTGTGGGGAAAAGTCTGGCTGATTGCCATCCTCATCTTTCACAGCAATGCCTAAACTATGGAAGCCAAATTCCATCCACAAATGCTTCCTCTTGAACTGCCAAGGTGCAGAATAAAGCAGAGCACACAAGAACCTCCGATTTCTAATCTTTCCAAATCTTGTTAGGGCCAATTGCAACTGTACCCTTTATTTAATAGAAGCTAGATGAGACTACTTCTCAAAAGCCATTTATTTTGTCCTGAACAAGAAACAGAAACCAAAACACT
Source organism: Falco biarmicus (assembly GCF_023638135.1). Taxonomy (NCBI): domain Eukaryota; kingdom Metazoa; phylum Chordata; class Aves; order Falconiformes; family Falconidae; genus Falco; species Falco biarmicus. The sequence goes on along the minus strand of NC_079288.1, from coordinate 83,096,575 downwards.
GTGTAAGTGAAAACCAGCATACCTAACACTGAGAGGTGATTCAACCGACAGACCCAGAAGAGCACAGGCATCTCTTGTAAAGATATCACAGATGTCTGCCCACTGGTTTGCATCTAACAGATGAACGTACGGAGAGTTCTCTATACCTTGCCGCAGATACACCAGGCTGCCCATCAGAACCTGAATATCTGCAAGGGATCAGGAACAATTAGTTATTTTACACTACAAATGAAAGCTAGCATCTACAGGTTTAGCTTTTACATAGAAAACGGGCAGACATACCAAATCAATAATACACATCCGCACCTTCACAAAATACAGTTATAGCCATCACAGGACAGATGTCCACAGGCTATGGACAGATGGGGGGGTGGGGGTGTCATCTGCCCCTTACAAGCACACCATGCTGCCTGTTAAATTTCCTTTGAACAGTTTTACTTTTCTTTAAGCTTTCTGACAAACACAGTACCCTAATCATTAGGCTTTACTGCATTCAGTTTGGGATGGTTCACTTAACTCATGTATTACACATTTTTCAGAAGTTTCATTTCTCTTTGTATTAGCCCACGCAGCTGAAAATAGCAGATGACTATACCAAGAACACTTCCGTGCATTTTTAACACTTTACCCTGGCAGCGGACCTATTCTAGATGTAATCTATGTATTATTTAAAGAGCCAAACCCCTACATTTAAGCAAATGCACAGACATATTAAAATATAATTTTGTGCCCTCTTTAACAAAAAAAACCCAAAAGCAAACAAAGGAGTTAATTCAAATTCTAAGTGTTCAGGCTATACACGTTAAAGAAAAAAATAAGAAGCCTCTAACAAAACAAAAATAATGGAGTAAACCACATTTGGAACATGACTTGTATTTTACTACAAGGTGCCACATCAAGGTGCTTTAAATCCCCTTAGTAAGACAAAACACTTACCTTTCTGATGATTTAGGGCAAAAGGCTGGAAGTTTTTCGCATACTGAAGCGCTTCTCTTTGATTTGCTGTTCCACCCATCAATAAACTAATGAAATATAATCTGTGTAGTTTAAATTCCAACGAACTATTCTGTGCCATAAGCATTTCTCTGTTGGATACCGCCCACCTAGAAGAAACAAGGAGGTACAATAGGACGGATGTGACACACACAAGGGTAATAAATGTCAGCCTACACCATATGAAATTATTACAATTATCAACCATCTATTTCAAGGAGAATATGCCTGTTCCCTGAACTTCTCAGAGGCTATACAGAGCATGGAAAATGGCAAGACCCTTTACAAGTAACGTTGCTACACAGGGTGCACATGTGAATGATGGTATTTCTGATGCTGCTGTACAGGTTAACCTCTGCAAAATTCCAGCACCCACTGGCTGGAAGGGAAGACTGAATTAGGCACAATATAAGACAGAAATAGCTAGAATCTACTGTATTTGGATTAATACCACTCAATCTTAACAATTACAGATAGTCTTCAGCTGCATGTTGAAGAAGTTTGACCAAGCCTTTCAAGAACATATTTTCCAGCTTCTCCATTCAAACATTTTCTCTAAGCCACTATGTTTATTTGCATATGTGCGTTGCCCTGGAGAGGGTAAGTGCATCTATGGGGGCCTCAAAAATAAGACATTATCAAGACCTTAAAATAGGGGATAGGGGGAAGGGAAATCAGTTTAATTATCACACTTTACCCTGTTTAAACTTTGCCTTTGGTGTCATTTTCAACTTGGACAATAAAAATATTCCTCACTTTCTGGGTCTCATTCACCACGACAACACTAATATGTGGCTCCTAAATAACATATAAGAATTCTTAAACACACAACAAGTAAAGTGAACTGGAATTTTCAACGCATTTCATAAAACGTTCCTTTCTTGCGTTTTTGTGGGTTGGGTTTGGATTTGGGTTTTTGGTTTTTTTTCCTTAATTCAGTCATGCCTAAGCCAATCCAATCTTTCTCTTACGAACTTCAAGTTACAATGTTCTTCAGTACATCTGTTTCTCATTAGCGTTAATTAGTTATACCATTTTCACTGGGGGGGCCCCATTATGCAAAGAGCTTTTCACTTTTCAGCAACAAACTGAGGTAGCCTCCATTCCTTAAAAAGAAAGGGTATGCGAGGCTTCTGTTCTTTTCAACCAATACTAAAATAAGAAAATTAAGCACTCTTACAGCACTGGTAAAGCTTTCCAATGCAAGTTAGCCTTCTACATTAAGATGCAGTGTTAATGAGCAAGTATCTACTTTCAATTTGTTGTGGTGAAAGTGTCAGGAGTCTGACTTTACTGGCAAGCCTTTGTAATGACAGCAGTAACTTTTCAGTAGGAAACAGTGAAAAATGCAGCCTTTGAACTAAGAACGAGCCCTACTGTTCCTAATTTCAAGCAGTTTCAGATGAGCAGCCTCAGAAAACTGTCAACACTGTAAGCTCCACTGGGAGGGAAGGGTAACGATGGGTGGGTGGTTGGGTTGGTTTGGGGGGTGTGTGTGTGTCTTTTGTTGAGTTTGTTTTATGACCACAGTCCATGGTTTAAGTCAGGTATAGTGGCAATAAAGCTCACTCGCAACTAAGAAAACAAGAGCCTGAAGTTAACAGTGATAGCCTAATAAGCAGCTGAAAGACAAAAAACTGTTCTCAATAAACAATAAGACTAGTCCACAGTCCCATTAATAAGGTATTAATCCATATTGCATCAAAAAAGCCTTCATCCTCTCCCTGCCAATATTTGCTTCTTGCGGTACTCCATCTTGCTGAGATCAAGTCTATTTTTTCCAAATTAGCTTTTAGGCAGGCTTTCCATTTTTATCTCTTTGAGTGGCAGCACAGATTTGTATCAGAAGAAAGCAGCCACAGAAGCAAGGCCTGAGGTGTTTGGTCTAGCACATGCTGTTCCTACTTCCAATGGAAAGACAAAAACCCAGCAAGTGAGGTTTAAAACATTCAACCCACATATTCTCCACCACTGTCCAATATCCTTAGTAATTGCAGCGCCTATCTTCCTGCCTCCTCTCAAAATAATACTTTCAGAGTGTTTCCACTTTCAAGACTCAAATCCATCTGAATTTTTTGAAGTTTACATTATACCATTCAAACCACAGGTACACAGAGCTCTCTTCTAGCTCCCACATGGAATTTAGTTAAAATTAATTTCACAAAGCCTAGCAAAGTTTAAATTAAATTTAAACCATACCCCAAAGGTCCCAGCAAATACCAGGACGTGCGCACCTTGCTGCTTTACAGATAGAAGACAGTATCTCTTCCCTAGGAGATTACAGTCAAAAGCTTTGAACCTGCAAGTCATTCCCACCAGACCTTCACATGGAGACCCACCTGAGCTCACAAGGGCCAGAATCTGCCCAGAAAGAACCTACAGATTTCCCTCCCCCATCACCAAACCACAATGAGAAGAGTCACTGGAAATTAACAGGATCCTGTGGAGGTAAAGATTACACAGTTTAGGGTGCAGGGCCAGGCTGGCCATCTACAAAGTCACATTACACACCGCATAAAAAAAGAAAAATGGTATGGCCAGTCATACTATGTTTAATTCTGAAGTATAGTATTTTTACATGTTAGAATATGTATTAGTAAGAAAATCTGAAAAAACTAATGTTAGGGTCTTTTTTTTTTTTTTTTTTAAATCAGATATAAATACTAACTTTTCCTCTACCACCACAGCAGGGCTTTGAAAATATTTTCAAGAAGTCCACCCAACAGCTCCTTTTCCATAGCAGCGACCAGGAGCCACCTGTGTTTGCTTCATTTCCAACACTGACTTAGGCCGAGCACTGACAGAGCCAGAGAGACTGGTTATTGCTTTCATCCCAACCTTCCGCAATTTTGCATGAGTAAACCCTGCTATCCTCCCCTTCCTGGTTTGTGAGGCTGTAATTAATTATCCTTGTGAAATACCTCTTTCTGCTTCAACACCACTGTCAGTAGCCTAACCCTAGAATGGGCCAGTTTGGAACTGCTTTTATGCACCCCTAAAGCTGTTTTTACTAATGCAAGTTTTAGCCATTCATCAGCTTTTCATCCAAAGAGCACAGCGCCACCCCTCCAAGCCCCTCTCACACCACGGCAGTCCCTCCAGGAGCGGTTTCTATCCCTTCTCCTGAACACCCAAGTCTCCTGGGAAATAATATGGGAAATATCTTCACTAGTGTCAGCAGTTCTGTGTGATACCTGGGCATTTAAGACACTGGTTACCCCCTAAACTGTGTAAATTTGCCACATTTTGATCATCCTCACTAGCCACCATGTTTTTTACATAGGCTTCACTATAAATAAGGACCCAGCATACAAAGAGAAGCAGACAGCTTTTGCACTGAAGAGTTTAAACAGAATAAACATTATTTAAAAATGAGACAGGGTGGGGGAGGGAGACCAGCATATAAACTGCTAACAATACACCCTATTCTGTGTCCATTCAGCTGTCCTCCTAATAAGAGCTCCTTTGAAGGACCATGCCTTCTCCTTTGTTTGGAAAATATTTAACACATTGCAGGAACTACAAGATACAACTGAGGAGCAATAAGTAAGGCATAAGGCCTAGCAAACTGCAACTAAAACGAATGTAGTGACTTCAAGTGAATTGACATTAAAAGCAAGTTACTGTTCCTCTGAGAGTATTTTTCACAACAGCTATGTTACTACTAGAACTACAAGAAATACGTGGTGTAGCTGACAATAAATCCTGTTTCACTGGTGACACCAGGCATTTCAGTATTGCTTCCCTGCAATTAGCCAGTTCAATAGCAATAAACCATCTGAGCAACTATATTCAAAGACCAACTATTTAGGTCAAACTCCACATGACCCTGAGGCATAATCCAGGATTTAGTTTATGAACACCACAATTCGAATATCAGAGTATCTCTGCACTTGGTTTAGATGCCAATAAGCTCTGAATTGACATACCTGCTTTGGTTCATGTTAAAGGGAAAAGAAAACCTTTGTTAATATAAAACTGTACTTAGGTATCTTAAGTATATGAATTATGCTCTGGAATGAAACACAGAAATTTTGAATTTGCTTTGGTTTCATTGTTTCTATTTTTAAAATATCACTTCAAAGCTGGTTTAGGGTCTTTCCGTTTGTTTTTCGGGTTTTGTGTTGGGTTTTTTTGTTTTCTTTACTTCTGAGACCAACCTAAGCCTACGAAAGTTCTTGCAACTTGCAAAAAAGGAAGAAAAAAAAAGAAAACCCAGGCTGAGGATTTGTTTGGGGTTGTCTTATTTTTAAAATAAAAGCTATTCAGAAATGGTACTGTGCAGTTACATACCCACTACTGTAAATCATAAAGCAGTAGCTCACGAGACATTTCATCACCTTTCCTCCTCACTGTCACTCTTAGCACCAGCTTACACATCTAATGTTGTAAGGTCAAGGAACTATGCTGGTCTGAGGTTGATTGATAGATCTCAGATACTCCCAGACTTGGTTTTCACCTGAGCATTCAGCATTATCCACTGACTTGCATGAACTGAATTGGTTTGTTCAGAAGAAATCTCACTAACAGATCTCACTGTCAGTCCAGGCTCCCAGCAGCAACTCACCTCTCACCCAGCATTAATCAACAGCTACCTGGCAGCAGCAAAGCACACACCTATCCTTTCACTCCCTCTTCCCACTCTGTGGTTCCTTATCTGGAAAGGGAGAGTGACTTGAGGAAAAGCAAGAACTTCGATCCTGAGTCAATTTCTACTCACTCCAAAGGCTTCATGAACCTAAAAAGACTTGGTGGTACACAACACCTTTTGTAAGTCCTGGTACCCTTCATAATTGGGCCTTTTAAAATAAGGTTCACTACCGATTCACTGTAAGACTAGGTATTGTCATGGCACACAACTGTTTCTCTAAGCGATGTTTCTTCCCAAAACTTTAAGTCAGCATCACAAATTATTCAAGTTAATTCTTAAATCAAAGAAAGAGACCCTTAGTTAAGGACTGCCCATAGGAAGGGACACAGAGGGGACAAAACCAGGAAGGGATTCATTCAGTAACTAGAGCTCGCAAAGGACAAACGGGGACATGTCAAAATATACTAAAGACAATACTTGATGTGAAAAACTAAGGATTTGTTAAAAGTGTTCAAAAAAAGGCAGGAAAAACTGAGTAGACTCACTCTAGTGCAGGTCTCAAAACTCTCACTTTTAATGCTTCCAATATTCGATTTAACTCCACAAATGGTTCTTTTTGACTTTGATCTATTGATAGCCCAGATTCCTGAGGGGGGGGAAAAAAAAGGGCAGTTTTTAGTTAAAGCATAAGAAACAATAGGATTAAACCACTGTTTTTCTGACAGTTTAAATATTCACCTGGAACATTCAAATAAGGACACAAACACAAAGCACAACTCTCCAGGGTGGATAACATTAAACATCCACACTTATCATTACCTGACAAAGTTCCTCAGCTACATCCAGCATCCCCTGACGGAAGAAGTGCTCCACCATCACCTCATTGAGGATTCGCTGGCTGTCAGCCTGCCAGCACCCATCGATCCCCACACTGCTGATGTCAGAGTCAAAATTCTGAAATGTACAAATTAACAGTCAATAGGCTAGAACAAATCATCCCACGTAATTTTTCTTTAGTTACACAGGGCACCTATATCTCCACCCTGATGTCTTCTGCCTATTACTCAGTTGGCCCTCAGTTACCTCCTGTTTAAAGTGAAAAGTATGTCAGTTGTTTTCATTATGTCCTGTGTACAGGAGAGAAAAAATTCTTTGGCTTCTTCAAGTTCAAGGACTCATTTCAAGTCTGAGTACTATTCATTATACAGAATTACACTGACATTACAAGTCTAGCTAGCAAATTGGAAATCTAGTTAACTAATAAAGGATTTCCAGACCATGATGTGTTTTTGAAGGAAGGATCTGCAGAAAATGCTTTTGCCATATGTGAAAACTGAAAATGCATAGAGAACAGAAAACTAAATCACCTACACTAGAATCAAAATAGCATACCAATGCATCACTGTCACTACAGTGCACCAAATTAGAAGTAAAAGCTTTAACTCATTTTTTTCTTTGTACGTAGCTGGCAGGGCAGACGATTCTGAAAAACGAAAATGTCACTTCCCCCGCGCCCCCCCCCACCCCCCCCAAAGAACAATGAAATTCAAATCTCTGAAGACCTCAACATCCCAGCAACAGGATGAGCTCTGAAGATGAGAGATCTTTTACAGATCTAACCCCGATGGTCCTACTGCCGTGTATTTTTAGGCCAGTGGCCTAGAGACATATTCCAGGAATAAGTAAAAATATTGTCACAGTGACTCTTCAGTAACACTTGGCACTGCTTGGCATCGTGCCTCCTGGCAGTGGGAGAGCAATGCTTCTCTAATCCAAGATATTAAACAGGATTTTAACTGCTAACATGTTTTATGATTGGGGCAGACGGGTTAATTTTCATAAAATCCTCACCCATTGCTTAAATCAAATCTCTTGCAAAAGAGTCTAGAAGTCAGTGCATTGCTTGCTGCCTGATCTGATGACTTCAGAAATCAGAACTTTAGTGAAAATAGGAGTGCTTCAGCTGCAGCCCTGTGAGAATCGATACCCCGGCGCAATACGGGAACAGCAACCTAGCACAAATCCATGCTTCTGCCAAGGCAGGCAGAGCAAGTAACACAAAGCCGGTACGAGCGATCTTCGAGTACCCTGCACAGCTCAGCTTCATAGTGTGTCTTCCTTTTGTTCGCAACTTATTAATGTCCTTCATCAGCCACCTCCACATCTCCTTTGATGCTGCTCTGTGTCATCAAGAGAAAGGGGCTGCCTTCTCATCCCTGCATGTGTGCCGCCTTCAAAACCACTTCATTCAGGTCTCTTCGCAAACTTTCAGTAAAACCTTAGGCTAGCCAATTGTCTCTTTCATCTTTCAGAGGTGGGTGATGGAGCAAGATGAGCATTTAAGTTATTGTCACCGCTTCCAAGTCTCACATTTAACAACATTTTCACTTGGGTCTCTTAACCTATGAACCTCCTTGTCATGCTGCTCATCTTTAAGCTGTACCTTGAAAAAACTTAAGCATCTTGAAAACTAAATACTGTTCTTAATTGTGCCAACACTTTGAAGCCTTTAAGGTTCACCACCGTGGTGGATTCTGGTATCACTGTCCAAACACCACTAGCAGGTAACAATTCCATTGACAATGCATTAAGGAAGTATCAGAAGCAGTATTAAGAACCCACAAGCTTGCTTTTGTTACTTAGGATTCCGGAGCAGGATCACCAGTAATATAAAAACAATCAACTTTAAGTTACTCTTCATGCAATTTTAGGTGCTAGCAAACATAACCCTGTAAGAAGAAACTCTATTCTTCTGGGCAGTTCCCAGCCATTACAGCTGAACTTATGCCTTAAATGTTGTCACATCCTTCTCATTGCTTGGGGGCACAGGTGGTAAAGCCACTTACCTTATTAGTTCCTTCACAAAATCCACATTTTGTTCTGAAACAACAAACTATGAGCCTTGAGAAACTTTTCAAAACTCCACTGTAAATTAGATGTTTTTTTAAGTTCCACAAAAGGTGACAATGATAAGTCTTATCAACCTAGATGAGCTGTAAACTGAGGACCTCAAGTTTTTTTTCTCCCCCCTCAGCCATTCTCCACTCAACTCAGACTTCACCAGGTTCTCACTTCAGTAACTTCTTAAAAAAAAAAAAAAAAAAAAAAAAACACAACATTTTTTGAGGTCTTTATTATACGTGGGATTCTACAGCTCTGCCTTTTCTGGGTCCTGAGGAACTTCAAGAACTGACTGCACATATTACAGTGAGTGACTGTCACATGTCAGAAGAAATTAGTGCTTGCCTTTGGCTCACATATTTCATAACTGTCATGCATGCGTGACATGCTGGTGACTACACATCACCCAGTTTTGCTTTCTAAATGCTAACAGTATGCTAACTGATAGCATGTGGGTTTTAATAAGATTTCAAAAGTTGAAATAAATTCTGTAAGTTACAAACTCCAGGAAGATTATTTTGTACTTTTCAGGCTTTAGCTTCGAAGTGTCAGTTAATATTCTGAAGAAACAAATCTTTTAAAAGCCTAACTAGTAAGCCTAGCACTAAAATGTAGGCTATTATGTGCTAAATATACCGATGATAACAATGTAAAGTACATTACGGGGAACTGCTAGAATCTGAGGACTTCAAGATTCACACACACACACACAAGATGGACCACTTTAATAAACACACAACCTCCCATGTTATTAATAACAACATGATATGAAAAAAATGATGATTAAGGCCAGTTTTATTCCTCAGTTTCCCAGTTGAGATTATTTTGTGCACTTCTCCCTTCTTCTGAATTCAGACCCAGAATACAAAGACATTTGTTTACCTTCTCTGTCGAATTCATTTGTTCATAAGATAGAGCTCAACTTGCAAAGACTGTATTTATGCAGCCCCATTCTTCACAGTAACATAATTAAATTATACACAAACAAACTAAAAACAAACTAAAAACCTTTACTGAATGTAAGTTTTTAAATGAACAAACACTAACTTAGGGTAAAAGTTTGCTTTCCCAAAACAAAGATTGGATTAAAATGCCGGCCCTTTAAAAAGAGGCTTAAAATTCAGGGGGAAAATGGAAAGAGCTACCATTTACTCCACTTACTCTCCTGAATGAAAGCATTTAACCAGTACTCACAACAGATTGCTGCTAGAACGAAAACATTTACTACCCCCATCAAACATGCTTTGAGATGATTTCAAATCATTCCAGAAGAGTTGATTGATTTACAGGGAGACTGATGAGTGAGCTACCAGAAAACAACTTGCTGAGCAACACTGACCTGAGTTCTGGAAGCAGAGCAAACGCTAGAAATGCTAGAAAAAAACTGGACACAAACATTTCCTTTCAAAGGGCAAAATACTCTTTGGAAGAAAGGGTAACCCTTAATGGATCAGAAGTATGCAATCCATGTAGAACTACTACGAAAAAAGGTTTAGCTTATTAGAAAAACTCTCCAGGAACTAACTAAAAGCAACACACAAAATACTGGCATTTCAGACTTTAACGTGATTCCTAACTTGGACTTGTTTTTCAAATGCTTAGGAGCTTCTGTTCTCAGAGTGAACTCTGCAGGTAGACCAATCTAGGTCCCATGCACGCCCATAAGCAATGAATACACTAGCTTAAAAACCAACCAGACTAAACTTTACATATAGATATAACCCCGCCTCAACACTGGGGAAAAAAAAAAAAAAAGAAAAAAAGAAATTTAACCTGAAATTTGCCACAAGCAGATAATACAGCAAGTTTTTTCAAAATCCAAGTTTGTCAAGTAGGAAGCTTATTGAGTGTACAATCAACAGCTGTAACAACAGCTGTCATTTGGATGCGTCACAAAATTGGTACCAATATTAGCATGTTTCCTAATCTCAAGTCAGGCAATAAAATAATGAGTAACATTTATCTGTGCCTGAGCATATACAGCTAGGAGGACCATAAGCATTGTTCTAGAGATGTTAATCCATCTATAAAATAAATGATGATTTACATGCAACAGAAAGAAAATTCAAATCTCATGAATCAGGGCAAGGGCTGTGCTCCTTTAAATTCTAATGAGCATTTGTTTAGGAAGCAGCAGTATTTTGCACAGAATGTGTGGAGAATCAATTCACTACACCAATTACACTTAATTACTTCTTCTGGTTTAAGCTTAAGTATATTATAGTGAAGGGATGGAGGGAGGGCAATTTCAACAGGTTATGGGACTCCATGCCAACAAAGACTTTGTTGGCAGGTTTCAAGCATACACTCCAGCAGCACAGGGAAATCGCATTATATATGTATCGAAGAATTTCCTTCAAATGTCACTGTCCAGGGAAGAATTCAATTCCACCTGGATTTAAACATTACACATATTCATCTGACAAGCAGGCCAAGACTACATGGTACATTTTTAAAGTAGTCCCTTTAAAATACTACAGTCAGTGAAAACTAATAAAATTCAAACTACCTGCATTTAAAAAGTCCAACAAAGTTCTTATTTAAGGAGACAATCCTAACCGATGCTCTGGACTTCATAGAAACACATCCCTCATTATGAGCAGAACTGGGTACACTCCTGCAGTTCCCACTGCTTCTAGGTTTTTGCTGTAAACACCACAGACACTAAACTTGATTGGTAAACTAAACTAAACTAAACTAATCTTGGTAAACACCAAGATTGAAAGTGCAGCAGAATAAGCACACTGAATACAGCACGTTGAGCTAATTTTTGAACACCTCACTGAAACAGCCTTTCTGACACTCAGCAGGCACAGAGCAAACTGGTATCCTTTCTACTGTTTCACAAAACCACACACTTGAAAGTAAAAAAAAAACTTTTTTATTTACAGCTATCCTTTTTCAAATAAGAATAGCAGATGAAACAGCAGGACAGAAACAACATTGGGAAAACTATGCACATGACAACTGAAACAGCTATTTGGGGATTAGACTCAAGCCTAAACTTCATTAAGATTTCAAGTGTTGCTTTCTTTGGCTTCTAAGAAATAGTACCACCAATTTCCATTGAATATTCACACCCTCTATACATGACCTAGAGCTGCTCTATTTCATAGCATATAAATGAAAAAGGTATAGCCAAACCTGAAAGCTTATCTATACAAAGTCCACTTGCTAAAGTAGAATAGAAAAGTTTGAAACTTAGGACAAGATTACACAAATTTATTTCAGGCTTCAAGCCAGTAATAAGGATGGAATTTTACTCTAGTTAATTGGTTTAGATGCAGCAGCAAGGATTAGAGACAGATGCATCCTTAAGCTTTGGATAACGGTGACGCTTGGATTAAAGCTATTAGTACAAAGTTTGAGCCCTCCATGATTATCAGTCATAGATATAAGTAAAAAAATATAAATTGCACAGATGTACTGCCCAATAATACAGTACTGTGTACTTCGCTGCTTCAAAGCACTACTGTTAATTTATCCTTTAACAGATTATCATTACTAAACAAATTTTAAATGAGACTCCCAAGGGATGAATGAGTATTTCGTAATGCTGCAAATGTCTTTGTCCACATGAAAACTTACTTACTAGTGTCCTTCTGAGTAAGATTATAAGGTGTATGTCAAACCAAATGTTTAGACCCATCAACATAAGCATATTCTAATATGAAACTATCACTTAGGAATATCCAAAAAAGCAGCTGAAAGACTCCTTGCATACAGGACTACCTTATGTGAAAGAACATACAGATGGAGAAAAGCACAGCCGGAAAGTATACATACGGCACCACTTACTGCAAAAAAGGAGTTTTAGCATCAATTCAAAGAATTGTTAGTATCTACCTTCAAAAATATACTTGGATCCCAGTTACTCTTGAACCTGGATTTCATATGAAAATGTCTCATATGCAAAGCTTCAAAGATATGCCACCCTATCTTATTATTTGTTATGGCATAGGCACAGATACTATGAGAAGCTAAATTTACTCACATTAAGAACACTGTTAGAAAGAACACCGCATGTTATAAAATTAAGCCCTAAGAACTAACAATACACCTGAAATACATACAAAATGTCTTAAAAAATTCTGGTTTATAGTCTTCTAGAACAAAATACCATTTTGAGTTATTTGCTACTAACAATTAAATAGAAATACAATATACATATATATAAACCCCAGTATTTTTTTTATTGAGACAGATATTGAAACAAACGTTTAGCTAATCTGATATAACACACACTATTACTCAATCTAATAATATCTATAGGGCACGTTCTCTCTGAAACTAAGAGATCTGAACTGCCCCAGAAGGAATACTCTGTATGCAACGAGTTCTGAAACCAAGTACTGTACACCCACCCTTCTGTGTTGCCTCTGCCCCAAGCCTAGGCTTCTGTAGTTGACAGGAAGAATTAATTAATTGTAGTATAAATCCAAATTTTGTAAAGCAGAGTACACATCACAGAATATATGCAATAACACAATCAAACCACAATATAAATACCTTATCAATGGCTTTTCCAACTCGGGATACGCTGCTGTGAATGTCTTTATGATCAGAGGCCAGTTTTTGAACTGTGTCTTTTATTCTTTTACAACACTGTGTCATAACAAGTGAAATTGTCCCCGACAAGTCTCCATCTTGATCTAGACAAGACAGAGGAAAATTACTAGTTTTGTTACAAACAAATCATAATATTAAATCTCTTCATATGCAACAACATATAAAGACAAGAAATGGTATTAAAAGAAAGAAAAGCAAGCTAGAGAGCATTTGCAAAGCTAGATCAGTTTAAATGAAGGAAGATGTACAGGACATGGCTCACCCATGGAATCAGGAATCAAGTTGGGTGAACAATAACACTGAACAAGTGCAGCAGTTTAAAAAAATTAATGGACAGTTCTCATGTGTCTGATTACTAAATACATCTCAAAGAAACACCCCAATCCACAAATCTCACAGGCTATAATATTAAGCTACAGAACCTGCTACAGGATCAGTTTTCTTTTAGACAGTTACCAGAAGATAGGTCAGAACATCATGTTTAACTTCAAAAAGGTGCAAGCAAAATTTGGGTTAATAAGAGCCCAATTCATTCTTGTCCCGCAAGCTACCCACTTGTATCAGACCCTGCTTGCATTTGAGATCTATGCAACTTGCTTCCCAGCTTGTGGAAACAGCTCTAAACAGTTCAGCCAACCAGTCTCCAATTCTCAACAGATGAGAAGCAACCTGTAAAAGACCCAACTGCAGATATCAGATCCACTTATTCTTGTTATAAGACTTATTATCTAGAAACTGTCATTTTTAAACTGATGTCCAACCAACAGCTGCAATGCTGTATGACCTGTTCTGCAGGCAAAACAATAAATACAGAAGGTTTACAAGCCCCTGACCACATCACCACACTTCACAGTTTACACCCTTCATGCCTGGACTCAAGTATCACTCAGTAGCTTCAGCTGGAAAAAAATTACTTTTTTGTGCTTTATTCCAGCCCCTTCTTCCAGCTTTTGATTTCAAAATACAAGGAGGAACTCTTTTCCAGTCTTACCTCTGAAGGCCTCTACTTCCTCAAATTTCATTCTACATGAAGAATTTTTCCTTTAAGGACACAAACTTAACCTTCAACTCCATGGGAAGTCTAATTTAAGCAGGACAGCAGCCCAGAAACACTTCCCTAACATTCCGGATCCAAACCCTTCATGTGAAAAAATAACCCCTGCAAAATATCTCTTTAGAAGAAAGATTTAAAAAGCAACCACATTTTCCATAAAGTTTGTTCCTTTCTCATTTCATATTTCAACACCCCTTTGGTTTCAACGTCACATTAAGAGTCCAGTTTCTGGTATTTCATGGAAAGCAAAATGCAGGTGCATCAAACTGCTGCTGCAGGACCAGCAACCTGAGACCCAAAGCAAACTGTCAGTGTACCCTTAACAATATCCCTCAGAGAGCAAAGGAAATCCAGAAAAAAGCTGTAATCCTAAGGGGTAAGTCATAATTTACCAGCCACTTATTCTAGATACCTTCCTTCATGCATCCTAACTCCTGACTTGCTGATGTCAACAGCGACAACAACCTTCTGTTGTTACATACTAAAACCAGCTTGTCTTTAGAAAAGCAAATAGCTCCTATTCAACCCCACAAGCCCCGGCTGAGGAAGCTTTAATAACAATTTTGCAACAGCCATAGCTTTTAAGAAAAAAATTTTTTTTTTTTCTCCCTCCAGTCCCAAGAAGCTAATGATCACATCCCAGGCAAACAGCTAATAGGGCGTACTACATAAAGTTCACTTCCTAAAGTTATTTCAAGAATAATCATTATTTCTGGGTTGCTATTTAATTTTTATGACAGACACTTAAAATCACATGAAGGATCTTAAGTAACTCTCATGACTTTCGCCAAGACAAAATGATCAGTCAGAAATTATGCAACAAGCTAAATGGAAATACTCATTCCCCAATAAACAGAGAGATTAAAATATGCTCTCTTAATAGCCTTTTTTTCCCCTAAGAAAAACCATTAAGCTAAAACCCAAACAGCTTACACGCATAACTGTTTTTACCCCAAGCAAAAAAGTGAATTACTGGCCCCTAACACTTACTGTAGCAGAAATCAACTACAGTAAAGCAATGAAAACATCTACACAGGAAAAGCCAACAAAGTCATCATAGAAAAGTTTCCCCCTCTGCACCCATCTCTTTCAACTTTAATTAAACTATGAGCTTCTTCTAATAAGGCAGCAGAAGAAAGCCTGCAGACAGCTATCCCAAAAGCTGACAGTTTATCCCTGTATTGTGTACAGTCACAATTTTAAAAAAATAAATATATTAGCGAGCAGACACTACACACAGAGTCCAAAGCCAAGTTTACTCAGCCAGACACATTTATACTGTCCAGGAATATGCAATCATGCCTCAGCTGCTCCAGGAGGCAAGATACATTAGGGGAAGAAAGAAAAACTTTTTCTTCCTATTCACAACCTTCACATAGGGCTGTTCTGTACTTCTGCTTTAATAAGAAAGCAGCTCAAGGAATTTTGAGACTGTATGTGTGGAGAAAAAGAACCAGTTTAGAGGCTGAAACAGCTTCTAGCAGTTTCTTTTTCTCCACCCGCTTCCTTTTTATATCCACTGCCTGTTTAAGGCCTTTTCATACATCTTGTCCTACAGCATTAACTTCTTCTTCAGCAGTCAAATTTTTCTTTTCTTTTCTTCCTTCAAGATGATATATACAAGCACATTTCTGCAGTTCATACCCCTGAATTACAGAGCTCCACATTAAGATGTTTTGCTACTTCCACTTCCATCAATTTTCAAAAACACTCTGGGTACAGTATATAAAAGCTGCAAATACTTGTCCTTATTAGAAGGTTATAAATAACATGTTAAGGAAGAAAAAAAAAAATTTTTGCTACCTATGAAGACACCTTACTTTCAGATGCCAAAACTGAACAGACTCCCCAGATGTTTGAGAGTGCGCTAGCAACATACTGGCTTCATTCTAGAGTGCTTACTAAAAGAAAGCTCAATTTAGGGTGTACTCTGCTGGGACAGCATCACTACTTATTTGGTAAGTCCCAAAAACTGTTAAGCCAAGGCTGGCAGGGAAACCCAATGAGGGCCCTGAAGGAACTGCACACTGGAACCTTTTAATTTTATTACAAAAAGTAAATAAAAGCTCCAGACCTGCAACAGGATTCTCAGTGACAAATCTTTACAGCCCAACAGAGTCCTACAAAGATCAGTACAACCACGAAGGTCACACTGCAGCTTTCCAGGCAAGGTTAGCATCTCAGTTTGTGAAGACATGCATTTTATTGATTGTCCTTAACGTGCAAGCCCAAACTGTTTTAAACAGCATAAAATAGATTTATTGAAACACATTTCAAAACAATGACAAAAAGACCAAATGTTATTTCGTTCCAAATAAATGCCTCAAGAAGTGCAGTTCCGTGTTTCTCTCTATGGAAATTGCTGTGTACACACACGGCAACTCTACTACACTCATGTTTATCTTCCTGGAATTATGCGCACTTGTGAGTGAGCTTTGCCCCCATATTTGTACAAGACTACCGCAAACACATTTTTCTCTGAACCAAACAAAAGCAGATTCTGCAAAGCAGTGAAATAGCACAGCTTGCTCTCAAGTTTGGGCTCAGGAGACTGCAAATTCCTATTTTTAATCCCTGAGCCATCACTCACTTCCTGCATGGCCTTGGGTCAATCACTTCAGCTGTCTCACCACTCCCTCCCACTCCATCGATAAACACTGCATTACCTCCATCTCAGGGATTTCGCAAGGTTTAAATATCTCATGTTTATAGTGCGCTTTGGCCATCTAGCCCGCCTGCGCAAGTGCTCAACATCAGCTGTAAAACACAGTCAAGTCAGGAGGCCGTGTTTACTTCCTGCTGAAGAGTGGCTTTACCATAAAACACTTCCAAACCTAGCCACATCAAAAGAAAACAACAGTGACTTAGGAGGAAAAACTAAAGAATTAAAGGGGGGGGGGGGGGGAAGCAAACAGGGCAGCCCTGCTGTTTATTTCCCCTGGGGCTGACTAACCCCATTGTAACTCAACATAAAGGCGCAGGAGGTACCAACACGCTGACCAGGGTCATGCCGTACCTGCTGATAGGGAACAAACGCTCCTCTTCAGCAGCCCACACAAGGCCCGAGGGCCGATACCTGTTCCTACCTTTTAACTTTTCTCTGTCAGAAACGCACGCAAAACTCCGACTCCCGGGGGGTGAGGGGGGAGGCCTCCAGCTCTGCTCCCCCCGCGCAGAGACCGGCCCTGCGCCCGGGGCCGGCCTGTAAGCTGAGCACGACGACGACCACCACCACCAGCCCCCCCGGGGCCGGGAAAGGGCTGTTCAGCCCTGGGGGTGGGGGCTCTCCCTGGAGGGGGGGGGTCTCCCCGGAGGGATCCCCCAGTCCACAAAGGCCCAAAGTTGTGGGTCTTTTAAACCCAGAGGAAGGAGCCGGGCCCGTTTCCTGAGGGAAAGGGGGGTGGGGAACGGGGGGGTCTCCACGTACTCTCGGTCTGGAGGATCTCCCGACGCAGCCCGCCCGCGTACTGGATGAGTTCTTCCAGGCTGCGCTCGCAGAGCTGCCCGTAGCCCGAGAACTTCTGCAGCACCTTCTCCAGCTCCCGCTCCACCGTCACGCACTGGTCCATAGCGGCCGGCACCGGGCCGCGCTGCTGCTGCTCCTGCTGCTGGTCCTCCTCGTCCTCCTCCGCCGCCGCCACCGCCGCCGCCGCCGGGCCCCCCTCTCTGCCCGGGCCCCCCCGCCTGCCCGCCCCACCCTCACCGTCTTCCGCCAGCACCGTCTCAACGGCGCGGCCCCGCTCGGCCCGACCCGGAGCGCCGCTCGCTCCCAACTTCCCCGTCTCCTCCGGCTGCGGCAGTTGTGCGCAGGCAGTGCCGCGGGCAGGCGGGGACCTCAACGCCGTTTCGGCTCAGGCGGCGCCCCGGACACCTCAGCTGGGGACCTACCCGCAGCCCGCGAAGGGCGGGGCAGGGATTATTAACAGGCAGCGCGGCGGGCAGCCCTCGCCTGCCGCCGGAACCAGGCCGGGGGCGGCCAGGTGGGGGTCAGGTTACTTCTACCGGGTGCCCTTGGGGGCCCCGGGCGGCGCAGGGCTGTAGACTTTTCGATTAGGCGGCCCTTGGGGCAGGCGGTGGGGAGATCAGCCTGGGGCAAGGGGATGCTTGAGGAGTTATGACTCAGGCAGGCAGGTAGGTAGGCAGCTAAGAACGGGGGCCTGAGGGAGGCCGCTGTTGCCGCGGCGACGCAGAGGCGGGTGGGGGTGCCCGGGGAGGGGGCGGCGGCGGCGGCCGGGTGGTCCTGGGGCCGGCAGCTCCCCGGCCCCGCAGGAGGCCTCGCGGGGCTGGGGCGGCTCCTCTCGCTCTCGGGGCGGGCAGCGCCACGCCTTGTGCTGGCGCCCAGCGGCGCGCAGCGTCTGGGACGCGGCAGGCTGAGGCCTGCGCTAGGGCCGCTGGGGGGGGGTGTAGTGGCAGCGCTGAGGTAAAGCCCCGGGCGGCGGGCAGGCGCGGTGGGGGGTCAGCGCAGTGCTGTGGCACCGGGGGCGGAAGGGGCTTCGCTTCCGTGCAGGCTGTGGGGGACGCATCTGGCAGCAGCCCCAAACACTTCACAAGTACATACCGAAGAGCAGCTTTAAACAGAGTGAGGGCTGTGCTAAGAAGCCTGCCGTACAGGACACAGAGCGTTCAGCCTGTTATTACACTGTTAACTTGGTCAGTAAACTTCCTCTGGAGTTTTGGGTTGATTTACAGACTGAAATTACACAAGTCATTTACAAGATTGGCAAGCATCTTGTAAAAATACACTCAAAAGAAATGTCTTGGTTCGCATACCATCCAGTTAATGTAATACAACTTTGGATTTGGAAGCTGTATCAGAAGCCAGATACAACTATGGGATTTCTGTGCCACTGCATAATCAAAGCTCCTAATAAACTGGGACAAAGTTTACTGCAAAAAGCAGCATTTGGTCTGAGTCTGGGGTAGTGTCTATACTGCTAGAACAGGACAAGAAAACCAAGCAATCTGTATTCTCACAGAATACATTACTTCGGTAGGTGCTTACAAGTCATTCCGTCAGATTTAAGCCCAGTCTGCTCCTTGTTTGTGTTCGTCCTCTTTATGTATTCATAGATGATGCTTAGACATGCACAGATCTTGTTTCTTAGGTCACGAGCACAGTGGTTTAAGTTGTTTACCACTATGGGCTACTTGGTCATCTCAGCATATTCAAGAAAAAGTCTGCTAATTTTTATTTTATTATTTTATTTTGTCATTAAACAGAGCCTGTCTTCTCCAGGGGCAACAGATAGTTTTTCACTGTTACAAAAAAAAAAAGAAGAAAATACCAACTGCCCAGGAAAAAAGTGTCTTTATCCTCAAGCTTTCATTAAATGTATTGTGCTCCTGTAAGTTGGTTTGGCCTTGATTGATGTACATTTCTGTGCTGTTGACTACTGCATGTTTGTAGGCAAGGAAGATGGCCACAAGGGGGGAAGGGGTGACTGTTATAAAACTGTAGACTGCATAAAGCCCTGAGCAACCTGCTCTGATGTCACAGCAAACCCTGTGCTGAGCAGGAAGTCAGACTTCATAACCTGCTGAGGTCCTGTCTGACCTGAATTGCTGTGAATCACTACCTGATCACATCAGGATTGCCTCACCCAAATAGCTGGTGCTTTTAGCTGAGATATTGGCCACTGTTTTAAACAATAACACCTATGTATTAAATCTGTTTCCATTGGGCCACTTGTAGATAGTAGGAAACAACTTCTCATTTAAAATTCCTCTACACACAACAAAATAGTGTCTGGGCTGCTGTTGTCACTCTTCGAGTCTCTTGTACAGGCTTGTTGGTTTAGTTAATATCAGAAAAAAACAAGTAGTCATGGTTTCATATTACACAAAAAGGTGCTGAGATGCACCTATGTTGTTTAAGAAGTACATCAAGAGACTAGTTAGTGAACTACTAACAGCTGTGTTTATAGAGTTGGCTGGCTCATGGGAAAACTGGGTTTCAGGTAGTTTAAGTATTTGTTTGCTGAAATTTATCTTGATACATGTCAGCATTAAAACGGTCCAAAAAAAAGGGTATGATAATATGTTAACATGGTAAGGGATTGAATTAATATTTTCAGTCCTCAGTTTTGCTGACTTCAAAATGACAATACTTTCCTCAATGTTCCCCACAGAAGTCTGGAAAGTGGATTATTATTGGTATTCCCAAACTGTGCAGTCAGCAACTGCTCGTAGGAGAGGATGGGGGAGGAGGGGGAATCCTTGCCATTTATCAACGGGCAACAGAGACTTCAGATTTGGCTGTCTGACAGGAAAAGATGGCTGTCCCAGTTCTCTGGATTTGTTCTCATTCTCTTATAAATCACAGTAAAATATTTTTGCTGCCAAAATTTTTTAAAAGCAGTCCCCTGCTTCAGGTTTTTGTTTAAAGGTGGAATTTATATTCTTCATTCTTTTCACAGTTGTAATACTTGCTCTGTGAGCACAGGTCTGACGGATGACTGTTTAATGTTGTTAATTAGGTAGAGTTAACCCTGGGGTCTTTAAAAATGTCAGCGTGTGTCATCTCTGTCTTTAGCCCAAATTAATTTTAATTCACTGTTGAGATATTTAGAGTTTCCAGATAATTAAAGCTCCCTGAAAAATTGTTTGCAGGTGACATGTCAAAGATGTTGTGAGTTGCAACTGGAAACCAAAAAATAATGGCTGTTATCTAGAAAATACACATTTTCTGCTAGGGTCAGCTTAGTAAATAAAGGATATAAAGGTAGGGAGGAAAGAGAGAGCCAGAGAGCCTGGGAAAGGAACTGAACCTGTTTAGGTTTACTCTGCCAGGCCTTTGGTCAACTCATCACCTGCAGTTCTTGGTCATACCCGTCCCTGCTCTTCATTTGCAGCTCTGCCCCTGCCTCGTCTTGTTGCCTGGCTGCTTCTGTGTTGGTAGCTGCGTTGCTTTTGGTTGTTCTGGGGGGGGTTGAGTAGTGGTTTCAAATACTATTTTTACTTTCTTGAAATGACTCCAGGGTTTTTGAGTTTTGGCAGATGATTAGCTTTATCTCTGCAGGGGACTCGTCATCATTTACCACTGGGCAATGTTAAGAATTGATTTAACTCAGCCCATGAGCATTAGGAAGTGACACATTGGTGACAGCCTTCCCAGCAGTTGGTATTGCAAATAGTTCAGCTGTGAGCATGGACTCGTAATTGTTGCTAGGTGCTTTCCTGCTGGAGGAAGTGAGGGCATCCCCGAATGAGTTACAGGGGAGAAGCCCAGGGATGGGGTCGAGAGGGTTCTATGGTGCAGAAAACTCTGCAGAAAAAGAAACCAAGAAACTCCCCCAAAAATATGTTTTCTAACTGAAACTAAATATACATTGTTCCTCTTCAAACACCTAACTCCCATCTCTTCCTCCCACCCATCGCTTCGCATACACTCGAGCGGCTCACTTGAAACAAAAGGTAGAGAAATCGGGCAACTTCTTGCACGTGACAAAAGAAATGGGGCTTCGTAAAGCTTTTTCAAAAGAACTGTGCTCCTGGGGTGTGTTTTCAGGGCTCGGGGAGAGCCTGCCTCTGGCCTCATGACAGGTGAAGTTGAGTGTGGGTGTTACTGAAAGTCCCTTGGCTCTGCCAGCTGCAATAACAAAGCCACTCTCTTGGTTTTTGCCAAGGGGAAAGGATTCATCTTACTGATGCTTTGCTGCTTTCTTATTATAGGGTGATGGGCGCCAGCTTGTTTGAAGGGGGAGTTTACCAAACTGCAGCGGCTTTGAAGGAGAGAGCAGCACTTCATCCCGGCCTCCCGTGAGCTGTGCCTCTGGTACGTTCTGGCCCAGCTGGACCTACTGACCAAGGCTCACTGCAAACCCGACGGAACTGTGGAAATCCCTTTGTATTTAATCAAGCAGCATCAGCAGAGATAGGGTTTGCCATCAACCTCTAATCCTTTCCACATAAAAAGTCTGAAGAATAAAGTTTTATGTGACTCCCAGTGTAAGGCACAACATTTTCCAGCCCGTAAGGGCTTAGTCTGTGAGCAGCTACTTATGCAGTCCCTCTGCTCTTCCCCTTTCAAGAAACAAAATGAGCCCATGGCTGAAGAAAACAGTGCCGTGATTTTTGTTCTTAAAGAGGCCATGGTGGCTGCCTGACAAAACAGGCTGAACCTGTGCTGTTTTGTTTTGGGGTTTTTTCCCCCCTTTTAAAATCATATCAGCATGCTGAGATCCCTGTAAATGTGTTTTGAAGGCTTTGAGGAGCATGGCCATTTGAATCTAGAAACAGGTCAATATTAATGTCTCTTTTTGAAATCCAATAGTACAAAATTATTTCAGCGTGTACACTCTGGGGGGTTGTCAGTGTTTTTAAAATTAAGCTGTGCTATTTTTGTGCTCATCTGTATGGGCTGGCAATTTTCATGCAAATTATGGATTCTTAAAATAACTGAAGATACAAAAGAAATGTTGAGTTTCCTTTGGAGGAGAGCCTTCGTCTCAAAGAAGCATCTTGATTTTAGTGGTTTTTTTGCAGCAGACTAAATTATATCTTTGCAGCCTAACACTTCTTGTATAGCCTGGGATGATTATTTGCGTGATCCACTTAAATGAGGATTCACACCGCTCTCCACATGCTTCCGATGCCAAGAACAGCCGCGATTTAAACCATTGTCAGAAGTCGTGGTAGTGGTTGACCATGACCATGACCATCAATGAGCTGCCTGCCAGCGCTCGGGTATCAACTCCAAGCCGCAGAATGCGAGTTTCAATCCATGCCGATGGATTTCACTTTATTATTTGCTTTAGCAGCAGCGAAGGGCTGGGAGCAGGGCTGGTGTGTGGGAATAAGTTGAGAGGGGCTCATACCTACACCCACCAGCTTGCAGCAGCCTGAATCCCAATAAACCATGTCCGTTAGGCTGGCTTAAAACTGGGCAAACACATCGACGTGATTCCGGCTGGGTAAATATTTTTCTTCTCGGGAAAAACGCCGGCGGGGCTCGCATCACCCCGGTAACTCGTACCCGAGGTACCGGTACGTTATTTTTTTTGCAGCGAGAGCGCAGCCGCTGGGTCCCAAGTGGATGCCGGGGGCAGGGACGTAACCACAGCCAAGCCCGCCGGCCCGAGCTCGGCCCGAGGTGCTGAA
This sequence comes from Falco biarmicus, assembly GCF_023638135.1. Classification (NCBI taxonomy): domain Eukaryota; kingdom Metazoa; phylum Chordata; class Aves; order Falconiformes; family Falconidae; genus Falco; species Falco biarmicus. Next base: position 83,073,368 of record NC_079288.1, on the reverse strand, counting down.
TCACGGCGGGGGGCGGTGCCGGTCGGCGGGGCAGCACCGGGCGCCCCCCTCCCGCCCCCCGCCCCGCCCGCTGCCGCCGTCCCCGGCTGCACACGTCACTTGTTATGTCTCCACCGGCGGCCGCGGCTCCGCCGGGGCGGGGACAGCGGCGGGAGGGAGGTGGCGGGGCCGGGGCCCCGCGGCACTGACAGCGCCCCCCCGCCCGCCTTCCCTTCCCCTCCCCTCCCCGCCCCGCGGCGGCCCGGCCCGGCCCGGCCCTCCGGTGCGGCTCTGTGGCCCCGCGGCGGGCAGCCCCCGGCGGGAAGATGTGGGTGAAGCTGTGCTGCTTGCTGCTCTACTTCCTGGCGCTCTTCGTCCTGGCCCGGGTGTTCGAGGCCGTGGCGTGGTACGAGAGCGGCTTCTTCGCCACGCAGCTGGTGGACCCGGTGGCGCTGAGCTTCAGGAAGCTGCGGACCATCCTGGAGTGCCGGGGGCTGGGGCACTCGGGGCTGCCCGAGAAGAAGGATGTGCGGGAGCTGGTGGAGAAGTCAGGTACGCGGAGCGCCCCCCTCTCCCCCGTGACCTCACGCGTGGGGAAGGCGGCCGCCGGTCACCCCTCCGGGGCTCCCGCTGCCCTTGGGCTGGAGAGCGGGGCGCCGCTTCCCGCCTTGGCGGGGCCGGGCTGAGCAGCCACCGGCGTCCCCCGCCAAGGACCGGGACGCCGGGGCGGTTAAATGGAGGAAGGCGGCGGCGGAGCTCGGGGATGGCGACGTTAAAAAACCGCGGCGGCGGCGTGTTAAGCCCGAATGGGCTGCGCGGAGGGAAGGCCTTGCACCGGGAAGCGGCCCGGCCCGCGGAGTTCAGCCGGGTCGCGGCGAGCAAACGGGGTCAGGGGTGGCGGGTGGCGGCCGCGCAGCGCCGGTGCCGCCTGCCGTGGGAAGCGGGGCGGGGAGAGCCCCCTGCACGCAGTGGGCTACGGCTCACAGCCGTGGCGGCCGTGCCCCGTGTATGCCTCTCCCTGCCCGTTTCCTGGTGTTATTACGGGTATTGCCGCTAAGATAGACACCGAGGGGGGCAGTGGGTCGATAGCTGAGGAGCAGAAGGGATCGGGTACCGAGGAATGCGGTGGTTTTGTAGAAGAGGACCAGAAGTAGATCCTACGTACAAAAAAATGGCTTGGAAAAAGGCAGGGAGGCGTTTCAGAAGTAGGGAAGAGCAGGTGAAAGAGGTGGACTTTGCGGGGAGCGATGGGTAGCGAAGGATGGAGAGCGGTGCAGATGGAGGGGGTGGCAGAAGTGTCTTGGAAGTAAGGGTGCTGGCCTGGAGCAGCTGGAGGGAGCTGGCCCCAAGGACTGGGAGATGGGGCTGATGTAATAGCTGTAGTGCCAGCCAAACAGGAAAATGTGAGTAGCTGCTTTTAAATCAATGCTCGAAGGGCTGCTGATCCAGGAGAGAGAAATCCCAGTGATCGGGATAGGCAACAAGGGGCTCATTTGTCCAAGCAGAAAGAGGAAAGGATTTGGACGAATACAGTGAGCACCATAACCTTAAAAACGCTTTTTTAAATAATTGATATTAATGCCGCACATTTAAATCTCATTTGCTATTATTGTTCATTGTTTATTTATGTTGTTTATTTGCTTTGCTGCTCCAATGGTAAAAAGCATCAGGCGATTTCACTCCTTGGCTGTCAGGTACTTTCATGATGTCATGATGTTTGGGTTGCAAATGCTGCAGGGAAGTGTTTAACTCCAAACAGACTCTATTAACCGACTTCTTCAAATGCCATGGAAACACTTCTCATACCAACAGGCTTTGCAGCATTTTTCCAGTTTAGTTTTTTTTGTTGTTGGTCGGGTTTTTTTAAATTCTATGAATACTTTTGAAAACCCCTCAAGGGTTTCAGCTGTGACAGTTGTGGGGGTTTTTATTTTATACTTTAAAGGAAAGAGCCTTTTTGTACAAGATTTCATTTCTTCAAGCTTAATGCTTACTAGAATGCTAGTTGTCATTAACAGCGTTTGTAATGATTGTGAAACAGTACTTGGGAACAAAATGAAATTACAAACGAAACATTATCAGATGATTTTACTGTGAGCTCTTTACATTGCTAGGATTGGAGTTCAAGGGAACTTCTTCCTACTGTACAAACAGAAGCCAACAGCTAAATTATTCTACCTGAGATTTTTACAGGCAATGGGACAATCAACACGGGGGAGGTTTGGTGCAAAATTATTGACTGAAATTTTGGAATTCTGTTTGAATTATCAGTGTTAAGAAGTTGGCTGCTGCAAAATTACTATTCTGTGAAATGCAAGCAAAGATACGTTGATTAAAATTGCTCTTGGCCACTAAATATTGTTATTTTCAGACAGTGAGGCTTAGAAGATGTTCATTTATTCTATTGTGTGCTTGCTTGCATGTGTCGTACATCTGTGTAGTCAGAAACATAGCGTTCATGTCTTCTGTGGTCTGACAGCTGAAGTCAAATTGTTCATAGTCATGTAACTATAGACAGAATTATAATAACTTTAAAGTTTAGCTGCCTTTGTACCAAAAAGGTTCATTGAGCAACCATGCAAAGTATATAGCTAGTTAAATAGTTATTAGAATTTATGAAGTGATCCTTTTCAAGTGCTATTTTAATTAAATTTCTCCAATTGTCTCTCTTTCAGGAGACCTCATGGAAGGAGAGCTTTATTCTGCTCTTAAGGAGGAAGAGGCCTCTGAATCGGTTTCCAGTACAAACTTTAGTGGTGAAATGCACTTCTATGAGCTTGTAGAAGACACAAAAGATGGGATCTGGCTGGTACAGGTATAGAAATTTGATAATTTATTTTTCTGTATTTATCACATCCAAAATGTGTTTCAGAGGAGGAGTTTATGAGGTTAGCTAACTAGTAGTAAAAGTGTGTAACAGAGAGATGGTGACAAAGGTAAACTACATCAGGGAGATCACAAGGCATGAATTTGTTCGAAAAAAACAAGGAAGGCTGGAGGTGACAGAGTTCCTACACGGACAGGAAGAAAAAAGCCCTGTTATTCTGTGGATTGCTTTTGAAAAACCAGGTGCTTCAGAACCAGAAAACAAACAAAGCAGCACACACTTAAGTACACAGACTATGCAAGTACTTGGCCCTGGTATTGTAAGAGCTTGTGTAATGTCTGAAGTAGGTATAGATGCTCCCAGCTGGCACAGGAGAGGTGCTTCTGGTGTTGCTCTTCCTTTTGTTTGCGTGACATGCTCAGTTCCAACCAGTTTAAATTTCTGTTTATCTAAGGGGCTTAGAGCACTTTTAAGATCTCTGTTGCCTCTTGACAAAGGCAAGATCTCAGTGCGCTGCTTCCCAGGCTAGCAGGCTGCTTCTACAGCATACTCCAGTAGCTTAAAGTTAGCCTTCCCCCAAACCGTGTGGGCCTGCCAATTTTAGGGCATGCTTCCCCAGGGCTGCATGAGAATAAGAAAACGCTTAGGGAAAGAAAGACTTCTGCAGATAGGATTCAGAAACAATTTATCATCACTCTTGAGAGCACAAGTAATCTAGACCAAAATGTAAAAATGCTTTTTTGCATTGACTTCTGTATTGGTAAGAGGGTTTTTTTAAGGCATAAGTTCCCTACTAACAGCTACATCAGGCAATCAGAATTCTTCTCCAGTTAATTGTTCAGTTGACAGCTCTCCTGCCTGGTTTGTCTGGTCTCCTCACTTCATGTTTTCTACTTAAATAGATGATCGAGATATCAGACCTACGCTGTCACCACATCAGGCCTCACTCTAAAATAGACAATGAGAGGAAAGATTACCTTCACAGTCGAAATGGCATTTGTGTTTTGGGAAAGATGTATTTGGAGTTTATTGAATCTTAAGTTTCAGGTTTAAATCATACAGAAGGGCATTCTTCAAGCAGAGAGAGTGTTGAAAGGAAGTTTACACATCTCCAAGCTAGTTGACAAATACCAGCATGAATATGCCATGAAAAACCCTCCTTCCTCCCCCTGCAGCTCAAAAGAGTAAAATATGGTAGTTCTCTGTTGTCTGTTGCTTGCAGAATTTTATTCATAATGTATTTTCACCTAGCTTTGTAAGAGCAGATCAGATAGGATGTGTTTGATATCTCTAGTGTGATGAATGTTGTCATCATTCTGGGAGTATTTGCACAGCTATTCAGTTGGTCACAATAACTGTGGAGAAAAAATTCAGTGGAATTTACTGAATAATTTACTTGCTGAACATTATTTGTCTGTTTTTCCACAATAAAACCCACTAGACATGTCAAATTTATTTTTTTCATGCTTGCTTTTTGACTTTTCATCACTTTTGAGTTTTCATTTGCTCCTTTCCCCACCGTAAGTCCTGCCTGGGTAACTTCTGTGCTGGATTCTTTTGAGTCCTTTCAGAGGTCTTCCCATGTTTTTTTCTAGACCTCATTCCTGCAGAGCTGGGTTTTTTTTTTATCATAATTTCTCTGTTCTGATTCTTGATTACCCTCCCTTGCCCATTCTCCTTCACCTGTTAGGCAACTGTGGAACCTGTACAGCTAATTAATCAGCTCGATGGTTAGGCAGGGGACGGTATGAGAGTAAGGATGCCTCATGGATGGGTTTGGTGACCACAGGCAGGGCTGGAGCATTCCCCTGCTCTGTTGTTGCTGGCTGTGTAGCAGGAAGGACCCTTTTCAGGTTCCTGACCCTGAATGTCTGTGTGTCTGTTCCATGGGGGCTGCAGGGAAGCAGCAGGGGGAGGGATACAGTTCTGGCTCAGCTAGCACAAGAAGCTGTTGGTTGAGTTGGTTTTGAACACTTTATGATGATGTATGGGAGCACAGGGACTCTGAAGATTATTTTTATTTTCCAGTGCCTGTAAATGAAATTTATGGAGTGGCATAAGCTGGTAATGTGATAGCCACCACTGTCAAAGGAAAAAGAGGATACAGTTATTATTTCTTTATATGTTTGACATAAATTCAGATGTGAATTTGTCATTTAGAGCCGGCAAGATCAATTCCTTGAAGAAAGCTAAAGTCCATACACAAGGAAACAATGTTTTGTGGCTTTGTTTCTTTATCTTCTGGAAATCCACATGCAAAGCATCTAGGTTCAGTGGTAATTTGTTTACCAGTGTAGGTGCCCGCTACTCCTGTGTGGAGCTTCTGTAGAGCCATAGACAGCAGCATGCTCTTTCTCCTATTAGCTGATGATCTCATCACCTTTCTTTTTCTGCCTTTCTTCTTGCTTGCCAGCTGCTGTTGTGCACTTCTTTGGCTGGCAAGGAGGATGAGTGGTAGTTTCTAGAGCTGCTTCGCATGTTGGTAAAGGAGTAACACGTAACGTTCTTGCTTTTCCAGACTCAGCTATGGCTCATGCTGTCTGGTCAGTCTCTAGACAGCTGTAGTAATTATGACTTTTAAAAAACACACCGTAAATGATCTACAAATGAAAATCCTCTTTGAATGAAGTTAAAATGTAAATTAATGCATATTTTTATTTTTAAAGTCACTATTGTAACATAGTGGTAGAGGTAAACGGAACTTTCTTCCTGGCATTGAAGCAGGATGACAAGACTTTTGATCATGTCTGGTAGAGATGCAAAGGACATTATTATGGACATAAAATGTTGCAGTATATTCAGCATCTCAGCTTCTTGTTCAAGTGGTATAATCACAGAGCAAGGGGCATGCCTACAGGATTTTGGTGGTGGTTCGTTTGTTCTTTTTTGCTTTTGCTTGCATGTAGGATGAGTAATTTTCATATTTGCCTTTTTAATTTTGCCAGGTGATCAGCTGTTCTGACTACAAGGAAATTAAATAGAAACACCCAGTTCTTTTAAAATGCATTATTCAGTATTTGTGCCTTTTCCAGTAGCCCATCAGGAGTCCCCAGAGGGGACTCTCTTTCCTGAAAGTCTTCATATCCAGTCAAGGGTGCAGAATACCATCAGCTAGAATGTAATAATTCTCATATTGCCTACATATCTGTGTTTAATTCATTACAGAAGCCCATTTATACTCAGGCTCTGGCTTAACTGACAGCTCTGCTGAGCTGTTCAGACTGGTGCATAGATCACCCCACCTCCCTTGAGAAACTATTCGTAATTTTGAGGTGGTTAATTTTTGCATGCTATGATTGATGTAGTCTTCTGTCTTTGACTATTTTGACCTAATTTCTCATGGTCTCTTTCTCAGAAAAGAAAAGCAAAAAATTTCCAGAATTCTTTAATCCTTATGGATGGATTTTGAACCTGTTGTGAGTTCTTAGGAAAGAGCAACTATGCAGAAATTCAGTTTCATCAGCACAATGCTGAATAATAAACAGAGGGAGATGTCTCAGAATTAATAAAAGTACAGACAGTCATGTAGAAACTTACTGGTGTTATCTAGAGTAAGTCAGCTTTTTTCCATACTTCTAATAAATAACTCACCAGTCCATTTATAATTAATTGTATTTCTAAATGCGAATTGTCCAAATGTTTTTACTTCTGTTTATCTTTACTTCTGTTTATCTATGAGAGGATAGTTTGCAAACACAGCTGTTGATTATAAAGGGTTCTATGAAAGCACGTAGGTAGCTTAATTAATAGACCAGTTTTTGAACCTTTGTATCATTGTGGATCCTTAAAAATCTTCCAGCGAGTGCATGGATTCTTTACAGTAATATTGGGCTTCCTTTGCTCATTTACCCTCTACAGGCACTGTGGAGGAGTTTGTAGATCTGCAGGAGCCTGGGTGTCTCAAACTGGAAACTGCTGAACCAGACTAATGATTCTCATATGCACACTGCCTTCCCAGTTCATTAAAGAAGTTAAAAATCAGTGTTGCCTTTGGCAAAACCACAGTTTGTTTCCCCAAGTTGAATGTCTGCACTCCATGCAGAGACTGACTTTCTGAGGCTGGGCAAGGATTGACCACTCCCGAGAGATCTACCTGTATGTGTGTGTGTGCAGCAGGAAATGGTGTCCCTTACTTTAATAGGTTTTGTTCTTCCTGGTGGTTTGAAGCCTGTAACAGTGCCCTAGTGCACAGATTTTATGAGTACTTGGAGTTATTATCTTAGTGGCTAAGCTGTAAAACCAAGTTTTGACGATTCATGTGTACGCAAAATAGTGTGCTCTTGGTATGAGCAGGTGTGCCTGACACCTGGTCTCCTAGCTAGAACTGGTTAAAATAATGAGAGTTGAAATACCATGAAATGTTTGTTCTGCATTTGTCCATCTCTGAATAATTCTCATGCCTTGTGATATTTGAACATTTCTAGTTGTGAGTGAGCTTCAAAATTCACTGAAATGAAATCTTGTTACCATGGCCTGTTTTGAAATCTCTACATACCTGTCTAAAAGAGATTGAACAAGGTCTAATTTAAATGCACAGAAAATGGGAGAATGTTTAAATGAGGCTACTGTCGTGTCGTGCTCAGGTACTACAGGGGTACCAAAAAAGGAGTCTGTCTCTGCATATTGCATTGCTGCAGCAAACTCTTTAATGTCAGTTAAATTCCTTGAGCCTCTTCAGTTTCTGTCACATCTTTTACTTGCATTTTAAGAGTGTATGCTTTGTAACAATTCAAAAAAGAAATCCTTAATGATAACTGAAAATTAAGGAGCAACTGCATCAATGACAGTTATGAAGCAGTTATTGCAATATTGATGTGTCTGCCCAAGACACTTTTGTTTTAGATTAGGCAAGAGAGGCAAAGTGACTTGCTGACATTGTCCTGTTTTTCCAAGTGTTTATATCTTTCTGTCTCCAGGCTGTTTGCTTTTAAAGTTGGTTTGCTTTTTTTAATGTTGTAACTATGACTATCTTAACATAGAGATAAAAATCATTCTATTAATTACGTTCTTGATTGGCCTGTTTTGGGACAGTTCTGTCTAATTCAAAGTCAGGACAGCTCTTCCAATGCAAAAGCTACCTATTCAAATGCCCGTTGAAATCATCAGGATTTCAGTAGTTTCAGTATTACATGTCCCCAGAATTCTATTTTCATTTTGTTTTCTGTGGTATCTGAAAGCTACCTTCTTAGGTGTTCATGGAAACTAAACAAGAAAACTCAAAATGTGTAGAAATGAAGGATATTTCCAAGCCCCCATCTTTCCATTTTTACTTTGCACACCTTGGTGGCATAACCTACCTGCAGTATTTCGCAGCTGTCAGCTGAGGATCTCCTGTCCTTTTGGAATATGGTGTGGTCTTCCCAAATTCACAGATGGAGTACGAAGAAACTTGCGTCTGAGACTTCAGAGGAAGTTTGTGGATGGATGCTCAGTGAGGGCCTGGCCTTCTCTCCAGCATCTTCCACTAAACATGCTAGTAATTCATATGCAGAGATGGTAATTTTGACCCTGCAGTTAGAGCTAGTCCTGTGGCATAAGTTAGGTGTAGATTACGGAGCAGATGATGTGGGGTTGTTAAATGGCAGGGTTACTTTGATCCTATTGAATTCTTTTAGCTGATTTAAGGTGATTAATGTATTAATTGAGTTATCTTCATTGTCTTATTTGTTACTCTGGATACTCTGTTACTCTAGGATATTTTACAGATTGTGAACACAGATAATAACAAGAAAAGCGTCAAGGGTTTGTGTTCCTCTGAATGTGGTGTTTGTTTCCCGGCTGTGCTGGCTGATCTCATAAAAGATACCTTCTATGAGCTTTCTCTTTATTTCTTTAAAATGAAATAGAGCATATGACTGAAAGGGACCTTCTTGATGAGCAAGCTCAGCTCTCAGCTAGGCTGTGGAATGTGTGTTTATAAAATACCTTGCTGTCTCTCTTAAATCGTAAATTGTGTGAGTGTAATACTCCTATTGACTGTTCTCAGTTGGAACCGTGTATCTGACTCCTGGCTTAAGCGTATTCATGGCTAATGTGTTCCCATTGCACTTAAATTGATGTCGCCCTTTAGTTTCACTGACTTCTGATGTTTACTCCACGACTCCCAATACATAAGGTCAATCAATCTGTTTGTTTTGTCGGGTATAATATATCCTGGGCTTTGCTTATTTCACAGCCAGTTAATATTGATGGCTCATAGTTCCTTTTGGATCAACTAATAGACCCAAGCTTTTTCTCCCATTGCTGTTTCTAACTGATGAACTCCCTGACTGTCCTGTTCATTACTGAATTCAATTTCATTTCTGACACACTGCATTACAAGATTTGTGCAAGCTCTTTCTTACGGCATTATAATCCTCTTTTGTACACAGACGTGCTTCCCAATTTTATGTCATCTACAAATGCCTTTGGGAGACTTCAAGTTTCTGCAGGAAGGGCTTTAATAGGAATATATGCTGAACTGAGCTCTAAGGTAAATCTATTAAGAAGTGTGCTAGACCTTTTTGGCATTTTCATGTTTTCTTGCCTTAGCCAATTTCTTACTCGCTTTAAAACTTTTTTTTTAACTTGCTATCAAAGCTTATTTCCAGTTCTCATGAAAATTTTCCATGTGGCACGATACTCTGCCAAACTACAGACAGGGCACTACACTCCCTTTGTGTTGAAACTCCGTTCTTTTCCTCCAGGAAAAAATGGATTTTTAACTCTCAGTTTAATCAGGAATTATACATGTTTAGTAGTTGTGTGCTGGAAAGGGGTGGAAAATGCAGCCATCTCTGCACCTTTAAAATTTGTTTGACAGTTTTGCATACTGTTGAGATAAAACAGGTGGGATAATTTTTTCATTTGCTCTTAAATATAGTTACTAACTTGTGATTCTCCTGTCAAAATGTAAATAGTCTGACAGGGGTTTTATAAGAAATTTTCACAGGTTCATCTGTGATTTTATGTGCTCATTGTATTACAGTTTTGGGATGGAGATTAGCTGCTTACTCTGATTTAAGTGCATTAAGTTATTTGAGTTTTGTTTCCATCTTCAGGTGGTGCAGTCTCTTCTCATAAATAAACTCACTAACCTGTCCATGGCCAGCCATCTCCTTCTCATTGAAAACTGAGTCAGAGCATTAATTTCATTTTAAAAAGAAAATTACCTTACGCTTATATCCTGTCTTCATTGTATGGTGATCCTGCTGCTTTTCCCCCTGTTCTGTTCTTACTCATATGATTGAAAAACCTTTTGGTGCAGCTTGTAGTATTCTTTGTGTGCTCTAACTCAAAGTGCTGACTCTTCCTGAAGGTTTTTTTTTTGGTTTCTTGCATATCTTTCTTTGTTAGCTCTTCCTTTTGACCTTTTTTTCATTCCGTGTAGATTCTCAAACTGTTTCTGACATCTTTTTGGAAGTGGTTGCTAGGAAGAAGTGCAGGACTTGACAACTTTTTTCCCCCTTGCTTGAAATACATAATCCTGATAGCTTTTAACACTTTGGACTTGAAGAACTTCCAGGCCTCTTCCACATTCACATTCCTGGTCTCAGTCACAGATTTTAAAGTTAAATTTCTTAGCTTATCAAAGGTGACACTTAAGTAAAATCTGTTACAAGTGTTTGCAGGTTATCTTTATTTTAAGCTTAATTACATTGTGATTACTTAACCTGCAGTATTTTCTCAGACTCCCTCATCCACAGACATGATGACTACTTTCCAAAATACAAACCCTTGCCTCTGTGTGGTGAACTCCCAATGTTCTAAGTGGGTGTTGCCTGCAAGGAGCAGCTACAATGGGGATGTTTATTTGGTTTGGGGTTTTTGCCATAATGACATAAAAAAGCACGAGCCCAAGAAATTTTACAAATCTTCAGTGTGCAAAACCATAGTAAGGTTCTCTCTATCTACTTACAAAATACAGACTGCTAGTTCTGTCATTGTCCTTCAGCATAAATAACTTTTTCAGTTATTTATTTTTAAGAGGAAAGACTTTTTCGTAGGAAGGGAATTAAACTGTTATTTAAAAATTCACCAGTACAAACAACCAGATGACAGTAAAAGACACCACTGACTTTATTTACAACAAATCTTCTCTTGACACTTAAAATCAGTACTGTAATATCAGGCAGAAGAAACAGTTGAGCAGGATCGGGCCTCCTGCACATCGCATTAGCCTAGTTAAGAGCTGTGAGAGGCTTTTGCAGAACATGCACACAGAATTTTGGAAGAAACTGATCTCTGAGTAGTTGTACTGAAGAGTAATCCAATTATCAATGTTTTACTTCTATGCTTACTAATAAAGCATAGTGATTCCTTACTATGTTGGATGGATTTATCATGCTGAAGTAGCTCTGAAGATATACTGGCATTAAGGCGCCTTTAGCAATGTGGTGTCTTTTAGTTGAAGTACATGAAAGAAGTTTAAAATATTGAAAGTAATTGCTTCAGTTACATTGGGTGATGTAAAGAAGCCTCAATAATAGAGCAGATTTCCCGAGCTGGTTGTCTCAGTGCTTGAAGGTTGCATTTAGCTAATCAAAAAGGCTTTTCTATGTGATGTGTGTGTTTTGAGAATAGCTGGAAGGATGTTTATCTAGTCGTTCACCTCTGGTTTTATGTAAACATTTTAGGCTCAGTGGAATGGGGGTGTAATCTGTAACTTCAGTTTAACTCTGTTTCCCTGCGTAGAATGTTCTGCTTAGGGAATTCTCTTAAGTGTCTGAGAGGATGCTGCTTACCACAAAGCAGGCAGATTTTTTTGAGTCTCAAAGGCCCGACACGCTTTCCAGGTCTGCCTCTCAGCCTGTATATAAACTCTTAATCATGGTGGCAACCAAACTTCCAGAGGAAAGCTGACATTTGAGGCCATTAAGTTGGGAAATGATTGGGAGAAGTTTAATGGTAGGTAAACAAATACCTAACAAATGGAAGGTTCAAAATCTTAATTTAAAATTATATAAGTGGTTGCCAGTAAGCCTGCAGAAGCATGTGATGCATTTCTAAAATAGAAAATGTGACGGCTCATGGAATAACGCATGATCAGTCATGTTATTCAGAATTACCTGTCAGCTGGAGGCAGGCAGGGTTTTCTTTTTCTTTTTTCTTTTTTTTTTTTCCCATCCCTGTACAGTTCCAAGTCAGAAGATGAATGCTTACTCTATCATTTGCATCTGCAGAAGCTTACGTCTAGGTAACCTGAAGTACTACTTTAATATACTAGGTTAGAACAAATTAGACTAAATCACAGTGAATTGCCATCCTGAAATGGCAGATGGGACAGTGGAGTTGGTGGAACAGTCACGTAAAGTTAAAGTGAGTCACTGGCAAAGCTGGAGGGAGTCAAGATTTTTAGGCATTACCTGGGGGTTTAATCACTAGTTTCCACTGCTTAGAAATTATGGTTGGCAGTCTGATGTAGTACCAGGTTCCAACTCATTTTACTTTCTCTGAGACAACATTTCTTTGTTACATTGTAACTTTTCATCGAGAACTGCAATAAAATAATGGTCTTTTTTTTGCTGCGAAGAAGGGGGACCTGCTGCATCCTCTTCCTTTCTCTTCTACTATGAGCTGGTTAATGATAGTTTTGTTATTTTCCCAGTGTTTTTCTTAACTACCACTGATTTTAGTATCTTAACAGGTATTTAAAATGATGATGCACTTTTGTCTTCCTGCAGAAACTATATTTCTGCTTTGGAGCTTCACTCTCCAAAGACCTTTAGTGTGATTCCTGGTTGTATATACCTACTCTATATTCTAAGAGAAGAGGAAAACAGTATCAAGGGTGACTAGATCTCTGTTTTCATGAAACTTGCTCAGGAAACTCAGGAAGCAAACTTGGTGTGATACTAAATTATTATTTCCTTTTGGTAATAGGTCATAGCAAACGACAGGAGCCCACTGGTGGGTAAAGTCCACTGGGAGAAGATGGTGAAGAAAGTATCAAGATTTGGCATACGTACTGGCACTTTTAACTGTTCCAGTGACCCCAGGTATATTCTCAAAGGATTATCTAAATCCCAAGAGTATCTTAAGGCTCAGCTGTGTTCTGGCAGCAGGGCTTGCTGTGTTGTAAATTAGCTGTGACAAAACATGGCTTTATTCATGGTTTTATCTCTACTAAAGCCTGTTCAGAATTCTCCATTACATTATTCACCAGCAGCATAAACACAGATCTGCAGCTTCCTAAAGCACCATGTGGGAAATACATGATTAGACTGTGTAGAGCATAATACAGCAGTGGAAGGGAATGGATAGAAGAGTTTGGCCTTATAGTCCAGGCATTCAGGGACAAGAACACTGCTTGCTTAGGACAAAGCCAAATATATATAGCCCATGTAAGAGAGCTGGATCAGTTGCAGAGTTGTTAAATTGCCATCTGGAAAGGAGGAACACAGGTTAGCATGAACCTTGCAAACAGTGCCTGCTTCTCAGGATTACTGACAAATCCTGTTCCCTGACAAATGTGTGTATGTTTATAGATAAACTTGCACACACCCTTTGACAACATATAGTGTGCTGTGCAAGGTTCACTGTTGTTTGCGTATGATTTTGACCAAGGAAGAAGAGCAGAGCCAAAGAAGCTATTAATAATTTTGTGCTGCTGGAAAAATAATTTTTTTGAACATTTGTTGGAAGCATTTGCTTCACGTGACAGGAAACTTTGTCAAGAAGTCCAGTGGCATGTATGGATGTGCATGTCTTGCACAATTTAAGTCCTAAATGTTTACATAAGTTTCAAAGTTAATAATAAGATCAGATTCTTAGACTTTGCAGTGCTTATGCAAAATAATCTTGTATAATCAAAATACTGGCATTTGAACATCTTAAATTTGGCAGTGTTTCTCTTTGCATAGCTCCTGACTATTATTAATGTTATGATCAAATACTATGTTTAAAATTAATTCATTTTTTCCTAATACAGGAAATGTTTTGTTGAGTAAACCCTCATGAATAGTTTTCTTCATGTTGTAGCTGAAATTCAGAAGAGCACTACACGCTACAGTAGTCAGGATACTTTTGTTAGAAAGGAAACATCTTATGGCTCCTTCTAAAAATGTTACGTTCAGATTCCTGAGTGGCAGTTGTAATTGCCTAAATACATGTTGATAGATCAAAACCAGGGAGGATGTATAGGTGAGGTGGCTAGTGAATGAGGCTGATGGCCCCTGTTTCAGTGTGCAGGGTTCTCAGACACAGCTTGCCTGCCTGTTGGCTATGTAATGCTTCGATTGTTGAAACCTGCCAGAGGCTTCCTGAAAGGAGGACTAGCTAAATTGGGTGGCATAACAATGCTGGTAGGAGAGAGATGCATGAGATAATGGATCTTCTGAGTCATCAGACTCTTCTCATAGTTACTGGGGTCTTTAGCCTTGAAGAGCCTCTTTTAGGTATGGATTTGGAGTTCATCCCCTCTCCGCTCCCTGCCTGCCAGACAGCGGGGGTATGCTTTTGGCGCAAAATCATCCAGCAGCGTGTCTGCTTCCTCCTCCACTGGTCTGTGATGACCTCTCTCACCAGACCTCTTAGCCTGTCTGCATCCTTCCTAAATGGCCCCAGCAGGAGGTGGATGCTTGTCAGCTTTGTTAAAGCAACTGTGAACAGGCCAGTGTCTTGTTAACTTCACCCCACTGCTTCTTGGCAAAACTAGGATGGAAGGAAGCACTGGGAAGGTTACCTGCAGGCTCAGGAACTGTGTGGGACATTGAGTTACGCTGTAGTGGTTATCATCTTAGCTGGAAGGCCAAGAAAAAATAGCTTCTAATACTAAAGCTTTATAATGAAGAGTCAGCTTGTGTATTTTTAAAATCCAGTTACAAAGCATGAATATACAGCCTTGTTTACTATAATGACCTATGAAAATTAATGCTATTCCTCTTCCTGTTTTATGAATACATATCTCTCTACAAGATTTCTGTAAGATAGATTACAGATGTATTGTAAGAATAAATACACTTTGCCAGAGACTATTGGCTGCCTGTATTTCCTACTACTATATATAAATGTTCCCAGGTGCTCAGCATGTCTCATTTTTGGGCTCGTAACAGAAATTCAAGGGCTGCAGCACCAGGGTTACGAAACTTGTCATCTAACCTGCCATTTTCTTTGTAGATACTGCAGGAGGAGGGGTTGGCTGAAGTCCACCCTCATTATGTCGGTTCCACAAACCAGTACCTCCAAGGGAAAAGTAATGCTTAAGGAATATAGCGGGCACAAAATCGAAGTGGAGCATATTTTCAAATGGATCACAGCCCATGCTGCTTCTCGGATCAAAACCATCTACAACTCTGAACATTTAAAAGAAGAATGGAACAAAAGTGACCAGTACCGTGTGAAAATATACCTGTTTGCCAACCTTGACCAGCCTCCGGCGTTCTTCTCTGCACTAAGTGTAAAATTTACTGGAAGAGTAGAGTTTATTTTTGTGAACGTTGAAAACTGGGACAATAAAAGTTACATGGCAGAAATTGGTATCTACAAGACACCATCGTACATACTTAGGACTCCTGAGGGGATTTACAGGTATGGAAATAACACTGGTGAATTTATTTCACTACGTGCCATGGATTCTTTTTTGCGCTCATTACAACCAGAAGTGAATGATTTATTTGTCTTAAGCTTAGTTTTGGTTAACCTGATGGCTTGGATGGACCTGTTTATTACACAAGGTGCTACTATAAAGCGTTTTGTGGTTCTTATAAGCACTTTAGGGACGTATAATTCATTATTAATTATTTCCTGGCTCCCTGTGTTAGGTTTTTTGCAACTACCATACTTAGACAGCTTTTATGAGTACAGTTTAAAACTCTTCAGGTACTCTAACACAACTGCGTTGGCTTCTTGGGTAAGAGCTGATTGGATGTTCTACTCTTCACATCCAGCCCTCTTCCTCAGCACATACCTTGGTCATGGTTTACTAATTGATTACTTTGAGAAGAAAAGAAGACGCAATAACAACACCGATGAAGTAAATGCTAATAATCTGGAGTGGCTGTCAAGCCTGTGGGACTGGTACACCAGCTACTTGTTTCACCCTATTGCTTCTTTTCAACACTTTCCTTTTGACTCGGATTGGGATGAAGACCCGGATCTGTTCCTGGAGCGGTTGGCTTTCCCGGATCTCTGGCTTCATCCTCTGATACCAACTGACTATATAAAAAACTTACCAATGTGGAGGTTTAAATGCCTTGGTGATCATTCTGATGAGGAAATATTGGAAACCTTTCAAGACGGTGAAAGTGACTCTGACAGTGAAAACAAAGAGGTCTTCAGTAGTGAAAAAGAAGTCTCGGAGGACGATGAGCTAAACACATTTCATAGGCGCAGTGAAAGAGAGCCTCGGTGCAGTGTTGAGACCTGTTTGTGTGCCAATAAGTATTGTCATCATGAGCCCTATGAACGGAGAGTGAGGTCTTACGGCTCATACAGCACCGCAGGTGACATGGAGCCGGACTGGTCAGCCTGGCCCTCCGACATGTTGCACTGTACAGAATGTGTTGTGTGTCTAGAAAATTTTACAAACAGTTGTCTGCTGATGGGCTTGCCATGCGGCCACGTGTTCCACCAGAATTGCATCGTGATGTGGCTGGCTGGTGGGCGACACTGCTGCCCCGTCTGCAGGTGGGCTTCATACAAAAAAAAGCAGCCATACACACATCCGCAGCCTTTGTCGAATGACTCCCCATCTTAGCTGTGTGCTGATGTCCTTTGTAAGCTTTCAGGATATTACTGCTTGCCTTTTAAATGTTAGTCACTTAAACGTTTATGTGGTTTGAAGTTTTAGTTTAAATGTTAGTGCAGTGAACTAAAATATACATGATGCTAACGTTAACAGAATCATTTGGTTGCCTTGTATGTTGAACTGAATGCATACTTATCATAAGTACAATAACTTTTTCTTCTCAACATCTGGAAACTTGATGCTGTTTTTGTAAGCACAAAAATCAAGCCTGCAACAGAAGTGTATTCCAGCAAACATTTACAAGTAAGGATGTGGGTGAAATTGAAATTCTAATTGGAGACAATTGCTTAATTTAAGTGTTTCTTATTTTAGAGTCTGTTCAGCACATCTTTGTTGAATAATGTATGTTGTAAGACAGTACCATTTAAAAATAATTCAGTGAAATAAATTATTTTAAAAGGAGATTTGTAATGTTAATTGTTTTGATAAATATTTTGTGTGTATGGTTACAGATGTCTTGCTGGCCTGATTTATCTGTGAAGACAATAAAAATATAACACAACTTTTGTGACTAATAAATCATCTCCTAGTGATGCAGCATTGCTCCAGTGTTAGCTACTGGCCAAGCAGAAGGTGGTGGTGGTTCACTGGGAACGACTTCCTTCATTAAGTCCTCTGCATTGTGAGGTGCTTCTCTGCTTGAGCGGTGTTTTTCCAGTTGATTACAAACTGCTGTATCAGACAGACTTTCTTTTACCAGCTGTCTCTCCAGCAACCTCATCTGCAGACATCTAGGAAGACTTAAGAAATGTTTCATGCCTCCAGGCACCATCTGTCCTCCCAAGTGGATATTCTTGTAATTATTGGAAGAGCTGTTTTTAATTGTATTTTTTTCCTCTCTTGTTTCCTTTTTCCTATTGCAGTACTGAAGCAGGCAGGTAGAAGCGGCACAGTATCACCAGCTCTCTTGTGGTCCAGAAAGTAATTGTTATTCCAGTTGATGCCTGCCAGTACATGCCCTTTATCTGTCATTACAGCCACAGCAGAGCAGCGGAGAGGCATAATGAGGGCAAAGATCACTTCTGCTTCCAGTTTGTGTGGCAGTGTGATGCTTAGCCTATGTGCTTATCATGAGTAGCTGGGGTTGAAATCCACGTTGTTTCAGGCCTGTCTTGAAACCTGCACTGCACTGATGCCTCACCATCCCAAAAGGGGAAGTGGCAGTGAACTTCTGTGGATATAAATAAGGCTGTAGTTGATACGCTGAAGTGCACAAGCCAGCTGCTGTATCACAGTCCGCTGTTGCCTTTTGCTGGTACCTCGGCATTTTGCCAGTGAGCAGTAAGTTCAAGCAATGCTGTGTCCTCGGGGCACCATGTGCTTCTGGAGCGAAGCTCTGCTGCTGACAGCTGACCTCCAAGTACAAAGCCTAAGCAGCTCCACTTCTGTGCACAGGTTCAGCCTTATTTGCAAACCATTATGCACATCAGTTTCAGCTGAAGACTCGTTTTAATGACCTCAGTTGCTCTACTACTAGTCCAATTCTTTTGATGAATGACACAAACTGCTGTTTAATTAGCAGGAGAGCCACAGAGGGCACATCCATATAGGCAGATAATTATGATCAGTAGATGGCTGTGACTGAAGGTTCGGTCCCCTTGTGTCCCTTAGCCTGGGTTATATGAATTGTTGTGATCTGGTTCCTGGTGATGCATCTGTTTCAAAATCTACAGCAGCTGGTGTAGTGTATCGGTAGTCCCAGCAGGAAAGAAACTGAAAAAAAAGCAGTTGGATATATTTATTTCATTAAATGCTCATGTCAGTAGCAGCAGAAGCATCCAAGTAGGTTTGTTTTCTGTGTAGTGCAGAATCTCAGAAAGCCCTTACTCAATGCGTTGACAGTTTAAAATCCGGAGAACAGAGCAAAGACTGCGCCTGTAACAAGGTCAGCAGTTTCGTTGCTTGCTTGTTTTGCCTTGCTGGGCTGGGTTGTGCTAGTACTTGTAAAGTGTCTTGAGTTAACTGAGATGCTAAATGTTCTTGGAAGTAGTGTTCTATTCTCTGGCATCTTGTGCCTGAATGCTGGAGACCAGCTGTCAAGAGAAAATGTCAAACGATTGATGTGAGATTACTTATTTCAGTAGGTTTAATGAGGGCAATCAGTGTTTTGTGCTATTTAGAGAGGGCAGGTTTAGATCATTTCTGAAAGTCTTTGCCAGTCTTAATTTCAGCAGTAACTGTTTTGTTACACCGCTGGTACCCAGTCAGAAAAAAGAGCTCTCCTTTCCAAAGCGTATTTAGACCTGTCTTTGTTCTGCATTGTTTTTTTGGTAGGAGAGAAGACAAAAGATGAACTGTACGTTTTTGTACCTGTAATTTAAAATGTCTTCCTCTGGGAACTGGATGATGAGTGTAAGTATAATTGTATGGTATTAAGAGTTAGATTAATCTAATGCCCCCTCTTTCTTCCTAAGCTTGTGCACTCCTGTGCATGGGTGATTATTTCTGGCCCTCTGTGTCTCCACTTGTGCAGCGGGGCATAAGGAGATGGTGTGACTTGCTGGAGCTTACCCCGCAGCACCCAGCGGGGTAGCTCCAAGCTGTCCCATTGTTTTGGCCAGGTGACCCGCCGTGTGGCGGCGGGTGGAGGTGATGGCCAGGAGACTCGCCGTTTGCGGGCGAAAGTGGCGGCGGGTTGGAGGTGAGCCCGGCCCTGCGGCAGGGCCCCTCCGAGGCAGGCCTGGCAGCTGCAGGGAAGCAGGCACCACCTCCGGTGCTAGCGGCCTGGCTCTCCCGCGGGTCCTCCTCGGCTGCGAGGGGGAGGCAGGACGTGTCGTCTGAGCGTCCCCTCGCACGAGCAGGTTTTACAAACGCTCTCACGGCGCCTTCCCGCAACCTGTGTGACCGGCCCCGGGCGGGTGGGGCATACCCCGCCCTGGCGTCTGCTCTGGTAACTGCAACGGCCCAGCACAAACCCCTGCCGGTCCGCTATGCAGTGCCACCGGCCTGCCGCCGGAGGGGGTGCCCGGGCTCTACGGGCCCCGGGGCCCAGGACCGTGCGGCCCCCCGGGGCCGGTCCCCGCCGGCCGCGCTGAGGGGCCGCGGGCGGGGCCGCGTGACGCCCAGCTGCGCCCCCGCCCGACGAGCGCTGGGAGCCGGCGAGGGGCGGGGCTGCTCGGGCTCCACCCACCCCTCCCCGCCCGGCGCGCACGGGCAGCGGCGGCGAGAGGAGCCGCGCGCGTGCGCAGTGCGGGTGCCCAGCCCCTGACGGCGGGCGGGGACGGGAACCCGGAAGGGCCGGGCGGCGCGAGGCGGCGGCCGCCATGGGCCTCTTCGGGAAGACCCCCGAGAAGCCGCCCAAGGAGCTGGTGAGGCGCTGGCGGCGGCTCCGCCCGAGGCGGCGGGGGGTCGCGGCTCGGGGGCCGCGGCCTAGCGATGCGGCGTTGCCAGGCGCCGGGCGGGAGCGGCGGAGAGGCCGGCCGCGGCCCGAGCGAGGTGTGGCGGCACCGGAGGCCTCGCCTGGCGCCCTCGGGCTGAGGCGGGGCGGGGCGGCCGCAGCCCCGCGGCCGGAGGATGCGGGGCGGCGGGGTGCCCCGGTGAGCCGCGTCCCGCGGGGCTGGGCCGCGGCGGCGGCTGAGGAGCCCCGGTGCTCCATCCGCGAACGGGCCGCGGCACCGCGCCCCCTCACTGCCGAAACGCAGCGGCTTCTTCCCGCCCTGGAGTGCCGGCGGGACGCTCCCGCGCCGCGGGGTGTGCAGGGCCGTGAGGGCTGCGCCGGCTGCGCTCTGGGCGCCGCGGGGTGGGGTGGCTGAGCCAGCAGCCTCTGGATTTTTAGCTGGGTGTTAGCCGCCTTCCCTAACCTGTAGGTCTCCAGCGTCGTTAGGGACTTCTAGCTCCTGTTGCAAAGTCAGGCTTAAAAATATGAGTTGCTGAAGTATTGGAACCCGGGGTTGCTTTATTTTTGAGTCCACAGACAAACTGTGTAAGCCTTGCTTCTACCCACAGTTTTCTAATGTCACAGTAAAATGAAATATTCAAGATACTGACGTTTTCGCTGTTGTCTTTTGTACATCACTACTACTGTGTTAATACAGAAACCTGCTATTTGGTGAGGGGAAGCATCAAATACGTTGTTGTCTGTAATCTTTCTCCCTGTTGCATTTTTTAGTACCTCCAAAGTTGAAGGCTTAGAAGAGCTGCAATGTCACAGATATTCCCTGCTGCTTTATAGCAACCAAGTCCCAGGGGAGCAGGTTATAGTCATCACCTGTTGGTCAGCGTTAGATAAGGAATGTACCTTTGATAGCGTACTTTCCCTTCCTTCTCTACTTGTGTCGGGGCACCATGCAGGTTGGCTATAGCTTCCTCCGTCATCAGTGGTGTTGGAAGATAATGCAGAAAGAACTGAGATTTGGAGACTGCTGCTCTCAATGGTGGGATAAAGCATCAGGCAACTGTTAACCCGCATGATGTGGTTATACTGCACTCATAACTTCTTGTTATTTCATATCTGATGGCCACTCTTTCACCTTCTGTAACTGACAGACTTGTCATGTTTTCCAGTAACACAGCGTGGCTGTGGGTTGTCTTGGAGCTGTTTTCAGAAAAGCCTACAAAGGCACTAGAAAACAGGCTTGTCTGACCCATAGGGAGAAGTGAGGTGGGTTGTCTTGCTGTCATGAGCATGCTTTTGGGTTGCAGGCTGGCGTGATGACTTCAAACGCTGCAACGGTGATATTGAGAAACCAGTAACAGTGAGAAATTTCTTTTCTCCTGTATCTAACTGCAGCTTTAGAAAGAAGTTACTTCTGCTTACTAGATGATGGGGAAACAGCACCACTTACCTCATGTCTGCCAGCAGCTGTAGACAAGATCCTGCCCCTGAGTAGGGCTAGGGAAAGCAATCTGAGCACCACAGGAGGTGGCTGGTGATGGGAGGAGGTTGAGATTTTTGTGGTGGCAGTGGTTCGCCCTGGGTTCATTTGTATACTTACTGTTGATGGGAGAGAATTTGTTTAGGAATGATACAGGGCAAACATCTTCGGTCCTTGTGAGGAGCTGCTGATACATTTCAGCCTATCTAAAGCTGGAAATCTACTATACATTTTAATGCCATGTTCAGCTTAAAAAGCGAATTTTCCTCCAGCGTGGTCCAAGGTTTATTTCAGCTTGGTGTTTTGCTGGCTGACTTTCCGGTGTGATGCAGTGCTGTGAGAAGGATGTTTTTGTTTATGTCAGAAGTGGGAGCAGAGTAGCTTTGTCAGCATGGAGTTGTGCTTTGAGTAATTAGCTTTACTTAGTCGGACAAAGTACTCCTATTCCCAGCATTGCTACCTCTGTGGTTCATAGCCCTGTCCCTGGTGTCCTGGGTGAGATTGGCAATACAGCTTCTTTACTGCTCAGTAGGTTGCTGTGTCTCATGTAACTGGAAGCGTGCTGCACTCTAGATGAGAGTCAGCAGAATTCCCTCCTCCTTTTATACACAAAACAGGTGATGAGCGTTGGGTAGACCAGGGAGTGCAGAGGCACGCAGCTCTGCCTTTATGAGGACAGTTGTGTGAAGCAGCTTATTCCTGTGCAGTTCGAGGGATGAGCTACCAAAGAGTTTTCTGCTGTCAGAATTAGCAGGGATTGATGACAACATACAGCTAGTTGTGGTTTAATGGTGTCTTTGTGCTGTTGTGCATCACAGAGACAGCATCTGTAGTTCATTTGACAATTGCTGACTGTGCTTGTACATGAAGGCTTAGTATGTGTTGGTTGGTTTTAGAATGCAAGTTGTAGAGCAGATCTCTGGAAGGTGTTAGGTTTGAGACATGACAGTGAGCCAGCCAGAGTTAAATCGTGTTTTACCTTGGTCTCTTCCCCTCACTTTTCTCCCTCTAGCATAGGCATACTCGAATGAGGGACCTTCTTAGCTTCTTATTGGGGTGAGGAAGCAGTCTGCAGAACGTATTCTGCTCTTTTGTGAAGAGTAAGAGGGGAGACTTCAGTCCGTCCTATAAGAGTTGTTTCAATTTGGGGGTTTTTCCTCCTGTAATAAAACAGGCTTCACCTAAAGGTGCAGGAGCTTTCTGAAACCCCTTCAAAACTTCTGGACACCCATAATATGTATGCATAGAGCTTTGCAGAGCTCTCAGGCTTGGGGTTTTGTGCAGCACATTTTGTGCTTGGGCATCCTGGGTGGCAGTTGATGCCGGTAGTCAAAACATGGTCTTGTTCACTGTGACTGAGAGCATTGCTTTTGAGACCATTAAAAGTCTAAGATGGTCTTGCTCTGCTGAACTCGTGCACTGAAGAGCGCTCTTTTTACAGCTTTGTTATAAAACATATTCAGGTAGATGGAGCGTTTTATTTGAATTAAAAAATCACATAAAAATCAGGGTGATTTTCATATGAAACTATTCATGCAGCCAACAACTTCTTGAATGGCCTGTGCACTGGCATGTACGGTGTGCAGGTGGATCCATGAACCATAACTCATCTTAATGCTTATAGGGTTTGTTTAGGTACTGTGCAAATCTGTGCTGCTAATAATAACAGTAGCATCAGAGCTTTCACTCTGTATTATCTTCTGATTCTTGTGTTCTGCAGCCCCTTTCTGCTTCTCAAGTTGCCAGAAATGCTTCCAGTTCTTGGTTGAATGTCTGTCAACTGGAGTCTGTCTGATGTCTCTGCTTTCCCCAGAAGGATGGGTGGGGCAAGTGGTGCTCCCCACATCCTTCAGCGCCCTGTGCTGGAGGAGCCAGGAGTGCTGGAACAGAGATCTTGGCAAGTCCCAGCAGGGGGGCTGTAGAGGGGGTGGCAGTGTTTGAACCCTGCCAAAGGTGGGGTAAGGGAAGCTGGAGGGCAGAGCTGCTGTGTAGAGGGACACTGAGCAAGCAGGGGGAATGGGCCAGCAGGAACCTCATGATATTGAGCAACACAAGGTTGTGCATGTGAGGCAACCATCCCTGCACGTAGGGGTGTGCAGCCTGGGGCTGGCTGGGCAGCAGCTCTGTGGGAAAGGACCTGGACTTCCCATGGATAATAAATGTGAGTTAGCAGTGCATGTGTGCAGTGATGAGGGCAAGCTGGGCTGTGTTAACAAGCTGTAATAATCACATTAAGGCAAGTGGTGGTTCAATTAACTCTGCTACTTTTGGCATTAATGAGGCCATATCTGCAAAACAGTGTCCTGGTTTGAGCACCCAGTTCAAGGGGGATATCAACAAACTGGGGAGAGTGTGGCAGAGGGCTCAGCAAAGTGGTGGAGTGGAGCCCATGACACAGGAGGAGAGGCTGAGGGAACTGGGCTCATTTTAGCCTGGAGAAGAAGGGGCAAGGGCCTAAAGCCTTTCACTGCCTCTAATGGGGCTGTAGTGAAGACAGAGCCTGTTGCTTTTCAGGTGTGCCCAGTGACAAGAAAGGGCTACAGCCACAGGTGGCCAGAGGAGAATTTTGAATTGAACATGAGGAAGGGTCTTCACCACAGGAGTGATTGCATGCTGGAACAGATGTCTGGAGTGGCTGTAAAGTCTCTGCCCTTGGACAGTATTAAAACTCAATGGATGAGGCCCTTGAACAACCTGAACTTGGTCCTGCTTTGAGTAGGAGGTTGGCTTGGGGTACCTTCCAACTGAAACGGGTAGTAGCACTTTTGGTGCTGTTGTCCTGTCCCAAAGTTCTTATCTTATGCTGAAATCCCCTGTGGCAAGTCCCCTCTGCACAGTGATGTCGATGTGATATGGGAAGTTAGCCAGGCAGTGAGTGCCTCTTTAACTCCTTGTTTTAATGTTAAGAGGAGTGCAATAATTGGTTGTATCTCTGCAATGTTTCTGTTATTATTATTAGAATAATGAAACATTTAAATGTCACTCATAACTTAAATCTTGTGCATTTTGAAGTGCTTCTTTTGATATGGAATGTTTAAGTTACATGAAAGTATTAAAAGCGTAGTTTTAAAATTGGAATTTCAAGTAACTCTCACTTTCTCTTTTTAAGGTCAATGAATGGTCCTTGAAGATAAGAAAAGAAATGAGAGTGATTGATAGACAGATCAGAGGTTTGTACTTACATTTCATTTTTCGTTTTTCCTTTCCCTGTCTGCCTTCAAGGGTTTTTTTGCTTTAATTGGGGGAGGCTGTGAAATCTAATAACCTGGGATACTCTTATCACATCTGGAATAAAGGAAGATGAATGTGATCCTGGGGCCAGAGTCAGTCAGTGTTACAAAATGATGTCACTGTGAAGTTCTCCAAATAAAATTTTCTAAAGAATCTGGATATTGTATGCTTCCAGTAGGACAATGCTCTTAAATCCCCTTTGATAAGATTAATTAGACTTATTCTCCAGAATTTCACCCATATTGATTTAATGAATAGTACTGGTGTGGTATGAAATTTCACATGTAGAAAGTTCTGTGGGTATGCACTGGCGTGAAGTGCACATGCTAAACAAAAGTAGCTTGCTGTCAGCTTAGGGAAATTACAAACAGAAGGAGGGGGGGACCAAAACACTTTTCTCAGTGGGTGTTTTGCTATTAAATTACAAACATCACACTTCTGAAGATGTCTTGAAAAGCAGAGTAGTTGCTTACTATTATACTGCTGCTAGTTCAGATTTTGTTCTCTCTTATGCTCTTCCCAGAATCAAAAGTAGGTTTGGGGCTAGACTTTTATTTTCCCTTTTTCATCTTCTGCCCTGCCTGCAGGATTGGTCCATTGGATGTGCTGGTAAAGGATATTTTGTGCCAGCGTCTGCTTTTTAGGCACATGCGTATTTTGAGTGATTCCTCAAGGTATACGTTCTCCCTTCCCCTGTCCATCCGCAACAACTTCTGGAGTAAACTGGCAGGGTTGATGTACAAATCAATGAGTGGGAGAATATGAGTTCGTTGGAGAGAGATGTTTGTGCAGTACAAAGTCTGTCTTTGTCTTCATCTGTAAAATGAGGAACAGGGTTTATGCCCCTTCCAGGAAAACTGATGTACAGTGATGCTCGTTTTTGTTTTTTTGATGATTTGATGAATTGCTTTGCATTCTCCAAGGCACTTTCTGTGGCTGTATCAGGCACAGGGCAACTGAAACATGGCTGGTCTTGTTAGCAAAGCTTGTTTTAGAGGTCACATCTCCATGGGAGGAAACTACCCATGTGTTTGCTGTCAATGGTTTCTTGAAAGTTTGGTTTTCTTTCAACTTTATTTGTGCCCTAATACTTCTAATGGCCTATATAGACTTTGGGTTCTGTGGTAGTCTAATATTTTGATGTGGATGTAAATCTAATTATTATAACAGCTCTAAACATGTCTGTATATGTATTTCAGAGTGTTACATTCAAAGATACAGTTCAGCTTGTGCGAGCTTAGACTAACCACCAGCCATCTGCTATTCTGACAATTCCTGTTAAAATAAAGTACAGGGTATCTTTGTAATGCCCATATTGTGCTAAGATTTCACATCTTGCCAAGTGTCAGCTGTGGAAGTATGTGGTTGTGCTGGACGCTTACCGGGCTGGCAGGCTGCTGCTGAAAGATGATAGCCATGTGCCACTAAGGTTTTTCTCAAAAATCACCCCCTGTAGTTGGATTCTGCCGTGGTTTATTATTTCAGTTGAGAATTACACAGGAAATTGCTGCAATCTTTGAGTAAGGATGCTGAGCTGAGACCTGTCTTAGTTTCCCTGGGGGAGGCTGTGGTAGATTTGTTTTGATACGGCAATGCTCGGATCCACCTGGGATGAACTGAGTGGGCTTGGATCACACAAACACTTGGCTCGTCCAGTCAGCGCAGTTACTGATATAGCAACATGCTGTTTCAAACCATCTGTCGTTGGACTCTTGCTGCTGTAGTGGTTTCTGTTTGGTGTAGGTTGCTTTTGAGGGCTTGGAAGATTTGAAGAAATGAAAGGTATCCTTGTGACTTCAGAAATGAAATTTTCAAGTTAATGTAGTTGGAGTTATACAGTGACTTTGTGCTTTACTGAGTTCACAAGTTACATTCGCAGGTGCTTCGCAGGACTGGTTTGTGCCTCTGTTGTGCATGGTAATGCTGCAGAAGGATTGGTGTAGTGACTTTGGCTCATGAGAGCATATAGCTGGCATTGACCTTCAGAGACGGAGTTGGCTGCTCTTGCATAGTTATGCCACTAATCTCATATTCAGCACTTCATCTGTGAAAGCATTCACTTGAGTACGGGGCCACCCTACGCTAGTTTGGATGTAGTAACACAATACTTGTGGTTGTTTTTAGCTTGACAAAGTGGATGTTGTAGTTCCTGAGTCCTGCTGGAGTACTCCTGGCGCTTTCTATTTTCTGCTGTACTACTTCAGCTGTTTCTTACCTGTTCTGATATGCTGGGGCTCAGCTCACTCCTGTGCCTGACATAGAAATGTCTTTGAGCTTGTGACATTTCTGCAGATGATAGTGGGAAAGCAGCAAGGAGTGTGTTTTTCTGATTATGAGCCTACATATTTCTGCCAGTACTTTAGGATAAAAATGCCATTGAATGATATTGAGAGAATGACTCATCTTGAGTACAGGGCTCATTAACTCCCACATGAGAAGCTGTGTCAAAGTCTCCAAGTCAGCCTGTGCCAAAAAGTGTGCATTGATGCCTTTGTTTTTATAAAAGGGCACTGATTCTTGCCTATGTGTCTGGTATAAATCAAGAAGATTCGAACAAAACCAAATTTGAATAAAGCCTTTGCTAGAAATAATTGTTCTTGTGGTTATTTCCTTCAGCCCTTTCCAGGAAGGTGAGCCTAACACTTACTACATGAATTCTCTATTTACTTTAGGATAATTTTTTGTGGATTCTTAGGCCCACATTTCATCAATGGCTAATTTATTGCTGAGTATGGAAGAGGGAGGAGGTTGATAATGGAATCATAGAATATCTCAAGTTGGAAGGGACCTATAAGGATCATTGAGTCCAACTCCCTGCTCCTTGCAGGACTGCCTAAAATCGTATGAATTACGAATGTCATCACTTGTTCCTGCATTTCTTACTCTGTGAGCTTTTTGAGGTACCTGGCTTCTGCTGTACAGCCAGCATCATCTGACAAGGCAGACATATGAACAGTCACATCAGATTTGCTAGAGAAACCTGTGTTATTTAAGAACTCCCATTTGGAGTACAATGTTTCAGATCCAGCTATTTGGTGCTGATTGAGTATAGTCTCAGTTCAGTATTCCTGCTCCAGTATGCACATATAAAAAGCTGTTGAACGAAGCTGGGTGCCAGGAGAGTTTGAACAGGCTGTTTTAAGTTATATCTAATGATTTACCAGCATACTAGGTTTTCCTGATAAATTAATCCATAGCTTTGGTGCCAGCCAGCCAACTTGTAATGTGAATGTGCTGTTTAAATGAACACCCGGTGCATGTGTGTTTGAAGTATGAGCAGTAGGAACTCAGGATCTTAACTCCTGAAGTACAAGTATAGATTTGGTTGGATATCCAGTTGAGGCTCAATGAGTTGTGCCTGATGGAGGAAATAAGTCTGTCTGCAAGGATGAAGGCCTTTTTTGGCAGTAATTTAACAAATGTGTGGTTCTAAGTAACTCTTAAAGTCGTGGATGTGCCCTTAAAAATTCACTATATAAGTGGTTATGCTTTTTTTTTTAAAGACAATGTATATCTAAAACTTTCTAGTCTCTGTGAGAGCAGCCTTCTGCAATCTTTCTGAATTTATTTTTTTCAGAAAAACACAATTCAGAGATTTAGAAACAGTGACAATTTTGCATACAGCAGCCCTCAAATTCACCTGAAGGTGGGTTAAGCTTTGGGTGGGTTAAGTTTAACCACATACGGGTTAAGCTTTGAATGTAGTCTGACAGGTAAATATTTTACTAGTAAAATGCTTGTCTGTCTTCTGAGACTACTAGTTTTTAACTCCTTGTGACAGCTTTGTTCCCTCCTGGTGAGGTGGGGTTACCTGGTGATGAACACGAATGAGGTAATCTTGTAAGCAGAAAGTCAGTAGTCTTAAACTGTGTGTGTATGTATTTATATATATATATATATTTATGTCAGGCTGGTTTAATAGTTGGGAAGTTACTCTGAAGCTGTAAGTCAAGTAGTGATCTCAGAGTACTTTGTTCTTACTGGACCTTTTTTACTTCTTAAGAATTCATCTTAGTCAGCTCACCTTCATGTAGAAATATTCCTGGACAGACCTTTACAGTACTCTTAACTGCAAAGGAAATTAGAGCTGGATGTTCAGTAATGAGAATTTTCCTATTCATATTTATTTGCATTAATCAGCTAACATGTAAATCAGCCTAGAACAAGGCCTTTGAGTAACAGAGGGAATCTGAAATCAAGCAGAAACAATTCTTTGTGTTGAAAATACACCCCAACAAATGACTGGTTTATCTTCCAAATTCTTAGCAGCTTGTCACTGTTTGTTGTGTTTTCCTGTGCCCCAGATATCCAGAGAGAAGAGGAGAAGGTGAAGCGGTCAATAAAGGATGCTGCCAAAAAGGGTCAGAAAGACGTGTGTGTGATCTTGGCGAAGGAGCTGATCCGCTCTCGAAAGGCCGTAAGCAAACTCTATGCATCCAAAGCTCACATGAACTCTGTTCTCATGGGGATGAAGAACCAGCTTGGTAAGAACAACTTCTGAGCCCAAGTACGATGACTCCTCTAGCATTAGAAGTGAGGTCTGGGTTTCCATTTTCAGAGTCAAGGTCAAATGCAGGCAGAGCTTGAATTTGGAAGCAATCTGACTCTTGTGAAAGGCAGCGCGTTCCAGTGAGCTTCAGGACCCAGGGAAATTCCTCCTGTAGCTGGCCCAGAGGTGTGAGGCTGCTGCAGTTCCATGCCCCTACATCCAGCTAGGCTGAGCACCTATTCCCAGCAGGCACATACACCCACACATGCTCACAGCAGTGCCTTTACCAGCACCCGTGTAAACGCACGGCTTTCACACAAAGATGAACAGCACTGACAGCTCAGTCCTGGTCTTCCTCTTCAGCTGATCAGGACTAAGGTCCACTAGTAGAACGCATGTGTATACATGCACACAATATATGGGTTGTTCCAGGCGCTGCTCTCGGATGCTTGGCTATCCAGCAACTGGCCACAGATCTCCGCCTCTGCCTGAGCTGCAGTAGGCCTCTGAGGTTTGTGTGTTCCATGGTCCACTTCAGTCCCTCCCATTTTCTACCTTTGGCTGTTCTCCTAAACATCCCATAATTAAGTTTCTCATGTTCGGTCATGTTGCTGCAATTCCCTTAAAAGAGACGTAATAATTTTTTTGTGAGTCCAAACATGCTCTTTTCCCTTGTCATACCGAAAAAAACCAACAAAAAGAAAACCGTCTAGACTTCACTTTGTAAGTTTAGAAGGCAGGCATTCTTTGTTGCAGCGCTGGGCACATGGAGATCAGCATTTCAGATCATGTGCGCCTATCTGACCAGCATTCCTGAATTTATTGCAACAAAACATATGTATTCATCCTATTTCCCTGCAATCTAATACATATTACAGCTACTTCCCCAAAATGATATATATATATGCATAAGGCACTTGCGTATGCACATTTTGCTCCTGGGGGTCTGTCTTAGCATATTTTGAGACCCCTGGTGGTCAACAAGTTGGTGAACTTCAGCTAAACTTCCTTGGGGAACATGCACACTGCCTGTTCTTTTATGACTTGGTTTGTTCTCTGTGCTGTATGGTTTTGACTGCAATGTTCCATTACCCCACTTCTCTATTGTTATATCCCAGCTGTCTCGGAAAGCTTGTTACGTCCTAGTGAGCTTTTTCAATAGGTAGAGTTAATCATTGCTTTAGTTTCAGCCTCTGTTAGTGATTTCTGTTATCTTAATTATATTGCTCGCATCCCATGATGAGTCCTGTGTCCCTGTAGGCAAGAACCCCTTTCAATCCGGAGGCCATTTCCCTGCTGCCCTGTCTGGGTGGGTTTCCCACCCTGAGCTGTGAAGTAGTTGGGGCACTCCCAGTTAGCTTCCTGGCGTTCCCACCCTCATTGTTCCCTGCAGCCTCGCTGGCTCTCTGTGTTTTGTCTGATTAGCTGCTCAGCAGATAATCTGACACCTCTTCTCAGCACCTGAAGGTTGCAGTGACATGAGAATCACGTGCTCTGAAACGGTGATTTGGGGCACGCTTTCAGTGTGTGTTCCTAAACAGTTTGGATGAATGCCTAATGTCCCTGTGTCCTTGTGGAGCCTGTTGTTACAGATCCTCTCAAAATCTGTAATAGCGAAGTTTGTTTCCTTCAGTAGAATCCCCTTCATCTTGTAAACTGTTGTTCATCTAGCAAGTGTCTTAGGACACTTTAAGTCCTAAATGGAAGTGAGGGAACTGCACTTTTCTGTGGTGGGTTTGAATCTATTTGCCCTGTGGCTTGATACCTAGCTCTCTGTAAACCCTGCTTTGTCCTTCGGGCTCCTCCAGTACCCAGGGTATTTGCCTCATTCCTTATCCACGTCAGCAATCTGTTGTCATAGATTTCCTGCAGTATTTTCCATACCTTAGAGTGTTCCAGCATAACAAGAGCAGAGCAGAAAGCATTAAAGACAGGAGGGAAAGACTTGGTGGAGGTTAACACAGTACTGAAATGTCAAAGTACTTCCCCCCCAGGCTAGTATCCAAGCCAGGTGCTAGTAGATTTTAACACTAGATGAGTGATGAGCCTGGAGTCGTGATGTGAACCTTAAGCCCAAAGTTATGACAGGTCCAGTATGCGTCCAGTATATCTCCCCACATGCCTCATTCAGGAAGGGCCATCCTTGCAGCTTGAGATGTCCCTTAAAATGAACACTCAGAGCAGCCTTCACCTTATTACTGCTACCAGAGTCTTCATCTTACTGAGAATGTTCCCTTACGCTTACCCAAGCAACAGGAAGGGATCTAGAATTCAGTCTGGGGTTTGTATTAACTTGCTTCATCAGGGGGAAATGACCGCTAGAGGCAAGATTTCCATTTATTAACATTGCAAGTGTAAGGCTCTTAAATAAATTATTGAAATGAAAAATAATATATGCTGTGCCTTCATTTTGCTTCATTAAGGAGTGACCATTTTATACACAAACAGGTAAGTTCTCCGTGATTAGGAAGCTGCAAAGTTAGATGGCAGAATTTAAGAACCTCAGAGTACCCTTAATTACTGCGTTTTGGTATTGATGTAACAACATGTATGAGGAGAGTTTATAAGCTATGTTATGAGAATAGCCTCTGGAAAGAGTATTGTTAAATTCCATTTAAACTACACTTATTTCCAGGTTATTTGCTTCAGTATTAATTTTCTAGCTTACTTTTTGCTATAGAGCTATTGGATTAGAGTTTCTGCCAGAGTTAGTTTCCACTACCCAGTGTTGGGCAGAAGGTCCCTAGTTTGGGCAGCAGGCAGGCGTGGAGCTGGACTGTAGCTCTGCCGGTGAAACCCTCAGCCAGACCTCTGGCTGCTGAGGGGCAGAGGCAGCAGCTCCTCAGAGATCTTTTTTATGAACTGGGTGCAAGGGGGTTGAAATCTCTCTGCAGGCCAGCTGGATTGCTCCAACTAATCATACAGGACTCTTACCTTTGCTGTAAACATAGTTATTTCAACGTGGGTGGAAGCTGAGCTTTTCCAGGAAGGTACACAAGAATGAAGGAGCGGGATACCCATTTCCTTTTTAAATTGCCTAAACATACACAAGTTTTTGTCCATGTAGGGAGCATGTAATTTCTCCACTTATGGTGGTGCAGGGATTGTTCAAGGTTTTCTATACCTCTCCTTCACAGCTGTCCTAAGAGTAGCGGGTTCATTGCAGAAGAGCACAGAAGTCATGAAAGCTATGCAAAATCTAGTAAAAATCCCTGAAATCCAAGCAACGATGAGGGAGTTGTCCAAAGAGATGATGAAGGTAAGATCTATAACGTAAATAAGACTTGGGTGAACAAGAGGTGGTCATTAGTGTGCTGTGCAATCGCTTAGGTGGCCCCTTTGTCGGAGAGCTTGTGTAAGCTCTAACCAACAAATTATAGCAGCATATTAATAACTGGGGGCTTTCTAGGAAGTTATTGTATGTGGGGGGAAAACTCTTGACTCAGTGATGCTTACAACATGTTCGGTGTAAGGCTTGAAGCCGAAAAAAGCTGCTCACGTTGATGATGGAAGGAGGAAGATCAGTCCCCAGGTAGAGCAGTGGCAGCTTGGTCATCCTAGTCCAGGGGCTGGGGGAGACCAAGGCTCACAGCAGGATTCACGCCTGTGCCCAGGGACCGTTGGTGTCCTGAGGGAGATTGAGTTCCCTGCTTTCAGGGATGAAAACATTCATGAAGACCTACCACAGCCTGTTGTGGAGTGTCAATCTGGAAGTCCTGTCTTAGGTGAGATGGCCAGCCCGATACTGGGTTTAAAACACCTAGCTTCGCGTCTTCATGTGATGAAAGTGATTTTAAAGTATTTAAAGTATTAAAAATTCTCTGTCATGGTCATTATCTTTCCAACTACCAAAATTGCTTTGCTTTTTCCCTTGCCACTTTAGACTGTTTAGTTCAAATCAGTTTATATCTTAATAATTTTACAGTTGTGCACCAGAACAATTTGGCCAGATCTAGGTTGCAGGCCCTGCAAAAAGAACTGTTTTCAAATGCAGGTAGAAAAAAGGAAAGCCATGCCAAACACTCAGCTTACAGCATGTGACACGATTGGTACCTCATGACTGAAGTTCACAGTTGCATTTCACGTGCTTGGAGCAGGCTGGCTTGTCAGTGTTTGGACACGCAGCAGCAATGAATATTAGCTTGAGGGTTTCAAAGCGAGAACACCTGTATTTAATCCTCAGTTTTCTTACTGCTTTTCCTGTGCACCAGTTGTACAGATGCCTGCTTAAATTGTGGGTGGGTGTGTTGGCCACCCTTATGTGACAGGGCAGCCCCAAACTGGAAAGCCCAAGTAGCCAGCAAGCAGTTTTTAAATGCCTCACTAGGCATAGCTTGATCTCGAAGGTAAGGGGTGCGTCCTCTTACCCTGCTGCTGCCTTTTTGTTTTC
This sequence comes from Falco biarmicus, assembly GCF_023638135.1. NCBI lineage: Eukaryota > Metazoa > Chordata > Aves > Falconiformes > Falconidae > Falco > Falco biarmicus. The sequence continues at coordinate 83,039,912 of NC_079288.1, read as the reverse complement.
TGCCAGGCTGGTATTATAGAGGAGATGCTGGAGGACACCTTTGAAAGCCTGGAGGATCAGGAGGAAATGGAAGAGGAAGCAGAGATGGAAATTGACAAAATCCTTTTTGAAATTACAGCTGGTGAGTTTGTTTGTGCGGAGAGCGAAGCCTTGCCCACTCTATTCAGTAAGAGGCGGCAATCTAAATCTTCATCTATTCTGCCTTAGCCGCGTGCTCCCAGTGGTGTCTTTGCCTTCGCTAATAGGCAGAGGGCTCTGACAAACTGGTTTCTCAGGGCATACTGGCGGAGGAGGCCAGTGCGGGTCAATACAGTATGAGTAATGCGTGTCAGCTGATGCCTGTGCAGTTCTGTAATTGAGGCTTTAACAGAGCAGTGTTTGCACAGTGAATCCTCTTAACAAGGTGAAATTCATATGATTGACTAGATATACTGTTATTCATGAAGCCAGGAGCTAAACTTGGCTGCATTGCCTTGGGTGTTGGGCTGTGTTGTGATTCCTGGCTGCAAAATGCTGTTAGTGTCTTGTTGGGGGGAAAACAACATCAAGCAAACAAACCCTAAACCAAAACCCCACCCAAACCCCCAGCTTCTGCCTTACAGCTCATGAAGTAATGATCTGCTGGTTGAGCTGTTTGACTTAGTAATGCTTGTTCTTGTGACACGGCGTGACGAATGTGAGTACCGAAGCTGTGCTGAGCTGTAACAGGCTGGAAGCGCAGCTCCCCGGCTCCTGCCCTGCTGGTACCTCATGCCCAGCCGCTGGCTTGTTGCCCTCTGGTTTCTCATGTCCTGTTTTCCTTCCTGTTTCCTGGCTGGGCGGGCGGTGGGAGCCCCCAGGTGAGCAGTAGCCTCCACCCCAGCTCCCCGGCAGCACAGAGGCTTGGGGAGGGGTGGACAAGTGTCTGTCACCGCATCAGCCAGCAGCTGATTGAGTCAAACATTTTTTGTGTGTGATCTCTATCAAAAGTGACTGAATTATTTCTGATGTGCCCGAAAGCTGCTAATTATTAAATGAAGACCTGATGCGCACTAATGAGCCTGTTTGTTGTTTGCAGGGGCCTTGGGTAAAGCACCCAGTAAAGTCACAGATGCTCTTCCAGAGCCCGAACCCATGGGAGCGGCCGCTGCTGTTGACGAGGAGGAAGACATCGAAGCGATGCAGTCACGGTTAGCTACCCTCCGTAGCTAAGGACGAAACGAATGTGTATAGTTTGCCTTTTCGCAATGGGATATTCTGTCCTACCTTCAAAATGCAAAACTTAATATGTGAGAATACTTTATGTAATATGTATATATATTATTTTTTTTTTCTTCCTGGGGATTGTTATTCCCTAAGAAACTGCTGTAATATAATTCTCGGGGAGTGCAGTCTATAGAGATTATCTTACTGCTTTCTGTTCAGGCTGTCTCCCCTGTGAGAGGCTGCGGTGAAACGATAATAGTGGTGTAACGTTATGTATTTTAAGATATGAAGTCCTGAAATACATTCTTAGCTCCAAGTAGCATCTTTCCCTAAAAGGCACTTCGGCTTAATCTGCTCCCCAAAACCTCCAGTGGTGTAGTATCTTTGTTTTTCGAAATCACTACGAATTTTATTAAAGCTGCTCTTAACATTCACTCCTGTGCATCGGTTTAATCTGCATCACTTTAAGCTCTTTTCACAAACAATATCCACCAATAGCAGTTCCCTCGGGTTTTCTAACACCACTTTCCCCCCCCCCCCCCTCCTTTAGCACATAGTTAAAGAAAAGCTCTCAGTCAGAGCAGCTGTTAAATAGCTGCTCTGTCCAGGTATGGTGTGTTCCAGGGAGAGATGTGAAAGTGGTGGCTGCTCAGCAGGTGGAGGCGGGGGGTGGCGAGCAGTTTTGCCAGCCCTGGAGGCAGCGGCCGGCTTCCCCTGCCCTGGATCAGAACAGGCCCTAAGACTGATCCTGTGTAATAACCTCCTTCAGTCTTTCAAGATTTGTAAAAATTAAGCGAGGTTCCCCCCGGCCTTCTGAGAGCAGCTGCAGCAGAGCAGCATTTGTTACCCACTTTGCTCCTCTGCGAGCCCAGTTAATGGAGTTCAGTGGTTTTACAGACAGTTGCTACACGGAGGTTTCCAGCCGGTATTTTGTCAGTCACTGGAGCACGGGCCCCAGGGGAGGTTGCTGCAGCTATCCCCGCCTTTCCTTAATCATTCTGGGTACTATCACCCCACTGTTGCCCAGCCGCAACTGGTGAAAAGCCATCTGCTGCCTAAATGGCACCTTTTTAGGGTCAAAGGAGAGGGGTGTCTCTTCTCAAGGAAAAAACTTAATGTGAAATGATAAATTATTTTGTGTTGTGAGTCACAAAAGGCAGTTTGCAAAGCAAGTATCTGCTGTGTCAATGCCACAAGAACCTCATCGGCAAAATGAAAGAGTTTATAATTTTAAGGAAGATTTACCAAAAGAAAATGAAGCCTGTACCTAATTGTATTCCCTCAGCAAGGGCAGAGGAACAGGCAAGGCACACACCACCCCCAACTCCGGCACAGGAACCCTGGTGCTGCAGGGCTGGGCACTCACTGGGAGAGCCCTTCCATCCTCACCCCAAACGCAACAGGCAAATGGGACAGTTTGTTTCTTGTGGTCTTAAAAATCCAGGGAGGACAGATCAGAAAAAAATTAAAATCAGTTAAGAGTCAGTAAGATTGGGTAGAAAACAGTGCAAGAAACCCAGGCTGAACCGCAGCACATGGGTGAGAAAGGCCAAAAATCCAACTTCAACAACAGGTCTTGTCATACACATGTGTGCACATCCAAGATGGGTGTGACTCCTTTCCTTCAGAGGTGACATCCAGCTAACGCTCTGCCTTCAGGGACCCTTCACTACTTCAGGCACAAAACGCCAAATGAAGGCTGTGTTGCTCTTCCCTAGAAAAGCCAGCTGAAGCAACTAGAAACAAGCCCCACTACTGTGCGTTGAGTTGGAGGGAGGTTTTGGCTAACACAGGCACAACTGAAGCTAGCAGCGCCTCCCTTCCTCACCTAGCATTATGGATCTTGGCACAGGCAAAGCCAGCTGTACATGTCACCTAAAAGACCTGCGGCTCTGTCCTGCAAAGGGACTGCCCTGGGGGCAGGGCCAGGCTGCTGCACATGGCACCCCCAGAGCCAGAGGCAGCCACCTCGCAGCTGCTTCACTGAGGGTTTGTTCTGCGGCTGGAGTTGCGCTGGGTGCCTGCTTCTTGAGGGGAAGGAGGCAGAGGCGCCTATTTGCAGTAGACAAACCTCCTGTCACACTTTATGCTAACTGAAGAGACTCCTACAAGTCACTGCATCTGTTCCACTTCAGATCCTGAGGGATAGGTAAGAGCAAGTTTCTTTTTTGGGGAGGGGAGCTCAATGTAGCAGGTGAAGTAGGATGGGGAGGGGAATTTGCACAGAGGTTGTCAATTTGTTACATAGAGTTCAGAAAAAGTAATTTCTGGTTAAGGAGGAGGTTCCCCCTCCTACAGCTACCCCTGCGCATCGCAGTGCTGGAAAGGACGCTGAAGGACAGAAAGGTTCATTTACCTCCGCTGATCTCATGAGCCCAGAGATACACTTTTCCACTCTTGACCCCTGTGACTCTTTATGAAGATGTTTTCAGTCTTTCTCCAAGCAATTTTGGAGCAACATGTGTGCCACTGAACTGCAAAACTGACTTGATGCAGACCATAGTACTGGCAGAGAAGCAGCAGTCAAGCTAAGTCACACTTTGGTTACCTAAAAAAAAAGCTATTAACAGGTCTGGCGCTGCATTCATACCCTAAGTCTTCAGATGCTTTTAACAAACAGTATATGATACATAATTTTCTTTTGCATTTCAAAGCACTGCATCAAATTAACTACATTTTTAAGAGGCAATTGAAGAAGCCAGGCAAGGAACAATATTTGAAATAGAAGAATTTTATGTAGACCATTCAGTGTTAAAAACCAGAGAATCAAACATCAGTTCAAATTAAAGAGCAGTTTCAAACAGAGGACATTTGATTAAAAGCTTTTTTTAACATTTAGAAATTTAAATACATTTACCTAAAGATGGTTAACCCCCATCTCTATGTTACTATACAATAGCTTAAAGCTACTTTTAAATGCTAGTTCTATGTTAATGTGAAATTCCAGAACTGCATTCTTATTTTTATGTAAATTGGTTATGAAACTGGGTGACTCCCTACTTCCTCCCACCCCAAAATAAATTTTAAAAATTGGAGCTTTACAATGTCTTGAGTAATATTTTTCAAATGAGTAATTTGGAATAGTTTCTGACAGTTTTATAGGAGGTATTTTGTACAGTTCGGAGAGCAACTCCATATAAAGTTCTATTGCAACCGAGCATTCACAGTATGCCACAGTCCATACATATTACTACATATACATATCAGGTTTGTAAACATTGGAAGAATACACAGAACATAGTACCACGATCCTCTGGTACTGCTGAAAGGAAGATGAGGTAACATTCATATAATCTCAAAGTCCACAGAGGTCCTGACTGAGTAGTTAAAACAGCTGCCAACGCTTCTGTTTCATAGTGTGTGGTTAAGGCTTTCTACCTTACGGTCTGCTAAGGCTGGATTCGTTAGCTCTCAGTATCCCAACTGCATCTTTAACAGCGTGGTATATCACATTCTTCACCTAGGAGGAAAAGGCAGCTGCTTAGTTTTACGAGTAACAGCATGGTTAGGGTCACATCGGAAGACTGACGTAGAGAACACACCTGCACAGCTTTCCCACCTCCCCACAGCCTACACAGCTCCCTTCCAGCTTAAACACCCTCACCTGCACGACCTTCACGCACATCACTAACTTGTGAAAATAAGGCTCATCCTAACAGGGTATAAACTGACACCCTGTAGGCCTGAGTATTGCGAGTTCAGCTCAAGGGAAAACAAAAGAAACTGAAGAAGAAAACAATTCGAGAGAAGCTTCAGAAGGCTTCCTCAAAACTACTAAAAAGCTGTAACAACTCAAAAAACTTACTGAAATTCCTCTTCGAGACCCAATGCATCAAAGCTGATCTGAACATGAAAGCAACTTGGGTTGTGTGAACACGTCCCCTTACAGGTTTGGTGAGGGTTGGTTGTTGGTGGGGATTTTTTTTGAAAGGGTTAAGAGGAGCAGGGGTCATCTGGAGCACTGGTGAGTTACCTGCAATTTATCTTCATGGTTCGTATGCGTATGCGACAGATATCTGAATTCCTGAGTAAGCCAGAAGCAGTGTTTGACATGCTCTGGGGATACAAAGTCTTCTGCAACTTTAATACAACTGTACAAATTATGCACCTAGAGAGAACAAACAAGCATTAGCCGTGTGCTCAGAAGGCTGCCCAAGTGGCCAGGCTGTAACAGTCTCCCTGGTCCTTGCCTGATGCGGAGCTCCTGCTGGAATGAAAACTACGTCTCCTAGAAACTGTACAATAGCCCAGCCTTGAACTCCATACTCTTGATGAAGGCGTTTTCTTAGTGATCGGTCCAAGTACCAACTCTGATCATGAATGGGATCATGGTCGACGGGGTTTTCTTGACCTTGTTCTTCTGCAACCTGGAAAGTCAGAAGTTGACAGGTATCACCATATACCAGTCTTACTGGACAATCAAGACCTATCCGTGGTGTTCCACATAGACACGTGCCAGAGTGTGATTTGCACCATGGGTTCAGGTATAAAAGAGTTACACAACGAAAGCTCTGGATTCCTGTTCTGTCCTTACTTTGTCAAGGCTTCATCGTTTCTCAGCCCCTCTCGCTTTACAGATGCGTTGCAAATGCAAACGCAGGAAACGCAAGTAAACCCAATTTACAGCGAGAAGAAACAGAAGGGCAGAGTGACTCACGTGTTCAGTGGGAACTACCATCATATATGGATCAATACTCTTACACTACTATAGCCTGTAGCTGGAGGAAACTACCGAGTGTGGAATTCAGCCCCGAGGCCAGCACTAGCCAGTGTGCTTGCTGACCAAAACAGAGGATGCAAACTAGATTTTCAGGAGATACAAGGCTAGGAGGCACAACAAGCACTTTAGAAGGGAAAACTGAGGGCTGTGGGGAGAGATTTCTGCAAAAAGTTCCAGTATAAATCCAATTTACTGTGGCAATCATTTACACCCAGGACTATAGCCCCAAAACTTATTGGGCAGGAGATAAACAGCTTGCTTCTACTCCCAGACAAGCTGCTGAAAGCCTCACACCTGCAGGTAAGTATGCTACAAGGGACCAAGAAGAGGTGTGAGGCACATCAAAACTCAAAATGCCAACACTTGCCAAATTTGGTATCATGTTTTATCAAGTATAAAATTTGTTCTTTGTTAATACTAGATCTGCTGTAGCCTCTCTAAGCTTCTGCCCAAAACAGCTGTCAGGCCAACAAGGCTGACTGTTGTTCAGATCATCCCATTTATTCTTTTAAACATCAACGTACTAGCTCTTTCCACTTCTAGAGCACCAAAGATGTCCCAGAATTAAGACCAACAAGAACTCTGGACCATTTTTTTTCCTGAATTTAAACACTGAAACAAGCCCTTTTGGATACAGTATCCCATCTTTACTAAACCTTTAACTCCCATGAAAACATCACTTGAAAATTCCCTTAATCCAAGCCTGATAAAGGTATGGGGAAAAAGAAATGTAGGAAAAGGGAGAGAACAAGGAAGAACTTTATGTACCACATATTGTTCTGACACATCCCAAGAACATCTCCCATGCATGCTTTTAAGAAGGATCTAGTTTAAAATTAAAACTGTGGTTTTGTTTAAATCTACGCCAGCTATTTGTTACATAACATTACTCGTGCTATAAGAAGTGTAGGCAAAAGTGATGCATCTACACAGAGGATAACTTCAAGCTTCAACTCCCTACCCTCCTCAGATCCTACAAGATTCATGGCACAGTAGTTTTGCATTGAATACAACTCAAGTACATTTGTTTCCAGAACAACTGGGATAGAAAGGAGAAGAGTTGTCCACGGATACGTATTTGCAAGCCCATACAGAACGGCTTACCTTTTTAAGGAATTCACGGATCTTCTCTGTATCTTTAGCAGCATAAATGTGCCACAGAGCGCCAGGTTTTTCTCGACTTTCAGTAAAACGCTTAATTGTCAATTCATCAGAATCGCCATCTTGTATGGTTTTAAGTACTTCTGTGGAGAGTAAACATGAGCAGTTACACTAAAGGAGATTCCCTCCAACCAGAAATACCCTCCCAGAACATAAAGACTTTACCCTCTTCTTGGTCAGCCTGGCCTTTGGGGATACCCACATAAACCATAACATTAGCAGCATCAGACACATCCAGATGGAGATTTGTTGTGCCGTATTTCCTATCCTCTGGTGTTATTAAGCCTGGGAGAAGGAAAAAGAGAAGAAAAAAAAAAAGCAGGTACATTAGTAAGACAGAAAGAAACCTTATGCCACTCTCAGCAGCACTATTTGAAAGGACCAGAGAGCTTTTACTTTGATCAGCAAATAATTCCAGTACAGCAATAAACTTTACATCCAGAACCTTGCCCCATCTTGTTTGTGTCTTCCCAAGTGATCTGTATCTTATATATACGGGCTAGGTATAAAGTTATGTTTAAGTCCTGCTAGAAAAGGGTTTTACAGCAGTTTAGAATAAAGCATTCTCAGAAAGCATTTCTGTTTCACTCTAAAAGGCAGCTGCTACAGCGTTTACTAGCCAGGATCTCTTTACTGGCCATGATCAGGCTTAGTTTTAAATGCCTTCTGAGTAACAGCAGATGAACTAGCCATGGAAAGAACTGCTGAAGAAGAGATTAAAAACTAGGCGATACAGCCCAAAAAGGAGAATTAACGAAAGCAATACAGCCAGAAACAGCAAACAACAGATATATGTGGCCAGGAAAGAGAGGCGGTGTATGTACATGTGGAGCAAGTTGCTTGGAAGACTGGAAATAAGTATTATTGACTTGAAACCACCTGGACAAAAAACATTTAATAAAATCATACAATGCTCTGGATATCACTAATACCTGTAAGTAAGCCAAAGTTTGGTTTTCATATCAATGGTATATTATCTACAACAACAAGGATTCATTTAATTCACAGTAAATTGTAATTTGAATGTGTGGTCAACATGACCTTTGGAGTGAAAGAGATTCCTTACCATATGCATTGTACATCTTAGGGCCCAAATCTGGTCGTACAAAATAGTTGGGAAGTCGAGAGGCAAGGTTGAGCTTGCCACCTCTCCTAGTGTATTCCGGCAATGGAATATTTTTCATCAAATCATCAAACCTAAATTAAAACAGCACATTTCATGTTAAGAACTGATTAAAAGCAGCAGACTAAAACAGACTGCAACAAAAGCTTTCTCCAGTCAAAAACCTGTACTCCTTCTACCAGGGGTTTTACTGGACACCATGAAAAGGAACAGAACAACCAAGATATAGGAATATAGCAGATAAATAAATGTAACTGCTCTGGAGTAATGCTATTTCCTTGTGTAATTATCTCAACTAATATCAAACAGAGTAAGTCAGAATACTTAAAAACGTTTAGCAAAAAAATAAGCTTCAACAGAACCTTAGATTTCAAAATGACCCAGGCTTTTGGGAAGCTTCCAAAGTTTAACCAATCATTAGCAATTTTAGGTACTCACTTTACCTGGCAATAAATACAACGAACTATGTAAAAATTTATGATAAAACTTGTTTAGCATTTCAAGCTATGTCAGGCATCTCACAAAATTGTTCACACGCGACCAACTGCTTCTCAAAGCTGAAGCAGGTGTCAAAATGTAACAGCATTCCATTATTCTGAGGGTGTACCACACAGATGAACAATTTCTTTGTGAATTCATACCGGGAAGGCATCATATCTCTGAAGTCTTCTCCTGGAGGCCAGTCTTTAAGCTTCAACACCATTGGCTCTCCTTCTTCTGTTCTCAGGCGACCTATTGTCAAATATTAACAAGTCTTAGGTTTTAACAGTTGTACAACTCAAAAATCTAAAAGATCAAAACAAAGAAATCTTTATCTTAGTTTAAAATCATGTTCATTTCACAACTATGGATTTAGAACTAAAGACAAACAAGTTCATCTGACACCACAGTTGGGTATTATTGCCGTGACAAATGTGTGATGACAGGAGGTTTCAGACTAGACAAGTAGCCTTTGCCAGCTCCCCTGCCCAAACACTTCCTACAATTTAGCTCAGGCAACGGTCTTGTATTTGATGTTAGAGTAGCTGATGACAGAACCAAATCTTTTCAAAGATCAAGTAAAAGAAAGGTGCAAGTGAGCCTTCCAGCTCCCACTCTTCTTGCCCCAAGTACCAAGTTCCATAAAGTTTGCATCACACAAACAGATGAAGTAGAACTCCAGAAGCCATGGCAAGTATTAGTGCTCCTGAAAAAAGTTTGTTTCCACCTACGAGTGAAAACAGCACCAAACCTCATGCTCATCTCCTTTCCCCTGCCTTTGTGGTTGTGGTTTTGGGTTTTCCTTGGGGGTGGGGTGTGTGTGTGTTGCAGGGTTTTTTGTTGATTTTTTTTTTTTTAAACCAAGTAACTTTAGTTCCTTAGGAACAAAGGACACATGTAAATTAAAAAAGCAAAACCCAATTATCCTGTGAGCAGCAACCCTACACACGCTCTTTTATGTTTCAGTGAGGTGGGCAGAAAAGCTGACAGGTGAACCTACTTACTAGGAAGATCCCAGACTTTCCCAGAATGCTTCCCCAAAAGACTAAAAGGCAGCCAAACATACTTTTGAAGGACAGTCCTCTGTAGGGCTGGCAGTTTCGATCCAGTCCACCATCCCACATACATGGTGAGAATACATTGCAGACACACTGTCCAGGATGAAAAAAAAGCCTGGAACATCTTTTACACTGCTTAAAGATGACAAATTCATGCTAGGGCAAAATTACTGCTGCTGAAAGTTTTACATGGTGGAACAAGAACTCACAGTACTTACTTGAAATATCTTCAAATCCATCCCAGAAATCCCCTACAGTAGCTCCAGTGATGATTTCATTGGTCCTGCAATTCACCAGATCTACTTCCTGTTGGCCAAATTCCTTCCTAAAGGACTCAGGTCTCCAGAGGTCTGCATTTAATTTGTGATGCACTCCTGACACCATTACAGGCTGTGAAGAAGAGTAATACATTCTGAAGAATTATTAAACACCAACAATTCTAATTCCAACCAGAACAGGGTAATGCATAAAATGTACTGAGCATGTGAACACAGGCACTTTGCAAACATTGTATTTTCCAAAATAAATCCTCTTACCAGAATTATGCCATGCATTTGATCATTCTTTATTTCAAACTGTGAGACAGCTTTTTATACAAGCTTTAAGTTCAGCAGAATGCTTAGAAACTGATTTCAAATAGTAAAATATACATCCTTTTATCCAAGGATTTAACTGTTAGTGTAGTACGTTTTATGAAGGCTGAGCATTGCTTATCATTGCAGTAAATTTGTACCCACACTTCAATTAAAGGGCAAAGCACATGAACTGAAAACCCAGAAAAATTTACCTGTCCCTGCTTCCAGCACTCCCTGAAGACATTCCAATTACTTTCATTGTTGGGATCTTGAAGACATAGCAAGCGGTTATCACATAACCAGTAGTGAGGCGTATCAAAGCCCATTATTGTAGGCTTTATAGTCAGTCCTTGAGGCTTCTTAGGCAAGTCTGTAATGGTTCTATTTTGCACCAGAGAAGCAAAAATGTCATCAAGGATTTTGGGTGTAGTCTTGAGTCCATTGTCTGTCTGGTTTAAAAAAAAAATAAAAAGAAAGAAAAAATAACAAAAAAGACAGTGGTGTACTTTTCTGTTGCCTGGTCCTGCAGACTTAAGATAGTTGCCACTTTCAAAATTTTTCACTTGAGCTCACAATCATGCATAGAAACAAAAATCTGCAGAACTTTGCTGCCTAGAAACTCACCATCATTAAATGCCAATGCCATTGCTGACATTCTGGCATAAGAAGTTCTGCTCCGATTTACATTTCACCAACACTGCAGAAAACCATGAAATACAGCATGGAACAGGACTTTCTTTATATCAAAGAACTGAAATGCAGTTACACCAAGGAACTCTCAAAGCCATGTTTTACCCCACCATTTTGAAGTCATATCTATAAGAGCAAACAAAGCCCAGGAACATCTGAAGTGAACCAGTCTGCAAATGAACTATGAGAAAGTCACTCACCCACCACAAAGATGGAGGGAAAAACATTCTAAGTTCCTTGATGCTTATTTTTTGAGTCAAATGGACATGCCAATTAATACACCTGCCACACACTAGCCTAAGTAAATTAAGCTGCTTTATCAGTCAGTCCCCTGTCCCTCAACAAGCAAGACTTGCTGATAGTGCCACTAAGCTGCTACTCTAGAAAGCACAAACTGGAGCAACACAGAAACTAAATTAAGTCCTTTTTCCCAAATGAAAACAGAATTTTACTTACTGCAATAAACATTTGTGGTAATTGTTCACAGGTTTAGAACAATAGTCTAAGGCTGGTATCAACTCAAACCTGTAAAACGAAATTTTTCACATACCTTTCCTCCAGAAGAGTTTAACAGATTCCGGAGGAAACCTGTGTTATTGTTGCTCACAGGTGTTAATATTGCACTGTTGAATGTCTGCAGGGCTGCAGAAGGCTTGGCTAAAGTAGGGAGTGGCTGAAGAGGTTTATTTTCATTCTTTGAAATAGGTATGAGGAGTTTCTCTGAAATGAAGAAAAGAACACATCTGAGAATGAAACAAGAATTAATCCTCTGAATGAGAAGTATATGATTTGGATTAATTTTATTTAAGGTAACGAGATACTTCTATATGCATACACATAAATATGCACATATATATATTTATAAAAATAAACCCCTCCCCTCAATACGTGTGGATGAAATACTCCTTTTACTTTCTTCAATACTGCAAAGTTTTTAAAAACACGTCTGAAAACACATTCTCAAATTGAATTTTCAAGAATACTTGCACGAATGAGGTATTAATTCAGCTTTCAAAAAAAAAAAAAAGCGCTAACCCTGTCAGGTTTTACTCTAAATCATTGCCATGGACCAGTTTTGCAGCTGACAGGCACTGAACACCCATCCCAGCAGGCAGATTATAACATTCTCAACATAAGATATTGCTGGGTCTGATCTATAATCTTCTGACAAATAGCCACAAAGTGTTTATTCTTCACAGGTTCTGCACATACCTTTGTTCTCTTTATTCACGTTTCCACTTGTTAGATTTGATAACCAACTTAATGAAGGAGAAGTATTCACTGAAGCAGTTTGTTTACTTCCAACTGGTGACTTCAGAGGAGGATCATGTGTAGTGACTTGTGGGCTTGGGGCGAAACTGTTATGTGGAAGGCTGGTCCTCTCTCCAGGTACCAAGTTCTGAAAAAACAAAGCAAAACAAAACCACAAATCAAAACTCTGTTAGATACAAACACACTCAGAAAGGGGAAGCAAGCAATAACATCCAGACTCATTTTTTTATTCCCCACCCCCCCCCCCCCCCCCCAAAAAAAAAGTTTGTCCCTTCTAACAACATGTGATCTCCACAAGAGGTCAGCATTGCATCCCAGTTTCAGCCAGAGATGACAGCGCAGCAGGATTCGGGATCTCCTGACAAAATTAACAGCAGGCAACAGAGACATCACCCCTCCAGACAAGCTCAGAAAGCTGAGTTTCCCAGATGCATTTTCTGGGACTGCTTTGGGAACCAAATGTGGTTTTAATAGCATGCACTTGCAACCCTAGGGATAGCCAACGTTCAGATCAGGGCTAAGCTGGAGGTCTAGCTCAGTAGACGGAAATACATAGTGCTCCTAAATTTTTACCCTGAAAGGCAGCAGAAGTCCACTCACCTGCCAGGTCTAAAATACGCACACATATGAGTGCAGCACCAGCTAGCCAGCACAATCCAAGCACAGGACTGCTGTACATCTCCTGTGCAGCTGATCCACCTACTTATTTGGAGATTCTAGGTAACAGACTAAGCAGAACTACTGCTTTGGCCTGGGATCCTTGCGTGACTGGCTAGATTTCTTCTGTCTGCTCAAATATTACCCAGTCAAGAAATTATTCTGTACCTATGTCTGCTTATTGCTACATTCTTTATTTCATCTCTTAATAAATTCTAATGCTTGGTAAGGATTCCAACTATAATATAACATAAAATGCTTCAAACTAACAAGCTTATCCTCACACAACCAGTGCAGTACCTAATTTTACAGAGAGGTATAGATAAATTTCAATGCAGCTCTTTGTCCAGGGTCACAGAGGAAATCTTGAGAAACAGAATACTGAAGCTAGTCAGTTGTAGGCTAACTTTTGAATCATGTAAGCATCTTCCTCACTTTTAACACTTAACAGTATCTTTTATCTCTTCTGTTGATTACCAACACCAAAATCAGGTTCAGCCTGCCTCTCACATTTAACATATTTTCCTCAAAGTAAGTTTACAAATAAGCACACAGCAAAATTAAAATTACTTAATTAAAACTGGTTTCTTGCAAGATGCTGCAAAACTAGGCCATTAATTTGTGCTCTGTTTTCAAAAATGAAAAAATACTAGCCATTAACAAATAAACATATGGTGTTGGTTTTGTTTGTTTGTTTTTTAAATATAATGATCAGCAAACTTTCTACGAGGATTCTCAAAGAAATCAGTGCTTCTCCTCACTGCTCTACCCCTCACAATTTTATTCATGGTTTGTTCTTTTATGAATTTCAGTGGTCTTCCACCCTGCATATTCTTTTAGATGCTGTATGTATTGCATCTCCAGGACCCAAGGGATAGCCTACAACTTCACAACCATTCCCACTAGTCTATTCTTAAGACTCCTCTCTTAAGGGTTCTGTCAATCTAATCCTATTTTTGCTCTAAAAAAATCCTTACTGAGTGTTTTTCAAGAATAGGTCACTTACTGAGGCATCAGCATGTCAAAGGGACACAATGACATTTTCCCCAAAACTCAAAAAAACAAACCAGAAAGACAAATACTGAATATAAATTTTGAAGTAAAACCTACATGGTGGGGTTATCAGTAGCGGTCAGGATTAGCATGCCTACAAAATCAATTACCGTGGGCTCCACATATGTCAAGTAGGAGACTGAGGCAAACCTATACTACACAGACATAGCACGAGGCAGTAGCAATACCTGTTTTGAATCCTCCTTTAGAGTTGGCTTTGATAGCGCCTTGAACTGCTTATTTGCACAAGGACAATTTGCTTTTATTCCCCATTTTGTTCTTACGGAGTGAACAATATCACCAACATCATAGAGAGCTGAAGGAAAAGAGTCATTAGTGAGCTCACATGTAGTCAGGGCATCCAGCATTCAGTAAGACTTTTTAAGAAACTGTGTAGCCTATGGAGGTAAACAATAGTACACGAACACAGTTCATCATTAAACAAAAAGTTTAGCTAAGTCTTTGTAAAGGTCAAAGATAAAATATTACTAAGTACACAGGCTGTTTCCAGTCCTTGGGCAATAAACACTAAGCTTTTACTAACTTTATTACTAAGAAAACCCACCCCCTCACTCAGTACAGTATCAACAAGTTAGAAAAGACAGCAAAAGCCTACAGAATTTTTCATATCCATCAAGTATATGAAATACCTTTTCCAGGAATTATTTGCGTAGGCATTAGATTCTCTGGTTCATGTACCTGCCCCTTCACACATTTAAACCAGGAGAAAGTATCCGAGTCATCATCTGTAAAACAAAACAATTTAATTGTTTTATTAGTGCATCTTTCATCCTCCTCTGGAAAGTTACATATTTTGCTGTTATTGATATATGAAACTATGGGCCTACAACATGTTCTTTTTGTTGGGAAGGCTTATCGTCTTGTTGTTTCAGGTTGTTATTGACTTCCAAGTTCAAAACACAGGTTTTCTTTTCTTTCTCTACTCCTTCGTTTAAAGCAGCAATGTGCATTCTCACCTTCATGTAAGCTTTTTTTCTTCATCCTGTAACAATCCACACACACGCCAAAGCCACACTTAGAGCAGACCCAATGAAGGTTGAAGATTGTGGTGTCACAGACATCACACATTTCTCGCACTCCACGAACTGCCCGCTTCCAGGCTACCTGTCCTGCAGTAATTGACAGATCAGTCAAAGTTAGTTTAAAGAAAACAAAGTATTTGAATGTTAAATATATCTACATTAAAGTAATTCACTAATACAAGACTCGGACATGTTTTTGTATAGGAACTCCAAAACAAAGCCTTTGCTCTTACGGATTCAGAAAAGTAGGTCCAGAACAGAGTCTAAGCAATCAAGACCATTTTGCCGTTTCCTGTGCAGCGCCAACTACATCTCTTCTAACATGTATTTGCCCAAGTTAACATGCACACTGCCAACATTCTCCTATATGGAAATTCCACAGCTACTGTAGAAAAAAGAAAAATAGGGTGCTACTAGCAAGCTACACTTAATGCCTAGCTTGCCACAACTAGCTTGTCCTTGTTCTTTATTTAATAGCGTAGTGGGCAAGTAGTTTTCTTCCTTTTAGTAGGTTCTCTATACATTTATAGGTGCATATCAGACCTCAGAATGGTGAGCTGTTCTTGTCTGAAGAACTGATTACTGCTGTTCAGGTTCCTTATGCACCTGTTATATTCCACCTTTCCTCACCCCAAGTCACCTCTTGCTTTTGAGCAGAATATCCCAAGTGTTGACAGTAATTTCCAAAAAAATTACAAGCCCTTCCAGAGCTGTATTATGTGCAGATTATTTCTATCTGATCTTCATTTCACTATGTCACAGCTAGAAAACTAGATTAGACAAAAAGCACACATCTGCCTCCTCCTACCTGCTTCCACGCTTATAACTTCTCCAAAACTTCTCTGCCCACAACACTTCTTACTTTTAAAAGAGAGTTATGAGAGACCATGTCCTAACGTATGCTAAAAAACCCACACCAGGATCCAAGACATCTGTTGCTTTTTATTCTGTATAATGGCCATGAACTATGTATGGAGAAAAACTAGAATAACTTGGCACAATTTGTTCTTAAGTAGGAGGCAAAAATTGTCTATTTGCTTCAAAATTCTTCTAGAAGACAGAGGTCTAAATATCACCAGCTCCATTCTTCTCTGCCTTTTAAAAACATGCACTATATTTACCATTTTCTAGGCCAATCCTCCGATTTCCCCCAAACAGGATAAAGGGGTTTTTGGTTATCTTTTGCATGTCACTTCATATTTTGGTTTTCTGAATTATGTTCTATTCTACTTTTCCTATTCTTTTGTTTCCTTTCTGTAGTTTGTAGTAGAACCTGCCTCCTCCTTCTCTAGGTCTCCTTTTGGTACTTGGTGGCCAAGAAGTAATGTGATCTAAGAAACTGTTCTTTCTATACTAGTCAATCTTTTACTACACAGGGATGATTTCACTCATGCTCTTCTACTAATCCCTTAATGAACTCTCTTTAAGGAAGTTCTCCCAAATTATTTTCTCCACACTTGCCATGTGGTTCTACCTACCAGTCCAATAACTCACTGGTAAAAAGAAAGGAGGGCTAATCCTTAAGACATACTGTGGAGTACAAAAATAGGGAAACATAAATGATCCCCTGGCAAGTAGCATCAGCCCAAAATACTTTGACATGTTGGAAAAGTTCAGTTTACCAGAGGCAGAATTTTTATGAAAAGGTATAATTTGATGTGAACTCTGCCGCAGAAAGTTTACCATAACTTCAAATTGTGGTGGCAGAAGAATCTACCTTTTTCCCATGCCAACTGAGTGAGCACTCTTACACAGAACCATTCAAAGAACAAATATCTAGACTGTAAATTACTTCTTTCCTACTGAGGACAATAAAAATATCTTCCATTTTAATGAAATTAAGTTCCCTTACTCTCACCAGCTGGGGCAGTAAACAATCAAAGAAGAATCAATGACATTTTGTTCCTTTCAAACCAACTTCAGAATTCACATGTGTCTTGGTTTTTTTTTAAGCAGAGGATGTTTCTGGTAGGTATGTTAACAGATGGACCCTCTGCTATTAATAAACACCACACTTCCCTTTTGTTTCATGAATTTCACCCAAAACTTCATCCTCCTGAAAGCATTTCAGTATTCCAGTCTGTACCTCTCACTGGCTCCACAAGCCTAAGCATGCTCCAGTTCAAGTGAAGAGCAGAGCTTGCAGAGCTTGCAGAGCCCAAGCAGCCCAGGCTAAGACCCCACAGCAAGCATTTCTGAAGTATCTCAAGTCTTCCTTCCCCTTCTGAGGGACGTTCAAGCCTACTTATTTTTTTTCCTTCTATTCAAAACCTTGGAATGACTAGTAAACCAAAATGATCTTTACATAACATCAATACTACCCAAATGCAGAAGGCCTTGGGTAGATTGTCTTGTAACTGTCCGGCATCTCAGTCACATACTTAGAATCCAAAAAACAAACATGGTTTTAAGAGTCATTCTACTCTGAGAAGCAATTATGCAAGATCACAATCTTCCCCATTTGTCTGCTCCCGTTTGCTACAGAAAGGTTCCGATATAGCCAAAAACCTGTGTTCAAGGATGCAAAGTTTTCCTTGTAACTGACAGTACAGCTTCATCAGTGCAGACTCCACCACCACCACCTCTCTGGTCTGTTCCCAGTAGGGCTGTATGTATTGCTGGAAACAGTCCTACTGGAAACTTCCAAGTTGAAGGAAAAAGATTTCTTCACTGACCTAACAGGCAGCATTAGGTCCATTACACAAGAACAACAAAACAGGACCAAAGCAACCTAACAGAACCTGTGTGGTCAAAATGACAGCTTTTTCATTTAAATGCTAAGAACAGGGGGTTTTGGTTGGTTTCTTGGTGTGGGTTGGTTTTTTTTGTTTGGTGGGTTTTTTCCACACATTTTTTTTCATAACAGAATTACACTCTCTGCAACAGGAAAAATAACTTGATAAATTTAGAATTCTTTTGACAAAGAAGGGTAGCATTACTCTTCCCTTGCCCCCTGCCTGTGAGCAAAGAATTGTTGACACTAGTTTACACTGGATCTTAACCATTACCTCTCTGAGAAGACAGGGAAACAATGGAGTCTTATATGACATTTCTAAATGAACGCAATATATTCATACACAGGTTAGGAGCTTAAAGTTTCACATAAAGCTATTAACATACAGATTATTTTAATACAAAATGATCTTACTGTGTGGTTCAATCGTAGACATAACTTCCTTTTCAGATATCACTAGCTGACAGAAGTGGTCTCCAATGTTGGCTAGGATATACTTTGCTGTGTCAAGATCTAAACCCACAACATTTTTTGATAAAGGTAGCCACAAGCTAATAGCCTCAGGGTCATACTTATTTGGAGTTAAGAAACCTTCCTCACGCAGTATTCCATGCTTATTAAACTGCAACCTGTGGAAAGAGGGGGGGAAAAGAAGAAAACCCCATTATCTCAAATGTTTTATCAGTTCACGTTCATTCCAATGAATCAATGCCCAAATTGTAAACATGTGTACTGTATGTCAATGAGTGTAACCCTTAATGATTACAACAGACATGGGTAAACATATTGGTCATTAGTGTTAAGCTTAATGTATTGTTAGTTAAAAAAGCAAACAAAAAACTCAAAACATCAGGTTTTTTTGTAGTAAGTTCCTAAAGATTTTTTTTTGTTCACACAAAATCAAATCAGGTTAACAATTTAAAAAAATGCACTGGCATTAAGGATCACATCTAGAGGAGGTAACAGTAAGAACTTAGTAAGTACAACTCATAAGAGAAGTTATAACACCTTAAATACAGAAGGTATTTCAGTAACAATTAATTTGGAAGTAGTTGCCGAAAAAACCAAACCTGAACAAAACTTGTGTAAGTTACATTCTTGAGTGATTCTGAGCAGGCAGAAAACCCGATATCAGTATTGTTAATAGTTTATTAAATAAAAACCATCAAGAGTTCCGCTCATGTTATCAGGAACCTTTTTACTAAATGCTGTAGAGGAAGTTGACTTCCGATGACAACATGCGCTCACTATAGTGTTAGAGTGTGGCAAGAAAACACATGCTGGCAAGCAGTATCACCAGACAAATGCCATCTTCAGACTTTGCAGATTTCATATTCAGTAAAAAGGGATGGTTTCGTTAGCTTCAAGTTCTAAACAGAAGGATTCAACTGCTTTGAACTGCAAGTCAAAGTACAAGTCTGGATTTTTACCCTGAGAAGATGAATTAGCATAGCCTGTTGTTACTCTGGTCTTACGTGTTTTTGAACATTTCAATTAACATCAGATTATCCCCAGATTTATTATAGTAAAATCTCTAATCTGACGTTAAATAACACATTAGGAACACTTTTTTAAAAAAAAACCTTTCAGCTAGAAAGAGTGCAAGGGGGACAGTGTTGCAGTGAAAGAATAAACTTCAAGAAACAAATGAAAGAGTGGAAGAGTATTTTTTTCGTGATCTTTGCAACCTTTCCACTCTCAGTTTTCTCTCTTCAAAAGGTCTTCGGGCCTATAGCTTCCTTTTTATTCTATCTAGAAACTCAAAAGAAAGTAATTCCTCTGAAAATCAAAAGGAAACCGAAAATAAACAAGCTTTCCACTTCCCTTGTGATAACTAGTATTTTTGCTTTTCCCTTCTAACATCACAAACATTACCTTCTTCCCATAAAACACAGTCCATACCTCAAAGCTTAAATGGGTGTGGGGAGAAATAAAGAGAAGCATGCAACAACATCTGGACATGAGATCAAACAGTTCATGGAAAAAATTTACACAGCTTGAAAACAAAGGAAAGGGCACGTTAAAAAACAACCAGACACTGCAGTTTGACAACATCCACCCTGGCCTTACAGACAGGCTTCAAGTAACAGTTTAACACCCTTTTTGAAAGGGTCCCTCATAGTGTCTTAAGAGCTACGAAGATAAAACATCAAAAGACTTTGACTGTTCAGCTCAAGAATCAGGCTCTGGGGGTGTGTAAAGGATCTGAAGCTGCAGATTAGGTCTGGAAAATCAACCACCACTTGGCAGTCACTGGGTTTTCCTTAAAGTTGTCTTGCTGACCCTCCCCATCTGCCCTCCTGAAACCTAATAAGCATACTCATTAAACAGTTCTATGGCAAGCTTAAAGTAGCAGCACAAACTCTCAAGTGTAAAATGGAACAAAGAACTGAGCAACATAGTTTATTATTTTGCCCATCACTGTTCCATGACTCCAGCTGAAAGCTCCAGCCACTTGCTGCAACTCTTCTGCAGCTGTGGATGTATGTCTAACATTCCATGTGTCCAGCTGCTAAACTTTGGGAGACATGCACAGAATCTACCCTCTCACTAGTATCTCCAATACTACTGAGCTGTAGCACTCAAACTAAACTCACATTATCCCGTTGGCACTCAGCCCAGAATAGCAAAATAAAGAGCTCAAAGTCCTGCCAAAATATTTTCTATTCAAATTACACAGTTATAAAAATTTTAAGGGCTAAAAAACACACAGGCAACCTCTCATTAGTTAGGTATATTAGCCTTAAAGTTTAAAAGCTACACACTAACATCTAGCAGTTCCGAACCAGAAACCTAAATAAGTTATTTTGATCAAATAACTGGTTTTTTTCATCTATCCTGGAAGGTGAAGTCCATGTTACAACTAACTGCAAGTACTCAACAGCCCCCCTTTTAGAGAAGGAAAAATGGTCAGATGTCCAACTCTGACGCAGGGCATGTTTAAACAACATCAAGGTCTATACAGAGTCAGAATTTTTCCTACCTTCTAAAGTGAAAGAATCGACAAAAGACAGTGGAGTCTCTTTGCTCTTTGTTCTTCCGATAACTGTCCAAACGGCATTCCCTGCATTTATGCAAGTGAGGCGCGATATTATTGCAGGAACCATCCTGTACAAATGCTTCTCCACTTTGCTGAAGCTTCTTCACTTTAGAAGCATCTGCTAAAATTGACTTGCGAACAATTACTGCAGGGAAGAGTAGCATAGATTAGACAAACCTAAGTTTCTCACATAAAGGTGCAAGCAAATATATTTTACTGAAAGATTCATGTCAACTTATAGGAAAAGTTTCACATTACATTGAAACAAAGTTACACTAAAACATATGCAGGTGGCAGAAACCTGTTTTCAGGTCAGTAGCAACTTTCTCAAGCTATAGTTCCATTGGAGTCATAATCTGTGGGCTCAAGTTTAACAGCTCCTTTTGCTCCTCCACATGGGCATATTCTGAAAGAGCACCTGCTTTTAATGAAAGTTCTTCAGCTATTAGGGCTGGAGTATCTGAGCACTGAATAGACCATGGTATGAAGTGCCCAGATGTCCCAAGTAATAAAGACAAAAGTACAAACTGGCCATTTCTCAGTCATGTTTTCACCCTAGTGATGCAACGGTTTTCAGCATCTTAGCATAACAGATTCCAAACACCTCTCTTCCTCCCACATTGCGGGTGAGGCCTAGCAGGGCCCAACAGTGACTGCTTGGCTGACTCTCTATCTATGTTAATTATGGAATAGCAGATAGTAATCCAAGACGAAGCAACATGAGATTGAAAAGAAAGAGGTGGGTGTGTAGGCAGATTCCCAGAACCCTGAATGATTAGCACCTGATGCACAGCACAATATGTAGTATCAGGAGTCCAGCCCTTCCCCTTCTGTCCCATGTGGAAGGCTCAAAGAGCATGTCAAGTGGAACTGGGCCACAAAAAGCATAGAAAAAAAGGTGGATTTTTTGGGGGTTGGGTGGTTTGGTTTCGGTTCAGGGTTTTTTTGGGTGGGTGGTGGCTGTGGTTTTTTGTAGTTGTTTTGGGGGGTTGTGTTGTTTGTTTGGGTTGGTTTCAGTATAGTTACTAAATGAAAGACCCTCTTAGACAAAGCTTTATTGAGAACTACCACCATCTCTCACCCCACTTACAAAAGTTCAGACCAAAAAAAGCAGTCTCATCATACCATCAGAATTTGTATTCCAAACAGAGCCCTGGGTTTGTAACCTATTTTGCCATTCTGTTCTGGCATACATTTCCTAACAATTAATTTCTAGAAATTATTATTGGTACTTTTCCTTTATCAGGAAGGGACGTTCTTCCTCAAGTTTATTGCAAAAGAACCTACAAATTACTCAAGTTCCAGAATCTCTCACACAAAGTAAATTACTAATTTTGCGTATGTTACAAAGGACCTATTTCTATGTAATTCCACAGAAACTACAAGGACTTCCAAATGACAGGAAGCTTCAAAAATACTTACTATTGTCCTGGACCTTGGCACTTCCAGTCCAAAAGCTTTCATTTTCATTTCTGTCATAAAGGATCTCATTTGAATTTCTTCTAATAAAAAATTCCATGTCCATAAGTTCATCAATCTTGTTTCCTTTGTGGCTGTTTTGGCTATTGTAATTGCTCTGTGATTTAACTCCAGACTCAGTAAAAGAGAGAAGATGAGCATCTGAGGTTGAGGGTCTACAATCTAAAGTCCGCTGCAGTTCAACAGTGCTACTGACTCTGGGTATTGCTATGGAAGAGTTAAGATGCTGCAACTGTTTTACAGAAATGCATTCTTTTGAAAAGTTTGTTGTGGGCTTCAGAAGAGGTTCATTGGAATTTTTCAGGTTGGTTCTTTTTTCATTAGTTGAATCAGTCAAAGATGAAGATCTTGAGGTTGCCAAAGAGGTGTATTTACCATTTTGATCATCAAGATTTTGCGTTTGTTCTTTAGATATAAACCCCACTTTAGGAAAGGCCATCAGATCTTCCTTCAATGGTTTAATTCCAGTATTAAGACAAGAAGGATGACTTTCTGGTAAGCTTCGTCTACACGTGCTGAAACACACGACATACAATAATTAGACAAAGAAAAAGGTGTCAAATGAATCAGGATGTCAGCGGCTCAATTAGTCACATTTAAACCTTGAAAGAAGAAACTAAGTTGTGTACTTTGAATTGTGACGTTGCAAGATTTTTAATTTTGTGGGAGGTTAAATAGGTTCGTGGTTTTGAGCTTGGTTCTTTTATTTAGGTTTTTTGGGGTTTTGAAAATATCAAAACCAAAGGAACTGAACAAAATGATAAAGCTGTACACACATGTAGGCACACACAAATTTAGGTACTGCAGCCACTCCACTACCTTCTCTCAAACAGGTACTTACATTGTCTCCATGCAACAGCTGTATAAACAAAAGCATTTCACTTGCATGTCTCTGTGAGAAGATTCTAATGCTCAAGGAAATTCTGGCTGGCACTAGAAGTCTAGATTGGAGACAATAGAAGTGTTCCACGCAAAAAGCTCAAATAAAATAATCATCTTTTCCACATTTATCTTGTGAGATATATACACAAAACTAAGTGGAAAAAAGTATAACGCTTTTTAAAGCTAATACACAAAATTTGAGTTTTCCTGTCATACTGTTTCTGCCATTACATTCATTTTTGTGACAGAGTTGGGGGTAACAAAGGAGTTTGAAGGCACTGGTGTTCAACAAATATAATTGAGAACCTGTACTTGATCTTCAAAAGAAGCTAGTGTACAGGACACCTGCCTGAACGTGTTCCATTTTTCTTGGGGCCGGGGAGGAATGTGTCTGACAAAAAGTAGGCACCACATCAGTTTACAGATGGGTACGATGAAGCAGTAACATTTGCTTGTAACACTGAAGGGCAACTACCTAAAGGTAGAAAAGAATATGGCATAAGTAAATTATGTATTCAGGGCAACCGAGCCTAACACTTTTCTAAGCCAATATTACAGAAGACTAATTACTTGAGTTCTTTAAAAAGACCTCCAAGTTTGTTTTGCTAAGAATTGGAGTTATTTTGGGAGCAAAAAAAGTCTGCACGAGTATAAACAGATTCCTTACCCCTGAGGAGTTTCTGCACCAAGATTGGGTGGCGAGTTAGCTGGCAGGGGTAGGCCTTGGTGCCTTTGGTCTTTATTAGCAGGAGTACATCCTAGCAATGCTTCACCCAACACAGTTGGTACTGACTGCACATGTCCCTGACTGGGAGAAACCTGTAAGGGAGGTTTTAATGGTTAGGAAAATTCAGGATAACAGAAATACTGCTTCGCAGAGTTCAGCTTAAAAAGAAAAATACACTAATGCCCTTCCCACCACATTTAATAAAGCTTGAAACCCAGTCCCCACTCAGTCCATAAGATGGAAAGGCTTTACTGTTCTTTTAAACTTTATAGGTTTCATGAAACACCATTCACATTAATTCATTTTCACCCCAGTTAACAACAAACTTTTTTGAGGGAAGGAAGGTGTATTACGAAAGTAGAAAGGAAGACAGAAAGCTCTGCCCTTCATAACCTGCCAAAGCAATAATCTTTCTAAAATAATTGCAGTAATCAGAATTCAGAAATAGTTTTCAGACCTCATCTGAAAACTGTAGAAAAAATTAAAACCGTGAAGTTAGTCTGACAACATTACCAAAAATCTAGATGTGAACTTCCTTGTGGTGAGAAAATTTCTATACTAGGATTCTAGAAAGTGTTAAGTAAAGAAATTCTGTGCTGATCATAAATCTACAATTCTTTTCGGAATACAACTGGCCTACCAAATTAGCAAGTATCTTTAGAAACAGTAGTTTTCCATGGAGCTCCTTCCTCTGCTCTAACATCCATATTCCACTCCCACATGCTCAACTTACTGCTGGAAGTTACACTACAGACCTATTACCATCAAGTCCAAAATATTTCCTTTCTGCTTTGGTGTAACACAGCTGTCAGGCATCAAGACAAGCTCTCAAAACCACACTGGAATTAATTAACTCCATATTAGAAATCAAAGTACTATCAGATACTAAGTTAAAAAAAAAAATGGCTTCAGCTTATCATTCCCCTATATTCACATC
Organism: Falco biarmicus; assembly: GCF_023638135.1. Lineage (NCBI taxonomy): Eukaryota > Metazoa > Chordata > Aves > Falconiformes > Falconidae > Falco > Falco biarmicus. The sequence continues at coordinate 83,015,096 of NC_079288.1, read as the reverse complement.
CATCAAAACCAGAAACAGAGCTTCTGTTTTCCTCATTAGAAAGTACACTCACTTGTAACCATTTTGAAAAAATAGTTGCAACACATTTCCCAAAGAGTACAAAAGCGGTAAAGGATCCAGTCCTTTGAAGGAAAGCAGACTAGAAAATTAGAAGTAAATAACTTCACTACTTTAAGGAAAAACTATGGTGAAAAAACAGATTATAACTCTTCTGCAGGACATTTGGAATGTGAAATACATGCAAAGCTGGTCGGTATCAAGCAGACTGCTCAGTGACTGAGTATGCAGAAAGCTAAAGAATGTCAAAATGAGCACCCAAAAGATGCTAAAGGTGCTCAAGCACAAGATATAGAAACATCAGTAGAGTATGACTGCAATGCACTAGCTACTTCATTACTGATTTGCTGCATGCTCTTCCTCAGCAGTAAATACAAGGCAGATGACTCTTCATTAAGGAATCATACCCCGTACTTGCTACCTCATGTTGTGTCTTTGTGAAGCCCTTAAAGATTTCTAATAGCAGTATCTAGTCACTAGCTAGATCTACACAGTTGACTTGGCACAGGACTGCCTGCACAGAAGCCAAGAAATGAAGCCAAAAACCTGAAACAAAACTGAACCCTCCCCCCACCACCAGTCTAAAGCTTCCAGAAGGCTACTCCTTTCTAAAATGCAGTTTTTGTTCTGAAACACTGGGGCAAAATTATAAGGCAAGTTTGAAGTACTGGTCTTCAGCCAAACCATTATTTTTTCATTTGCATTTCTATACTTAAGTTACCCAGATCATCTTCTGACCTTTGAGACAGTTTTCTTAGGTCTCAGTGACACTTGGCAGGTCACTCACAAAAGAAATAAATGTAAACATGCAAGTAATAGAAAAGTAGTCCTATTCCTTTTTTCTACTGGAACAACATTCTTCCAGACTGCTGCTTGTGCAGCGTGAATCCCCAAAGTGTGCAACTGTAGCTGAGGTGGGGTTTTTTTTTCAGGTTTAAGTACAAAACAGTTAAAGAAAGAAAATGGAAAGCAAAGGTTATAGACTTGAGAACTGCTTTGCGTTTCCTCCCGCTACAGAATACAGGACCAGACAGGCTAAATCCTAAGCAAAAGGAGTGGGCAAAAAAGCACAGTAAAAAAAAAACCAAACCCCAAACACACCACCACACCAAAAAAAACCCAACCAACATTAGCTCAGTAACTTCTTCTCTGATTATCACAAGGCAAGACGTTTTACCCAAGCCTAGACAAGTTTCAAAGAACTCACCACACCCTCCCAGGGATTATATTTATTATTCCCTATTCCTATCTAATTCTTATTTAAGACTGTTTGGAGAAATGACATAACCATTATGTAACAATCATATATAACATAGTAAGACATTACCTCAGGAGAAGATTTTGTGTGTTTATTATCAACTTTTCCACTATTCTCAGGTAACTTCCTTTTCGTCCCCGCAATTCTTTTAGATTTATCTGGAAGAGAAGGTGATCAAGATTAGTCTATCACAAATATGCTACTTCGTGTTTAAAGGAGAAACAACAATAGGTCTTACCACATTTTCCATTGTTGTCATATATGATTTCAACGTGAATTAACTCTGGATCAAGAGTTTTTAAAGCTGGAATCTTGGAAAGGAACAACACAGAAGCAGCCATTTAGAGAAGTGAAAGCTAATGTTTGACTGTATTTCTCTTAGGTGCGTTGGTACAGACTGAGCTTAGATGCTTAAATTCTAAGTTTTTTGAATACCAAGCTGAATTTAACAATATATTGTTGTGACAGTGTCTCTGCATGAAAACACACATATAAACTGGTGCTTCAGAGCACTGTCTACACAGTACAGAAAGCAAAGAAACCAGGATCATACAGTTGCCTTGCTCTTCAAACAAAAATTCCAGGTTTCCCTCATTTTGCAAAGGCAGCCATTGGTTACTCTATAATTCTACCAGCACCATACAGAAACACTGTGAGGTAACAAGATTATTCTGCACTATGCTGATCCCCATTTTTTTTAAACTTATTACAGTAAGGACCGAATTAAAAATGGTGTTGGTGGGTATATAAAGACAAGTTCTCACCCATTCCCCATCTCAGTCTGTAAACCCACAGCAACTGGTTCTTACCTCCTGACAGTTGACTTCTAGAGTTCTTGTAGCTGGATTACCATTGACAACAACTGCCGTGAACCACTGAGTAGATGGATCCAGGCTATAAATTCTAATTTTTGAACCAATGATATTTTTTCCACCTAAAAAAAGAAAGAGAGCATGAAGATCATCACAGTTACCAAGACAAATTTCCTGACAGGACTGTATGCAAGATGCAAGTAAGCACAACAAACAGATTCTGAGATTTGAGAGTGGAAACTGAGACAATTTCCACACAGCTGAGGGGCAAGGGGTGGGAAAGAATGATAAAACCATATTACAGCCACCTCCTTCCTGCAATAGTTCAATGAATTTTTCTGCACATTAAGACACACAGCAGAGGCTAGAGTGACCTCCAGATTTCAGACAGTAAGACAGGTAAGTAGACACAGAAATGAAGATTCAATGATTAAATGTGAATTTTTCCTCTCTTTACAGTACTGGAAATGACAACCAAGTTGCAATATTTACCTTTCCATAAAGGTAAGATCTTCATGCATAAGCAAGCACATGACTAGAAATATGCTCATACAAACAACATAATTAAGAATTTGAAGCTGGCAAATCTAAAAATAACAATTTTAACATGAATAAAAAAGCAGTACCTATATAAAACTTTGAAGTTTTATTAAACAGCAGACTGGAGAAAAAAAAAAGAGGTACTTGAAGCAATAAAAAACTCCAAGTAGTTTCTGTGACAGTTGCTACAAATTTGATCTCTTTCACAAGCACCTGGTCATCTATATGCACCTAAATTATGTACTCACTCCTACAAAGGAAATATTCAAAACTCTATAATCCTTCACATTTTACGTTCACTGCTGCAAAGGAAAGTGGAAACAGTATTTTAAAAAGCTTTTAGGGATAAAAGAGATTACTGTAATTTACACCATCACTGCAAGGATTTCCCTTTTGACTGAAGTATTTATGGTCAGAGTTTTCCACTACAGAGTATGCTTGTACCTTGTACTAAGCGTGTTTCATCTAGATGTTTCTTAACCAAAGCCTGAATTTCTTCATTAACATTTTGATCATCCTTAAGAGGAAGCCTGGAACTGTCCACATCCTATTTAGGGGGAAAAAAAAAAGTCAGTATTAAGGGTAATGCTTTTGATTAACAGAACCACATAATATTTAGAAATGAGATAGCAGCAACTCATAGAAGTCCAACAAGTTTCTCATTACTCAGTGTTCCTTCAGCTCCTAGGATATTGTATTTGAGGCAGACATCGTTTCCTTACCACTAATCTAGATTGACCATCTGCAAGCCAGACTCAAGTGAGCTTTTCTTAATTTACAATGTTAATTTAGGATTTTAAGTTCTCAGAAGCAGTAATTTAGTAGTCCTGAGCAGATGTAAATGCCAGTATTTTAAGTTTTATGTTTCTACTTATGATAATGATGGGATCTGGTCCATCTCAAGATGCCATTATAAAATGTTCATATGAATGAAAAGTCAGCTACATCTAAATTATTCATAATTATTCAGTATAATGTATTTATATTTTAGTAATAGAGAAAAAAAACCCTATCTAAAACAAGCTGCTTGACAACATTTAGAATTATTCTGAAATGAAAGTTTAAAGCAAGCTTTTACCAATGGTTCCAAGTGCTAATAAAAAGGGGGTTGGGTTGGTTTTTTGTTTTGGAGGGTGGGGTGGGGTGTCTGTTTGCCCCAAGCACTGCTCTGGTATTTGTAAGCAGAAGGCTGAAGAGCTAGTAGTCAAGAAACTGTTATTCACAATACCAGAGAAGCAATCTTCTCCATTGCAGTATTGAGATAAGGTTTCTACATAAAGAAATCTCTACTCTGTTGCTGAGCCAACACAGGCAAGACTACAATCTACAACTCTAATTTTAAGTGATTCTTCTATTAGTTTCTCAAGAGGAGCTATTTGCTGACTGTTAACATGTCAAAGTGGAATACTAATGACAGCACTACCAACAGTCTCAACATGGGGCATCTATTACTAGTTTCATTTAGACTGTTTATAGGTCTTGAGAGTAGTTTCCTGGAAAGGTAAAATATTTTATCATTGGCAGACACTATTCTTCAAAATACCTGACCAGTCAGTCAGGTGGGGCAGTTGTTTCAACCCATCTCTACCTAATTTTCACTAACAAACTTTCCTCCTGGTGCTCAATAGAGACTGCACTTCAACCATCTCATTTACATCCTGTCCAATTCCTTACTTGTTTAGGATTAGAAGTGATGTGTTTATATTAAATAGTAAGATCTATTCCAGACTTCCCTGCAACTCCTTTCATAGTAACGAGTCGTGTTCATGAGAACAAAGGAAACTATTCCAGATTATCCCCGCCATCAGCATGATGCAATTTCTGTCACCCCAGCTGAATAACTACTGTCCTAGCACACTCCCTCACCCCCTCTCTTAAGTGACCATATCCTGCATCAGCCTCAGAAGTTTTTTTTTTAATCAACAGACATATTACATTCAGAACTGATATTTATGAGTTATGGTCATAAACACCTACTCCCAAGTTTTTACCCATCTGAAGTTGCATTTAAAAGATATTAACTTGACATAGCTTAAATATTAAGAAAAAAATAATTATCTTCCATCTTTATAGTGCCACACAAAGTTACCTGAATGGGTGTCAAAAGGTCTTTAGAAAGAAAAACACATTTCTCTTCACCAAGATAGCGCACTGAAACCATTGATCCCAAACCAGCTTTGTCCACTAAGGATTTGTAAGTCTAGAAAAGTGATAAACATTTTCTTAGAAAGAGAGTAAGAAGATCTCATGAGTCTTCATTTGCATTTAAAGTTACTTTAAATTTAATTATTTTTTTAAATTACCTCTTAAGATACCACTTCTAAATGTGGCAACTCTTGAAACAAAGTGACTTTCTAATAACACTTCTAATACATGCTTAATAAAGGAGTTACTGGACTGTACTTAAAACTAATTTCATTTATCAGAAAGATTTAGGAATTCAGTTCAGGTGGCTGTCATTAACAATCATTAATCATTCATCTCACCATCAAGAATTTACTAATACTAAGAGTTCTAATTGTGGATACGGTAATGAAAAACCATCCTTATGGTAGACTGGGGGAATAACGAGCAGACCAATGAAGGTGTGCTGCATGGCTTACAATGAAGTTTCAAAGCTCATGCAACATGGACAATATACTGAAGCCTTAGCTTAGGCAGATGTGACAATTTGGATAGCCTCATAGTTGTTACACTGCTGTAATACAGTGACGAAATTGTGTTCAAGCATGCCAAAGGATTCAACAACAGACAAGAAACAAAAATTTCCTTTAAAAGCTTCTGAACTCTTCCCAACATGGTCAAGGTTAAATACTGTCTAGTCTTGCAATAACAGTTCTGAGTGGTAGGCATAATGACTGGCAAGAATAACTCCTCCCTATGTGAAAGGTACATTTGTGCTCCATTTAAAAGAAAAGAAGTCATTCAGATAGGGTGTGTATTTGCATTTCCAAAGGACTGATCAAACGAACAAAGACCTTCTTCCCCTTTGTTGTTTTCACTTCAGTTAGGACAGCATTGGCAAAGGGGCAGTATCACCCTTAAGAGAAACAAGAGTGTCTCCAGGAGCAACTGGGCATTACAAGAGTTCTGCAAAGCTATTCCATTTATCACAAACACTCTCCTGTATACTTGAATCAGGAAGTTGTGATGAAGATTTAAATAATTAACCCACACACCTCTTTTCTGACCCCTTCTTTCCTGCCTTGTGTGGTGGTAAAGGGAAAAAAAGTCTTTTTTGCCAAGGCAAGCTCCAGTATCGTGCTTTACTTTATCCTACACCATTCCTCTGCTAAATGAGCTTTGAAACATGTATACTGCATGAACTGACAAGTCAAACATATCATGAGGAAAACCTTATGCAAAAATTGGAAGACAAATATCCAGTAAGAACTGTTCAGATACTTGGAAAGGGACAACAGCTAGGTTTTCAGAACATTGTATCCACAAAATCTACTAGTAGAACTACTGATGTCAATGCACAGGTCAAGAAATAAAACTAAGGATTCATCTTTCTTCTTCCTCTTCCATCCTATTTGGCCTACTTCAATAAACATCTACTTAGGTTAGCTTTGCTTAAGAAAGCTCAGCTAAACTGCAGCAATAAGAATTACACTGCATACTTTACACCTAGCAAAGAGTATTAAAACAGACTACACCTTTAGCATAATTAATATTCAGCAAGTTTACACCTTCATTTATTTCACAACTACTTTTGAGCAGCAACATTAAAAGCAGTCAAGTAAAACTATACTGGCTGAATACATTAAGAAATGTTCCCTGTTAACCTCTACTGGCTAATTTGCCTAGCCAGCCATGCATGACAGTTACAGAAAACTTAGTTCTCTCCAGCTTCTACGATGCAGATCAGGTTTTCATATGCACAAAATCCAAATTTGACCAGTCATCTGTGCCAGGCAGCCATCACATAAAAGTCATTCAAATTATTTTTGTCTCAGATCCAGAATAACTGAAGAATTAACAGTACTCGAGGCAAAGAGTAAAACAAGAGTTTAAGACAAAAATACAGGCTATCCTTAGAAACCTATTATTTACCCTTTTTCTCTCTATTCTTAACTGCAATTTCGTGAAAGAAGGCAGAAACACGAGACTAGAGGGAGACTGAATTAACATTGTACAGAACAGTGGTCTGGGAAGGAAATAAAGTCATAAAAACACATTTGTATCTCCGGGCACAACATATCAACTTCAAATGCTTACAAGCTCTGCCTAGCTCTAGCTGTACAAAGAGATTTAGTCTCCCTTCAGATTGCACACAAGTGAAGCTATACTTGAGAAATTCACATTCGTAAAAGCACTGTCCCTAGAAGGTGGAACTGCAGAACCCAAGTTAGTTAGGTCAAGCATATACTTGCCATTGCAGGCCACTGGACAGAAGACATAGAACTGGCTTGAGATTTTCTTTCAGCCAGTACCAGCTTTTGCTCCACCAGGAATACTTTCATTTTATGGCTGTAGACTTCTATCCACCTTCTTTTTTCCCATGACTCATCATCAAATTCTATGCAAATCTAAAGAAGGGAAACAAAGCGAAGGAGTGACTAACCATAAAATTAAGATATGTGCAAAATGGAAAAGGATAAACACACACCACTTTCCTAAAAGGAAAAAAAATAATCATTAAAAGTACTTATAACACAAACATGATTATTGCCTTTCTGTCACACAATCAAGCAATCACTAAATTATGACATAAATTTTATAAGTCATAGTCAACGTTAACTGGTTTGTCATCATTACTCTCATATAAAACATTAATATTGCTATTTAACTCTACAACCCTCCCATCTCAAAGAGTCCTCTGCTGCTCAAGGATCGTTACATGTGTTAACTTTACCACCAGTGGTTACAATCTGGGAGAAAACATGCACCCCTTAAAACTCTGAAGAACTGCAAACACAGTGGCACATGCATTTTCCACAAACTCCTAACTAAAATACTTGAATAAAATATTTCTGGAAAAACAGCTTGTTTAAAAGTAACAGTCCCAAATAATAATTTTAGTTAATTCATCAAAAGCACAAATGACATTAAGCCAAGTGATCAAATTATATAATGTGAAGAAGGTCATTTGCTGCCTGCTTTTAATTGGTATTTATCTTCACAAATCTCTGAAGTATCTATACAAAAGAGCAGTTATGTCACAGCAAAAATATGGTGGCTTGACCAATTTCTTTGGGATGGCATTACCCTGCTTTCACTGGCAACATGTGGAGATCAGCAAAGGATTGAGAGAGATCACAAATATAACTTTGCTTGAATATAAGAATTGGAATGTCTTGGTAGAGAACATTACTTTCAGAAAAATCACTCCCTCATTCCATAAAACATAACCATCTGGTCTAAATACGTTTAACTGGCAGCAGAGAAATCTAAGCTGAGTGACTCTTAGAAATATTCCCTTATGTTTAGCTTCCCTCTGAGGGGAAAGGCAAGTAAAAGCACGCACAGAAAACAGCATTACCACAGACAAGACTCTTAGAACTAATGGGTGCAGAAATTAATTTAGTCTTTTGGAAGTTCAAGGAAACAATGAAAGAGATAAGCAAATAACACAAGTACCAGAACGGCTTGTTTTGTCTATAGCATCAACACCTCACAAACAGGAAAACAGAGTTGAGAAAATACTATCAAAAGCAGTTGACAGCACTTCTATTCTGTAGCTTGTTCCTGAGGGTACACAAAAAAGCAAAATCTGAAAGACTAAACGTTTCTACTCCTTTAGAGATTTCTGTCCCCACCCCGCAATCCATTACTATTTTGGGCCTAACCAGACATTACTTTAACATAGAGCTGCGAGAGAGGAAAGGTGACGTGTGTTTGGTACAAAAGTTCACTACGCCTTGACTGTCTACTTCACAACTTTAGCAACACTTTTACTGTAGAATGCATTAAGTCTATCATTTCTGGAAAAACCGTAACCAGTTACAATGTTCACAGTAAAGCCACTAACAGCACCTGCTCTTTTTCCTTTTAAGTCCCAGAGAAGGTCCTTAAGAACTTTCTGCAGCAGCAACTCCTCCTCCTCACTGCAAGTAAGGCACGGCCCCGCCGGCCAAAGATGGAGAAAGCTCCACCCCTGCCATAGATACACAACAAGAAGCTCGGCCTCCAACAACTCGGGACTCTTCATAACAAAGTTTACACTTTCAAAAAGAAGAGTTAGAAACACCTACGATTTCTTTTTGTTTGACAAAGGAACAAGTGCTTCTTCAGTTAAACAGAGAACACAAAGTTCTTCCCATTAAAGAAAAAAGGCAAGGGAACAGTTTTAATTGAAAGATGATACTGTTCTTGCTCTCATACAACAGCTTACCCTCAAACTCCCTTACAGAAACAAATAAGACCACCATGTAACAACACGCCATTACTACAACAGATTTGTCCTTAGCAAGTACTTTGTATACTATAGTAATAGCCCAGACCTGGTCAACTGTGAAAGTCGCTGGACCCAAAATACATGGTTAACAAATTACACTAAGGTTGCAATGATTGATTGTGTGTTTAAAAATCCCCGTTATTATAATAATCCTTATTACCAAGTGGTCACAGTCTAAGCAGAGTCTGAGAAACCTCCAACGCCATACATTAATTTGGTACATCTTTCAAGATGGTAGAAGTGCTTGTTTATAGCCAGCTACTCCAAAGAGCAAGAAAGAAAAGTCACCAGTCCCAACAACCTAAGAATGTTTCCCTTTCAGCTCTTGGCTGGAGGTGGCGGAATTGTTCACAAGTGGCAAGATCTCGTATTATATTTAGGAAATACACAGAAATAAAACCTTGGCACAGCAGGTGCAAGAGAAGCCACCTCAAGTTTTCAAAACGCTGGTGGAAGAAAACATATTTATAATTAGTTTGAGGTAATTTCCGGCACTGGTACAAGCACACTGGGTGCTTTTGCCAGAGACGCACATGTTTTCAAGCATGTTAAGGAGGCAAGTTGACCAAGATTATGTCTCTCCCGCAACAACAGCGTGTATATACATTATGTGTATACACATGGCCACACGCACGCACACACATGAAGTTTCCAGGTCACAGGGTAACCACTCTCATTTTAGAAGGTCTCTTTCAAAGGTCCCAGTTACCTTCAGGTCTTGTTTGGATATGTCCGTGTGTGAAACCGCTCGGATCCTGCCTGACTTCCAGGGCCATTCTGAGATGCGGCTGGTGTCCCACGACCTGTCGTCTTCCTCCGACAGGCTGAGGAACCTCTTCCCCACGAGCAGCGACCAGCTCCCCTCGAGCCTCAGCACCATTTTAACTCATCGGGAGGCCTCCAAGGAGGAAACGGAGGGGAGGAGAGAGATAGGAAGAAGGGAAAAAAAAAAAAGGAAAGAAAGAAAGAAAAAAAAACCCAACAGAACAAGGCGACGGTCAGGTGGCAGGCCGCGCTGCGAGGCGGGCCGGCGGGCTCGCCCCTCGCCCGCTGTTCCTCACGGGGAGCGGCAGGGGCCAGGGCGGGCGGGCGCGGTGTCGCTTCCTTCTTCCTCTCCCCGTCCCCCCCGCTCCCTCCCCCGCTTCTTTTCAAGCGGCTCAAGCCGAGCCCTCAGTCACCCACAGGACGCCTCCTTGCCCACGGTCCTGTTAATCATTGCCTCAGCGGGGGCGGGTGGAAGGAAATACCAGAAGCTGCTGCAGTGCAGCTCCCAGCCATTTCCACCCCGGCCGGCCGCCACCCTGCCTCCTCAGCCTGCCCCCCTCCGCCTCTTTGTTCCCTCCCTGCGAGGAGCCGAAGCGAGGAGCGGCAGCTGAGGGGAAAGCAGGGAAGAATGCGGCCGGGCCAAGCTCCTTCCGGACGCCTGTCCGCCTCACAAATACCCCCTTCTGCCCACCCAGGCAAGCCCTCGAGTCTTGGCCCCTACCCTCACCTGCTTCCCCCCGGCCCCAGCCGCCGGCCGCCACCCGGCACACCCCGCGGTCACACGGCGACCGGGCAAGGGGCTCCGCGAACGCAGCGCTTCCCCTCCACCCCCAGCAACAGCCGCTGCGGCGAGCGGCGCTACTCGGCCCCGCGCTCACGCACACACCCCCTCACCCGCGCGCCCGGCTCCGCTCCGCCCCGCCCCGTCGCTCCGTACCTCACGCCTATTGGCTCTCCGGCGCCAAAGGGGCGGGGCTTGCGACAACCCTCTCGCTGCGATTGGCCTAGAGGGCGGTGCCCGCGCGCCTGGCCACGCCTCGAAACCGTTGCTCAGCAGATGGCGGATTAAAAAAAAAAAAAAAAGGGTATCCTTCCGCAAAGCTTCGAGTGAAGGAGTCCGCCAGCACGCCCACGTCCGCGAAGAGCCCAAAGGTGGGGCCAAAGAGAAAACCAGATGTTTCGGGCTGTAGCGCGCCTTCACGCTTATCTTTGTGCCTCAAGCGAGCTAAGCCTTAACGCCATAAAGGCCGCCTTCGGAGACGGCGGAAGGATCTGTGGGAGACAAGAGGCGTGAATCGGCCTCTTATACGTGCGGTTCGCGGCGTACTCAGATATAGCACAGGGGGAGGGGGCACCTGTGGGGTGCTTCTGCGCAGGCGCACAGCGGCAAGGTGCACCTGCGGGGGCGCTGCGGCCAGCCCTGTGCGCATGTGCAGCTGGGGAAGGGCCTGACACCTGCGGGGGGCGGGGTCTGCGCCTGCGCGCCGGCGGCTCGCGGCGCCCAGGGACGGGCGGGGTCAGGCGGAAGTGCAGCGTCGGCCACCATCTTGTTGGGCTGCCTTGGGGGCTGGGATCCTGTGTGACAGAAATTGCAGGGGGCAAAAATAATAAATAACATGCAGAAGAGGTTCCTTGGGAGGATGGCAGGCTTTAGAGCAGCTGTAGTTGCCGTTGACCTAGGTTATGTAGCTCTGTCTACAAGCAAATGTCTTCCACCACCCCAGATCCCTCATTCCTTTCGTGCAAGATTTGCGTCCTCTAATGGAAGACTGTAGCTAAGATCAAAAGGGAATCAAGTAGTTAAACCGAGACTATGGTAATGAGGTAGCTGATGGTGTTCTGCAGTTGCCTGGCAAGAATGCATACTCATCTTTTACTCCCAAGACTTTTGCAGCAGAGGATGTGGGAGGAAGAAGACCAAAAGTGAAGAAAGCACCCAAGGCCAAGAAGCTGCCCAGTCATCCAGTTTACTGGAAACGGGTGGTATTCGGCTTATGCTTTCTCTGGTTCCTCCCATCACCAGAGATGTCTCAGCACCAAAAGTCCCCATCAGACGGTGGCGTAGGCTCTGCCACATTCTGGTCTCATCCTTCATTTTTTTCAAAGAAGCCAGTCCCACACACATTAAATGCATTTTTAAAGCTTCTCCCACCAATTTGCTTCAGAAATTTCACCAACCACTCCCCTACTGCTACATTCAAACAAACATATCCACGTAGGAGCTCCTAAGGCACAAAAAATTCCTTTGTGTGCCACGATGAGGACATCGCTGTCCTTTGCACTGTGGAAATCAGGTAGCCCAATTTCCTTGATAACTTTAAGGCCTCTTCTGTGAACCCTGGCAACAAGATGAACCTAGTAATTTGTAGAATTTTCAGCCAGCAAAACAAACAAACATTAATAATAGAAAATGAGTCTAATACATCAGCAACTGCATGTAGTCTGAAGAAGTGCTCGTTAGCAGTCACTGAAAGGAAAAACAGGTATGTTTGCTTCTCATATTTAGATATTTAATATATAGACCAGACCTACAAACTGAAATTTGTGATAAGAAGTTGTATAAAACAGGCAATATTTGAATCTACCGATTTACTTGTTTCATTGTAGGTATTAGGCTCTTGTAACAGCCACCATACAATGTATGTCATACAATATAGGTGTTGTATACCCTCATTATTTAAAGCCCTTCATTCCGATGCATACTCAACACTTCACCTCAAAGAGTAGCTGATTAATACATACAGGAAGAGCGATGTTAGGCAATAAGGAAGCAATATTATTCAATACAATAGATCAAACTGTTGGTAGCACTTCAGTTGCCTAGTGGTAAGTTTTTTCACCATTAGCACCAGAATAAAGGAAAGCTTTAAAGAGAAATTTGAAATACGAAAAAGTGGGTTTTGTGAATGAGCAGCTCCCACCTGCAAAGAGTAGCATGAAGATTGATCAAAGGTGTTTTAAAATTTAATGGTTTGGGTAGTTACTGGCCTAGAGCGCCAAGAGTAAGAGAGCTAGCACAGGGTGATAGCTACAGTGACATAATCCATGAATGACCTTGAAAATGAATTTACACATTACATGAAATGAGGCTAAAAGAGTCATATGGTCAAAATGCAACATTCTCAATGCATGTGAAATAAAACAGCAGAGACCTGAAGAGAAGATTGTAAAGCAGACAGTACAAGTTGGCAGGGGCTTGGACAAGACTCAAGCATTCAGGGTACAAACAAGTTTTCAGTCCGGAAAGAGTAGAAGTATTCAAAACCCAGGGGCTAGAAGTTGAAGCCAGGTAATTAAAGATTTTTTTTAGTTTTTTGTAAGCAGGAGAGATAAGTAGCTACTTGCTTCACTTCCCTAAGATTCTTCATTTCTTGAGGAAGTTAGATCAGAACCAAGTATCTTCAAATATCGTCTACCTTCTTCAAAAGCTATAAATTTGGGGTAACTAATAAAGTCCGGGGTCAAAAAGTCACAGACATAAAATTTTTAAATTGTGACTATAAACACCTCTGAATTTGTTGTATAGTTTTAGAATATATTTTCCAGGATTTTAACCATAAAATACAGAAAAATAAATACTATTGTTTTTCTTACCTGGTTATTTTATCACCACTCACAACAGTCTCCACAAAAAATAATATCTGCTGGAAAGATTTTGTGTATATATGCCCCCTCACTCACTCACACAGTGTGTCAGTAGAAATATCAAAACAACTAGCACTATGATAATTGCACAGGTGCAACTGTCTCACTTTCATACATCTCTCAAGAACAAAATGGCATTTGAAGCACCTGCAAAAACAAACTAGTGCTGTAAATATGCAGAACTGATTAAACTACAAAGCAGCAGATTTCAACCTGTTCTTCTGTCTTCTAGAAGTCTTGAATGTAATTTTTTACAGCTGGCTTTACCTACTGGGTTGAACTGCTAATAGGTAAGCCTTTAGGTCCTATTTAAGGAAGGAGTAATCTCTGCAAACAGGTGCTCTTTAAACAGTAATTTCAGAGCACACTTGAATATGTTCTTCCTTTCAGGCACTATAAAGTAATAGTACTTTTCTCTTGTACACAGTATCACTAGTAAGATGCTTTGGGTGAAGAGAATTTTAAATTTAACAATATATGTGGTAAAACTCAAAAGCCAATTTTATATCTATCAATACCATAAAAATACCATATTGAGACATTAAAGTCTACTTCTTTGCTTATAAAATCTGGATGTCCTATTCAAATACTTGTGCTTGGAAACTGGACTTCCACTATCTAAAAGCGTTTGGTGTCACCCATCACAGACACTTTGCAAGAAAGGGAAATTTTATTCACAGTAGGGCCAGTAGCTAACATTAACTGCCATGGCACTTTATTCTTGGAAGATGTTTTCTGTGGTAAGCAAGAGCAGATTGCTTATCAGGGCTCTCTTCCTGCATTTCCAAGAGAACCATAAAAGTTTGTGTGCAATTAGTACAAACAATGATCAGTGCAAAGTCTTACAGATACTGTTTTTTAAAATCTCTGCTGTAGCAGTATTTAAAGGTCTTGTTCTCAATCAAAGCCCTTTTGGATAGAATAGGTTGTACAAGCACAGAAATAGAATATAAAGTACTTTATCTTCTAATGATTAATGATGATGGTGTAAGAATGTGTAAATAAAGTTGAAAGAGCTTATGGTCGGACAGCAAAAATACCAGCCATGCTAACTAGAAACAGGGCCTTGGGAGACACCCAACAGTTTCATTTCTCCAGTATATTTTGAGATACAGTGCTAAAGAATGAGTGATAACAGACTATGAGAAACTTGCCTATTCACTAGCACCAAACTGATGTAGTTTAATTACTCCTTAAGTAGCTAAAGTAGATCAGTTACTGCTATTCAATCTAGCTTCAGTTGTAGCATGAAAAGATAAAAGCCTGTATAAGCTCTTTTCTCAGGTACAGTCATGTTACCTCAGCACATCTCACATGGATCAGCTTTGCAAGACTGGCAGAACTAGTTCTGGCTCTTTTTTCCATGCTTATCTCTCTACCATAAGTTAAAATAAAGTAATTTGTGTCTTACAGTAATGAATTTTGTCTCCCTGTCTAAAGCTAAAGGAAGCACATATTTTGACACAAAGTACATTATAATGCTATGCAATTACGTTTACTTGCTGAAGGGAAAATTTTTAAAAAATGCTGAACTTACTCCTTTCCGCTACCATACATATTCCACAGTGGGGACTGATTTGCTTTTCTTTTGCAAGCTGTGGGTTAGTGGGACTGACATTTGCTATCAGAACTGTCAAAAGAGGAAATTGTGAGAGGACTTTTAGAATGGTAAATCAGGATCAACTATTAAATTTTAATTGAATTAATTTAACATTTAATGATTTAATTATTTAATTGGATACTAAGTATTGTCTGGGGATTGGGATTCAATATTAAATTTTTCAGACTAATTTTAAAGTTAAGCAGGTATTTATAGATAGAGTGATGCAATAACCTTCAAAGAATAACCATGAACAAACATAGACATAAAGTGCGGTTAGTAATTACATACTGATTTTGGTATTCCTTGGCTGCTCCAGGTGGAGAAGACCTGTTCTGGAAGAAAAAAGCCTTTTCCCCTCAGGTGTTAATACATTGTCAGTTAATAATTCAAAGGGTTTGGGATATCATTGTTTAATAAAAGAATGCAAATCAATATTATCTTGATGGATATAGTTGAATCAAGTCTTAGAAACGACCAGCACAGCAGGAATGTCTTGTTGATGTTGCTACCTGTGTACAAAAAAAGCCACTGAAAATTAGGTAAAGCTATGCGGTGAACTTTAAGCAACATTATTTAATGAACTGAGGAACACTGGGGGTTACAATGTTGACAGATGAGGGAAAAGCAACTGCCATCATCTACCTGGACTTGTGCAAAGCTTTTGACATTGTCCCATGTGACATCCTTGTCTCTAAACTGGAAAGACACGGATTGACAAATGGACAACTTAGTGCATAAGGAATTGGCTGGATGGTTGCACTCAAAGTGTTTTTTGTGGTCAACAGCTCAATGTCCAAGTGGAGAATGGTGATGAGTAGTGTTCCTCAGGGGTCTGAACTCTGACCGGTGAGGTTCCACACCTTTGTTGGTGACATGGACAGTGGGATTGAGTGCACCCTCAGCAAGTTTGCCAATGACACCAAGCTGAGTGGTGCAGTTGACACACTGGAGGGACCTTGACAGGCTTGAGAGTTGGTCCCGTCATGCAGTTCAACAAGGCCAAGTACAAGGTCCTGCACCTGGGTTGGGGCAACCCTCAGTATCAATACAGGCTGGGCCGAGAATGGATTGAGAGCAGCCCTGAGAAGAAGGACTCGGGTGTGTTGGTGAACAAGAAGCTCAACATGACCCAGCAATGTGCACTTGCAGCCCAGAAAGCCAACTGTATCCTGGGCTGGATCAAGAGAATCATGGCCAGCAGACTGAGGGAGGTGATTCTGCCCCTCTGCTCCACTCTGGTGAGACCCTCCCTGCAGTACTGTGTCCAGCTCTGGGACCCTCAACATAAGAAGGACATGGACCTGTTGGAGAGAGTCCAAAGGGCTGCAAAGACAATCAGAGGGCTGGAGCACCTCCCCTATGAAGGCAGGCTGAGAGAGTTGGGGTTGTTCAGCCTGGAGAAGAGAAGGCTCTGGGGAGACCATATAGCCACCTTCCAGTACCTGAAGGGGGCTTATAAGAATGAGGGAGAGGGACTCTTTTAGTAGGGCCTGTAGCGATAGAACAAGGGGGAATGGTTTTGAACCGAAAGAGGGTAGATTTAGATTAGATATTAGGAAGAAATTCTTTACTGTGTGGGTGGTGAGACACTGGCACAGGTTACCCAGAGAAGCTTTGGATGCCCCATCCCTGGAAGTGTTCAAGGCCAGGCTGGATGGGGCTTTAAGCAACCTGGTCTAAAGATGTTCCTCCTCATGGAAGGGGAGTTGGAACTAGATGATCTTTAAGGTCCCGTCCAACCCAAATCATTCTATGATTCTGTGAGTCTATGAAACTGTTCTTTGTTAATTAGCTTTACCTCCAAAAGACTCAGAACAAACTGAAAGCACATCATGTTACTCATATTCTGCAACTCAGTAATGTCCAGGATCTTTCATCGTTGAAGTAACAAACCTGGGATTTGCCAATGTCTGGTTAGCCTTTACACCATTCCCTGCCAGTGCCAGAGAGGATCTTGAAGTTTGTTATAAGGCCTTCCTGCTGTTTCTTTTAAACAAATCTGTCTTGTGATTGAGCTTCTTCCCTTGGGAGGAAAGTTACACCTTCCTCTTGTGGATCTGCCAAGAAATTTCAGCATCTCAGGCTTCTGAGAGGTCAGTGAATGCTAGACTAGGTGACAGAAATTTTTCTAATATTGAACTAGCCTGCCACATGCTTTTCTAGGATTATTTGGACAAAATTCACAGTCTGCTTTTGATTTTCCAAAACCACATGTGTGTTCTTGTGAAAGTGTTCGGGATGCTTTCAGCTTTGATAATTTAATGTAGTTTTTGACAAAATAGTGAACAGGGGGAGAAGTAGTGATTGTTGTGAGTCACAAGTATGTGCAATTTGGACAAGAACTTTAGTTGTTCTTGAATGTGTATTCACCTAAAAAGGGGCTCAGCCTTTGGACTTGGATGTGAAGAAAGCACTTGAGAGTGATCCTGATGGGTAGGGTGTATGTGCTTGAGTCTTACCGATGCACTGCAAATCCTTCCACTCCCTGCCAACAGTGCTGGCTTTCTTAACTCTATTTTTTTTGTCCTGCCACTTACCAGTGCTCCCTGGAGCAATGGATATTTAGCAGAGAATATTGTATGTTTTCCCTGCTCGTGTACAAACTCTGATTCCAGGAAAATACAGTGTCTTTTCATGTCAAGAGTCAACTGAGAAGTCAGTCCTTTGTTGGTTTTGGTTTGTTTGTGGTTGGTTTTTTTTTTAAATTGTGCATGTTGTGCTGATACAATGTTAACAAAGCTAAAGGAATGTGATTAGTTTCAGTACCTGTGAAGCTGGAGGGAAAAAAAAAAAAAAAAAAAAAAAAGGGGTGTGAAAGGTTGAGATTCCAGATACTGGTGAACATAGAATTTTTAAAAACTGTACACTGCTAAATGTGACCTAGTTGGTATAGCACAGAACTGGGAGCCAGATCTGGAATCTAACACTAAGTGTGTCATTAGGCAGATAATTTAATTCACCTCCTTTCTCTGTAAGATGGGGATAACAATAATCATTCTTATGAATTGCTTTATGTTGTGTACGTGAAAGATGATGAGTATTATAGCCACTAATTAAACATTATTTTAATCTTAATATTTCCTTTTTCTTTTAAACTTTTATAAGTTCTTATGCTGTCTAATACCAGGGAGGAAAAGAAGCATGCATGCGAGGCAGCTGCTAAGAATTTTTCCCAGAAGATATTTAATATTAAGTTGGGATTGAGTCATCTGTTTCAGATAAAGAGACAATGCAAGAAATAATATGGAAGAGCAGAGATTTTGAGTAAAATATATTCAAAGGAAAATCAGTGCATCTGATGCACCTGTGCCTTCAAACTACCTCCCACCTTCCCTGTACTCTCAGTCCAAAAATTGGAAACGGGCATTGTGATTTCTGTGCAGTTTAATTAAAGCAAATGCAACAGTATCCCTTAAAAAATAGGTACAGCTGTAAATTACAGATTCTTACTGGTGCTTTTTCAGTCTCAGCTCTCCTGGCATGCACCGAGGCTGCTTCCTCTGCACTGCCAGCCAGCCTGGCAGAAGGGAGCACTGGACAGTTGCAGGGCCACTGGGGTGGCAGCTGAATTCCAAGCTGAAGCCTGCAGTGCAGCTGGGCATTAGTACTGGCCCTAGTAATTATGATATGGTTCAATGTATTTATCACTGTAAAGCACTTTGTCATTCCCTTCTCTCTGTAAAGCTTCCCAAGTAAACTACCTGTCAGTGAAAGTTCGTAGCGTCTTCCCTAACCATCTCTCTTCACAGCTGTCAGAAACTAACGGCTGTTCTCCAAACACTAGACTTTGGCAGTAGAGGTTTGTGCCTGAAATCAGAACAGTAGTTCTGAAGCAAATTCCTGACTCCAGTGAAAACAGGAATTTCACCAATTTTTTAAAGAGATCATATGTCAGCCTTGTCATCTCATAAGAGGAAGATAGCAGCCTGTCTTGTCTCTCATCTCTTCTAAGAAGCGTAAGAAGGCAAAATTGAACATTTCTTGCTTCCCAGTATCTAATGCCCTAAATAGCATAATTACCTAACTGCAGTTGTCCAAAAAATGGAAATGACATTTTCCAGTTTCATTTGCAGAGGAACTTGTGCTGCAACATATGTTTCTAGTGCTTCTTCTTACTCTTATTTCCTAAGCACAAATTATCAGAATAAAATTTACAGCTGCAGTTTTCTAATGAGAATATAAGAGACACAGCCAAGTTATTCCAGGCTGTCTCTGTTGTCCAGCAAACTTGGACACGTAAACTGAGGAGTAGCTTAAAACCTGTATGTCTGCTTTGGTGTGGCTGGAGATGGATCTATTTCATAAGCAAGTGAAAAAATATTTTAGGTGTTTTAAATAATTGGCAAAGCTGAAAGGGGTTCTATAAATGCAATGTTGGGGAAAAAAAAAAATCAGTGGACTTTGAATTTTAGAAGGCATGATTCTATGTCATGTGGTAGTTTCCCTGACTCACACCACTAAGGTGACTAGCATTATGCCTCTGGTTGCAGCAGAGGTAGAATATGTCTCACTTCGTATAACATGTAGGTCACAAACTGCCAATACAACAAATATGCATTTAATGAATTTCATCCACCAGCAGGCATCTTGTTGTCTAGGTCTGTTCTGCATGGAATGGAGAGAAACATCCCCAGATACTAAAATAGGTGTCTACAATGAGTGGGACAAATTATCCCTGAGAGATGCCTGATCTTCTGTTGCAGCACAAGCAAACCAGTAGGCTGCAACAAGGCTTTACTGTTGGTCAGGTTCTACTGTCTGTGCTGTTTCTCTGTCCTCCTCCATCCAACCCCCTCTCCCACAATCCTCAGTGCTAGTTAACCACTTAGAGGGAATGAGCTACACCTGCACATCATCCATGTCAATCAACCCAGTGCCGCTGAGGCAAGGCCACAGCTGCATGTTATCAATGCTAATCAACCCACTGCCTTCATTCCTCTACAATTCCCCCTTTTTGTTTTTAACCAAAAGGGCCATGTCTATCATCTATTGTAGGGCCCTTGGCAGGATATGTGGAAAGGCTGTTCAGGTTGAGTTAAAAAGGCACAAAGCTACATCTGATTCAGCCTCCGCATCAGGGTCACCCAGATATTCTGACTCCCCTCTCAAGGGTTCTGTGGAACAGCCGGTATCTCATGTCCTCTTGTCAATTCTAGGATCTAAAACAGGCTTAACACACCTAGCTGGAAGCCACCACGGCCCTGCACCTGTGGAGACACAAGCATACCCTCGTCCCCAGGTAATTAAATCCCACAGGCCTGTCCATTTTCCCGTTTGTAGATCTCACATTAAAACCTTTGCTCAGATAGGAGGATCACCTCCCTGCAAAGACAAGAAATGTGAGATAATCACAGGATATTCTTTCCCAGCCGGCACAGTCAAATAATTCAATGTATACACAGCTTTCCATAGACAAGCATGTGGAGTCTCAGAACCCATTCCCCCTTTTTGTTTTTCAAGAAGTAGCTTTAAAGTATGATGAACACATTCCACAGTGGCTTGGCCAGTTGGGGAATGCGGGTTGCCAGTAACATGTTCCACCCCCCAAGAGGCAAGGAACTTGGCCATGTGTGCAGATGAATATGCCGGTCCATTGTCTGTCTTGAGATGCTTCGGAACCCCCAGAGCAGCCCAATCCTGTCGAAGATGTAAAATGGCATCCAGAGCCTTCTCCCCAGTGTGGGCCGATGCCCATACAACTTTTGAGAAGGTATCAACGGAGACATGAACATACTGTAAATGACCGAAAGAAGGCACATATGTGACATCATTTTGCCACAGATCCAAGGACGGATATCCACATGGATTGACCCCTCGTGGAAATGTTAGTCCAGGACCCAATTGCTGACACTCTGGACAAGTGGCGATGATGGATTTTGCATCCACAGAAGATATTTTAAATTGATGGACCGGTGCCTGAGCCCCCAAAGATAAAATTGATGAGACATGAGGGCCTGTTATATCAGATACAGCACTGGAGGAGTCCAAGCAGGAGCTGCAAAAGCATCAACACAGGCATTTCCTTCACAGATGAATCCTGGCAATCCAGTGTGACTGCGGACATGCAGGATGTAATATCTATGTGTACGTTGACTCACTATTACCCATAATGTTTTTAATAAAAAAAATAGTTCTTCTGAATTTACCTCCTTAAGCAGCACACTGTCAATGTGTTGCGCAACATCTGCAACATAAAGAGTCTGTAACAATGTTTACAGCACATAGAGAAAACGTTTTAAAGGCAACAATGGCAGCACTAAGTTCAACCAATTGAGGTGATCCCTGTGTCAAGTGCATCAATTCTTGCTGTTGCTTCCCATCATGCCAAGTGACCACTGCCTTTCCTGATTTCCCAGAACCATCTGTAAAGACCGTAAGGCCTTGCACTGGGCTATCTGCTACCAGCAGCTTTTGAAGTATTTATATGTCCGAATAAGTTTATAATAATTTATGACTGGAAAGATGATAGGATATTTGTCCTTGAATCCTTCCAGAGCCAACTGAAGTGGTAAACTGTTTGCCAAGCACCAGCTTATATAATCACATCCAGTGGGAATTATAAAGTAATTGGGATCTTGGCCCAAGAGCTGAATGCACCGTGTGTGTCCTTTGGTGATGATTTTTGATACTATTTCAATCTGAGTGCTTACTTTCTTCCGTGGTTGTACAGATAAAAATAACCACTCTAAGACATGTAGCAGATCTTGCTGGCACTCATTCCATTGGCCCAACAATCCCATGGGATGATAGTTAGCAATGGCAACATATGAACATAAATATTGGAGTTTCTAAGTCTACACCGTGTACCCTTTTTTGTTGCAGACCATCAGCCACCCTCTCTAGGGCTAAGCTGGCTTCCTTAGTGATCAGGGAGACATTAAATCAGTGTCACCCTTAATAGATCAAAGAGTGGTTTCAATTGTTCTGTTGTAAGGCCCAAGTATGGCCTTACCCAATTTATGGTCCCTAATAATTTTTGCAAATCATTTAGGGTTCTGACATTTACTCAGTGCTGGATAGACTATGGCTCGAGCATCCGATCTAGGACTTTAACTCCCAAGTAATTCCACGGGGCTTGTTGAATCTTTTCTGGTGCTATACATAGCTCAAAGGTGGCCAACAACTGCTGCAAAACTGGATACAATTGCTGAAGTTCAGCCTTATTTGCAGCTGGTACAAGAATATCATCCATATAATGATAACAATATACTTGTGGAAATTGTTCCTGTACAGGTGACAATGCCTTTTCTACATACCATTGACATATAGTAGGACTATTTTTCATACCCTGCAGCAACACCGTCCATTGGTATCGCTTACAAGGAGTCATATTGTTTCTGCTAGGTATTGAAAAAGCAAATTTACATTTATCAGCTTCATATAAAGGAATACTAAAAAAGTAATCTTTTAAATCAATTACCAAAATGTCCCAGTTTCGCGGGATCATCACTGGGGAAGGCATGCCCGATTGCAGGGCTACCATTCCCTCCATTACATCATTAACTTTCCTTAAATCTTGTAACAAACACCATTTGCCTGATTTCTTTTTTATCACAAACACAGGGGTATTCCAAGGACTATGGGAAGGTTCTAGGTATCCTTGTGCTAATTGTTCTTTGACTAATTGTTGGAGGGCTACACATTTTTCCTCAGGAAGGGGCCACTGTTCCACCCAAACAGGGGTATCTGTCTTCCAAGTCAAAGGCAGAGTAGGTCTTCGTATTCGCTCCATCAGTGGCCCCTATTAAAAATCATTCTGGGTACCAATAATAACTCCTCATTGTCCCAAAAAGTCCCATCCCTCCCCACAAATTCATAGGGATGGATTGTTGCCGTCTGGCCCTGAGGGTTTTGAGCTTGCACCATACGCTGACTTTGGAAACTGTGTCACACCACCCACTCCCGCCAATATGGAACCTGCAGAACAGACAGGCCAAGAGCAAGGCCAGATGTGCGCAGATATAATAGTTACATCTGCTCCCATGTCAATCATTCTGGTCACCTGTGTTACAGGAGTCCCTTTGGCAAAGGTGATTTTACAGGTTAGAGCTGGTTGAGCCTTTTGTACACTTTGAGTCCAGAAAATTTGTGATGTTCCTGTCAAACCAAACCCTTCATTGCCCCGGACTTCGTCATGGGCATAATGAACTTGCGCCTGGAAAGGAATTAATTGTGCAATCTGGCTACCTTCAGGAATTGACACAGGGGAAATGGGGGGCCACACGATTGCTTGAATCTGACCCATATAATCAGCATCAATGACTCCTGGTAAGACAAACAAACCTTGTAATGTTACAATAGAACGTCCAAGCAACAGTGCACTCATTTTATTGCCGATGGGTCCCTCAGCATTCAGTGGGACCTTATGTACTATATCATCCTCTATTGTGATGGCGGCTGCTGGGGTAACATCCAATCTGGCGCTCCCTGAAGTTTGGGTTGTGAGTCGGCTGCATAAGCCTGGAATTGTTGTGGAAGATTCATTTGTATCATCCTACAGTTCCTCCCCGTTTCCCTGCTTTCTGTTGCCACCTACAAGTAACTGTCCTTGAGTGTTAAATCTAGGTCTACAGTATTTTGCAAAATGCCCTGGTTTGTTACATCGACGGCATACCAAACCAGAGCCATCAGTCCTTCCCGGCCTCAATTGCTTTGGACAGTCCTTCTTTAGGCGACCTTCTTGCCCACATGTGTAACAATGGTGGACAACCCTGACTGTATCAGCAAAGATCTTTGCCAGACGCTCCATTTGGAAGGCAGTGGTTCCTACCTTCCCACCTACATCCATTAATTCTATTAAAGTGGGATTACAATTCACCATGCCTGCAATCGCCTTTCTGCAATCCTCATTTGCATTGTCCTTAGCTAACTGAAGTAACAATGCTTCCTTAGCTGCCCCATTCTGTATTTGCTTGTCCAAGGCGTCTCTCGACCTATCCAGGAATGACACGTATCCCTCATTTGGGCCTTGTTTTATTGTGGTCCATGACTGTTGTGGAATGCCATGATTCGGAACTTGCAATAAAGCTTGGAGAGCCCTGCTGCAGGACTAAAGGATGTAAGCGAGCTTGTAACTGAGGAGAGTTAACTGGAGCCTACCCCATCAATTGTGGAATCCCTGCCCCAAAACGTGGATCATCCTGGGGGTATTCTAAATTCATCAATGATTGCTCATTTGCCAAGCACCTCCAATTTGACTCAAACATTAACATTCGCATAGGGGTCAATATAATTTGCACAATTGAACGTCAATCATAAGCAGTAAGCTTTGCTGTGAAAATACTATGTAACAATGATTGAGCATAGGGTGAGCCTATTCCGTACTGTATACAGGTTGATCTTAACTCTTCTATCACTCCCCAGTTGAAAGGTTCCCACTCAGGGGGAGCATTACCATCCTTTCGAAGCACTGAGCAAGCTAACACCCTGCCCCCCATGGCAGTTGCAGCATTGATATCCTCTTCCGTGGGTGCTTGCTCCTGCATCTTTTTCCAGAATTTGGCAGGATCTGGTCCCGATGCTGTCATTTGGACTGGTTGTTGAACATGACCTGAGGTCTCCTCCGATAAACCTATCACAGATGGCTTGGGATCACAGACAGGCAACAGGACAATGACCGGATCTCCCTGCTGCCCCAAAGGGAACTGACTCTGCCCACTTGACCTGGCACCATTCTGCTCCTCCTGCCAGCCCTGACTGCGTGAATCAGGTGGTGGCAGAGAATCCAATGGTGCCAAAGGTACCTTATTGGGCATCATCTCTGCAAACAGGGATGTGGCTATTTCAACTGCAGCCTTTGTCTCCTTGTCTGCTTCTGATTGTTCTAGTAAACCTAAGACCAATCTCCAGGTTGTCAATGACGTTGTAGCAATTTTGTCCCCTCTCATGGCAGCCCCCAAAAAGTAACAATCCAGCACTTTGCAGTCTCTGAATGCTGGAGACATCTTTTACCATAAGAGGCAAATTATTCCTTTTATACCACCCTAGCAGAGTTCTTATTGCCATCTCATACTTTATGCCTTTATTTTCAAATATGTCTATTAGCATTGTTAATATAGGGTTTATTTCTCTGTCCACATCTGATTGTTCTAGTGAATCTATGATCAATCTCCATGTTGTTAACGAAGCTGTGGCAATTTTGTCTCCCCTCAAGGCTGCCTCAAAAAGTACCTTTCCAATGCTTTGCCATGTCTGAATGCTGAAAACCATTTTCACTGTAACTGGCAAATCATACTTTTTACACCACACTAGCAGAATTCTTATTGCCATTTTGCCATATTTTACACCTCTTTTTTCAAATATATCCATAAGCATTGCAAATATAGAATTTGTCTCCCTGTCCACATTTAATTGTTCTAGTAAGTCTGAGACTAATCTCCATGTTGTTAGCAATGTTGTTGCAATTTTATCGCCCCTCAAGGCAGCCTCAAAAAGAAATTTTCCAGCATTCTGCCACATCTGAACACTGAAGAAATTTTTCAGCATAACTAGCACATCATTTACTTTGCACCATCCTAGCAAAGTTCTTGTTGCCTTCTTATTATACTTTACACTTCTTTTTTGAAATATATCTATAAGCATTGTTAAAGTGGAATTTTATTCTTCTGTACCCATATCAATTAGTCCCATCTACATTGGGTACCAAAATTTTCAATTTGAGTTAAGATGGACAACAAATACTGCAATACACCCATATCGACTGGTTGTAACAGCTCATCTCGCGTGGTGTCTGTTATGGGTTGCAGGTTCTCCCACTTGTCCCAGCTATGTTGGGCACCAGTTGTTGTAGTCAGAGACCAACTCAATCAGCCTCACACAGGGCACCAATTGTTGCAGCACAAACAAACCAGTAGGCTGCAACCAGGCTTCACCATTGGTCAAATTCTACTGTCTGTGCCCTATCTCCCTCCACCAGAGAGCAGACCACACCCAACACACACCCCCACACTCCTCAGGGCTATTTAACTACTTATCAGGAATGAGCTACAGCTGCACATCATCCATGTCAATCAACCCACTGCCTCTGCGGCAAGGCCACAGCTGCATGTTATCAATGCTAATCAACCCACCGCCTTCATTCCTCTACAATCTTCCTCATTTGCTGTAGAGGTCCTTGATTATTGACTTGGGTTCCACCTTTTCTGTTAAGAGTAAACGCTGAACTAGATGCAAACATAAGGTGGGATGATGTCTGTGCTACTATTTGGTTTACACATTGTTGCCCAAATTAGGTAGGCATTTAAATTTTTTCTTTATTAAGAGCTACTGTGAGTGAATGCTTGTACAAGGTACTAATGAGCTAATAAGCAGTACAGTGTATGTTCAGGGTTCACAGTTTTCCCATGGTACAAATGACCTTATGAACATTAGAAGAATGATGTCTAAAGAGGGGAATCACAGGAATTGGTTGTGGCCATAAAGGATTTTTTAAAGAGGTGAAAAAATGAAAGTTTTATTCTTGAAGTTCATTATTTTATCAGACTGCTTTAAACACATCTATTGTTTGTACAGGAAGAATGCAAAATAATAATTTATGAACAAAGACTATAGAAAACACCAGATAAGTTATAAAGGGTTCAGGTTGCTTACATTTGACTATTCCATAGCACAGTGTGTTAGACACACTACAGTGCAAAGGAAAGAATGATCCCTTTTCTAGGTTTACCATTGTAAACTATATGCTTGCTCCCCAAATAGATTTTGTGTAGACTCTTTCAAAGTTAGCCAAAAGCGAGCAGTGAAATTGGAGACTTAACTAGCAATAGAAACATTGCTTTATAAGCAGACTGTTAGCATGAGAAAACAGGATGTGCTGTAATTGTTAGGACTTCATGAGCAGGTCATAGCAACCAATGGCTTAAGAAATGCTGTGTTAGAGCATGTGTCTAGGGTTATTACTACTAGTTCACTGTATGGAACTGGCATTATTACTTAACCTCTTTGCATTTACATTTTCCTCTCTTGGATTAACCAATATTTATCCACCTTTAAAAAGTACCTTCTGTTATTTGAAGAAGTGCTGAATAAATATAGTGTAGTATTACCATCAGCAGCAGGTAATCCTGTTAATCTAACATGCACCCTGTGTTTATGTTGAATATGTTCCATTTCACTCTATCATTGTAGTTAGATTAACAAAGGATATTACAGGGATTAGCTCTTAAGTAATAGCTGCAGCTGCCCACCACATGTGTTTACTATAGCCCAAAACCAGGGTTTGAAATCCTCTTGCCTATAGTGAATAGAAGGAATGCACTTGACTTCTGCAGAACCAGTTTTCCTTTCAAAAGAGCAATGTCTTGACCTAGTTGTTACCAGTAAGAGATTTGTAGCACAACCTGTTGCACAGCACTCTGGTAGCTGCTATGCTGCTGGCACCAGGGAAGACAACTTTAGTGCTAAAACAGCTTCAGGTCTCTGCCTACCACACCAGTTCTGCAGAGCTGTTGTAAGGTTAAAACTATCTCATGTCCCATTATGCTGTTAACAGTCACAACTCACAAAGTCACGTCTAGACTACTTTATGAAATATTAGCTGGAGACAAGGCTCTCCCCTGTATGATGCAACTTCAAAGCTGGCCCTGCTTTGAAGTGGAGGTTGGACACAATGACCTCCACAGGCTACTTGCAACCTAAATTATTCAGTTATTCTACTAAGTCAGGTGTAGCTGCAGCGGTATGGAGCTCAGCATGAATTGAATATCATCCCCTGGCTACTGAGGACATACTTGTGTAGCTGTCTCAGAGTAAGCTCTGTGTTGTTACAGCAACACCTTTATCAGTGCCCTAACTGGTTTCAGGGTAGTTCTGGGAAGACCATATGATTCGCTGGCACACTTCTCATGGGATATAGATATACCTTCACAATCCTGCTGTTGGCAGTGCTATTCAACTGGCTTTATTTCGTCCATTTCATTTCAGTGGCACTTGGAGAATCTCTGAGCTGTACTAGACACGAAGTATTTTCAACAGAGGATGCCTGAAATGGGGTCTGAGGGAGAAGAGAGTACAGAAACATTCTGTCACCTGCATACTCTGCAATTTAGAGTGTCTTATTGGAGCCTGGAGGGAGAGGGAGGGAGAACAGGTGCTTGCAAATGTTTCTCTTAGCAGCTAGAGAGATTGAAACTTTCAGTTTTCTGGCTGGAGACTGATATGTAGATAGCTTTTTTATTTATTTTTTTTTTAGCAGTTGGCTGTTGTCTTTTTTCTCTTGATTGTATTTATAGTTTGTGGTATTGTAGCATAGACTTCTAGGAGTCCAAATTTTCATTTTCAGCTGGAGCCTTTTCAAATCTTGAGTTAGGAGTCAGATGGGATCACTATTTGTGGGGAAAAACTACTGCTGCTGTCCTTAGTCAGACATGCATCATTCAGAAATGTATTAGAATGTTATCACTTCACAGTACCAAATGTTGGGAGTGCTCTATGTGGTACTCCCACACCACTCTGACCTTTGTAAGTTGAACGTAGCTACTAGCCAAGAAACTGTTATCTGGTCTCATTAATAGTGGCATTGAAGTCAGATATTCTAAGTCTTTGAAAGGGAGCAACATTTGTAGGGATGGGTCCTCTATAAATAACCTATAGAAGGTAACTTGAAAACTCTTATCACAATGGATGTATTTTTCCTTTGTCTTTTTTCTGAAGTCTCCAAGTTGTTTGTTTGGATCCTGCTTTTTTTCCATTTAAGGTTTGGAGCTTAGCCTTTTTTGTCCCTGGGAAGGCAATTAATACTTGTTCTTACTGCCACGTAATGAGAGAAAGAAGCAGGATGATACTGCAGGTTTTTCGTATACCCTGACTGCGGAGAGAAAATATAGTTATATAACTTGTCTATGTAGAGAGGCATATTTCTCTGACATCCTTTTTATTTTTCCTAGAATTAAATAGAACTGGAACTAGTTTACTGTGGTGGAAATTCATGTTCATGACTATGAGAGTCAGTGTCTTTAATAAGCTCTGTGCTTTGACACTCAGCATTTCTCTTTGCATTTAGAACTGAGGAGAAACCAGTTATAAAGTAGTGGGTGGTTTACACGGCTTAAGAGGAACAGAACAGGACACACATGGGAGAGGCAAGTGTATTGCTGTGTATGGGAGGAGGAGGAAAGCCCTGGTAGATGTATGGGAAAGCCCCTGGAGAAATGAGTGCGCTCACAGCAAGGTTGCTGCTCACCTGCAAGTACTTCTGAGCAGCTCCTATGGGAAGGCATCTTTGCCAGGTGTGCCAGTGCAGTTAGATTCCTTCTGTCTCCCTTGGGGCTCAGCACGAAATTGAAATCTGTAGTTGCCACATCCTGGTTTGTGCTGGGATTTAAATTGATCCTGAAGGTCATTAGCAGCTTTTTATTAACACTTACCATGAAGTAGCATTTATACAGTTTATTAAAGCATGTTTTTACAAAGCCATAGTAGTCTAGTAATTGCTTAGTAATTTCACCTATGTATAGGATACTGCTAAACAGAGCAATGCCTGTGATACCAGATCGGTTGGTTAAAGGCAAGGGACAGCAAAGAAGCCCACTTTGCTTTCCTCTCTTACTGCCTTTGATTTTTTTATTACATCAGTCTGAAGACAGCCTGTCACTAGAAACTGCTAAGACCAGTCTGCAACAGTCCTGTAGCTTTCCCCTAACATAATTAAGGCTATCAATAGCCTCCCCAACATTCCTCCTCTGTTTGAAGGAAATCTTCTCTGTTCTGCTCATGAGAGGCCCCTTTCACTCATTATTTAGTTTCTTGTTATCTTTAGCATTCCCATCTGCATGGCGCCTCAGTGAAACCTCAAGGCCATGCACTGACCATATTTCTCTCAACATCCCTCTTTAACAAATGTCATGTTCACTCTAGCACTTAATTACCTTCCTCCTTTCTCTCTGTGTCTGCTTTAAGGGCAAGAACATGGTCAAGTCATCCTTCAGTACATTTACTATTGTATTGTAGTCACTGTTAGACAGTATACAGTAATAAAATTTAAAAAAGCCCATCCTTCCAAGGCAAGAATATGAGAACTGATACACTAGATCAGACCAAAGCTTTGTGCACCTTAGTATCTTCTGCCTGGTGATAGCTGATAATTAGGGCCCAGAGAGGCACACACCAGCAAATTGAAAGAGTAACCCTCCCCTGGTCTTCACTCGGTATGCACTGTCCACAGCAGTTTGCCCAGGAAGCAGCCCTTTCCTTTTTCAGAATGATGAAATGTCCTGTTTTAAAGCTAGAACAGGCTTGGTCTTGCTCGTGGTTTCCAGGCTTGAGAGTATGCCTTATTATTAGAAGTCACTCTTGCAGTTCTTCTTTTAGAAGTTTCCTTTCCTTAACAGAGGGAACATCTCTGTCATGCTTGCCATCTCACTCCAGCAGACATTCAGACAGCTAGTGTTCATGAAAAAGAAAAGCCTCAGAAGGAAGACGGTGAGAATCTGAACCTGCTATAGGGAAATCCCAAGCTGACATTCTCCCAGCATCCAACCAAGATATCTGAGCAGCATGTCTTCCCCTTTTTTTGCAGTCTTTATCAAATATGTGAGTGGGTTCTTTTCTGGCAGGGACATGGGGAGAAGTGCTTCATAAATATAAGGAAACTGTACATCACGTCCCTAAGAGGAGGCAATGTCTCTTCTTACCTGCTGTACCAGGAGGCTATACAATTTGATCCAGAAGATCTCTCTTCCAACAATCTATTTTCTGATCACCAATTTTTTTGCTCATACATATGTTTTTTTATTGAACTGTTCCCTTTCATTTTACATTTCTGTTGTGAGCTGCCCATAGCAGGGTGTTTAGAACATAAATAATGACAGGCAGATCATTTGGAGACATGAAATAGACCTGATGGTTGTGCATGGCAAGGCTGAACTGGAAAGATGGTAGCAGGTAACAAGGGACAAGAAAACTAATCTAAGTGTCAGAAATACTGTAGTAATAGTGACAATTCGTTAATGTCTTTATTGGCTTTTAAGGCTGAAAAATTAAGTTCTACTCTAAGATACAGTCCTTTTTTCATCAACTTAAAAAAGACTCTTATCCAAGCATTTTCTTTGTTCTACAATGGTAGAATCGAAAACATGCTGAACTGGAATAATTTGCCATGGAGCTGAAGGTTCTGCAAGTGCCTCACAGCCACCGGTGAATTAATCTAAGACACATGGATGTATTCCAAGGCAGAGGCATCTTGCGTCATGTAAGTTAAAGAAGGAGGTATGGGAAGCAAAGAACAGACTTCTTAGAACATATGTTTGATGCATGACTTGAGGTATTCAGAGCTTAGTATTTGGGGATGCCGAGTACCAGTGACTGATCTCTGTGCTGCAGAGTTTCATATTAGAATATTTGGGGCTAAGCTGTCCCATTTTGGTTACCTAAAGCCAAGTGATACATTAAGCGCACTGGTATTTTCCCCAAGATCTTGTAGTGAGTCATTGAGAATGAAGAGTGCTTCTCAGCAATCACAGTTCCCAGCTCAAGTGCCAGACCACACTTTTGAGACAAAATAGGCATTTCTTAATCTCTCTTTGCTAATGGCCATAGCTCTGAAGCAAGTAATTCAATAATAAAGATGGAAATGGCAGCCAGAAAATGCTGACTGTCTCCACATGCTTTAACAATACTCCACATAGAGTAGCATTAACCTTTTCCTATCTAGTCCATATCTGTTAGTAAAGTTGAAGTTTTAGAAATGGGCATTTCTCCA
Organism: Falco biarmicus; assembly: GCF_023638135.1. Taxonomy (NCBI): domain Eukaryota; kingdom Metazoa; phylum Chordata; class Aves; order Falconiformes; family Falconidae; genus Falco; species Falco biarmicus. Next base: position 82,983,320 of record NC_079288.1, on the reverse strand, counting down.
TACTGTATTCAGCAGCTGCATCCTTCTTGGATTTTTTCTCTAAATGTCCACATTATCTTTTTCAGGTTTTGTCTATTTGTTTTTTTCTTTTGCTTCCCAAGTAGAAGTCAGGAGATAAATGCAAGAGATCACCCATTCTCTTCCAGTGGGTGGAAGACCAAACATTTCTCCTCCAAGAGGCTGAGCGTGTGTATGTGTGTGCACGCATGCATGTGCCTGAAGAATATCTATTTCCTGATCAAACTATATTTCTTCTGATACTTTTTAGCTACTGTAACAATACTATATATCTGTGCACTGTTTCTATTGTGTGTGTATTTTTTAATATTTTAATATTTTTTTTGTTATTGTTTTTCTTTACATGAACTTCAGCACCCAAACATCACCACAGGTTTCCTGTCTGATATTTTTCTCTATACCTGGGGACATTCCCTAGCTAAGTTCTCTGTTTTTCTCAAGCTGGTTTGAAATGCCTCTCATGTAGGCTTCATCCATTGGAGGACATTCCTTCTTGATAAGAGTTGTCTGCACTTGCTACTTCCTGACCTTTTCTGGATTCAGCAGCAGAGTGCCTTGTGCATATATATCACTCTTCTTGTTCTAAGAAGACTTGGCTTGACAGTTGTTGTGCAGCTCTGAGGCTGACATCCCCTCTCCCTAGAGCCAAAGAGGAATGAGTCTGGTTATGATAGAGGTGTTTGTTGGGGGGTCTGAATTTTCCATAGCTGTGAGCTGCTCGGAAAAGTAGTTGCTAGGAGAAGGCTGCATAGTATTTAGGGCAAGAGTGGTGGCATTGCCTCCGTTAACAAAGCTGATTTGTTTTGTTATTTGGGGAACAGGGAACAAACCATCTAATAGTGCAGTCTGTGTAGGTTTTTTCACTGCCTGACTTTTTTCCACTGCTAAAGCTCTTCTGAAATGTTCCACTAGCATTGGGTGGCCTCTCTGCTGAGCTGGCTGTGTAAATTAATTCATACCTGTCCCTAAGCTTTAGCTCTTAATGTGTCTCTCCATTATTTCTTTATATACTGGATCAGGAGGTTTAATCGCAAAGGAAAGGCTTTCTTCAAGCAAAGTGTCTTTCCGGGATGCTTGGGATGTCATGTGTGGAGCTTACAGTCGCAGGGCTCTGTGACTTATCCTAAGACACAGTCCATAAAGGGTAGATAGGGGGCATTGTCACCCTTACACTGATGACTCAGTTGAGCTGAATTTCTCTCCTTCACCCTCTGTTTGCCAAGTATGTACTTAAGTAAAGCTTCCTGCTTTCACATTGACAGGCTCATTAGGCTTTCGATCACTGGACTACTTTGTTAACTAGCTGTGTACCTTTGAGGCTTAAGATCAGTCAACAGTCATCAGGTGGTGATTGTGTCGTTGTGTACAAACCAGCAGCACTAAGAGGGGTCGAAGTCTTGCTTACCCCTGTCAGAGAGAGCTACCAAACAGAAGAAAAATTTCTCCAAGCCTTTCTGATGGTCGCTGCCCAGAAAAGGGACCTGCGGGTCAGCAGTGATGGCAACTAGCAGGAGTTTCAGGGAGCATGGTGGGCTGGAAAGAGCCATCAGAGCATGAGGCTGAGTTATGCTTTTGATACTGAAATGTTTTGCTGCAGCTTTGGGTGGTGTTGTGCTGTCTGTTATGTCTCTTTATGATCCAGTATCTTCTCCTGTTGGTCTGTTTTTCTATGCTTGAATACTAAGTGTATTACTAAGTACGAGTGTATTACAAGTACTACATGGCAAGTTCTGTGTACTGCAGTGACTACACAAATACTTGTGCAGAGAGAACTGTGCCTTATACTTGATAGTGTCAGACCATTAACTGTAATGATGTTGTGGAGTGTCTGCCAACGTGCAGTCTAAAATTTCACACTAAATAATCCCAATACATGAAAAATCTTGGGTAACAGATTTTCAAGTACTTGCTTGGCTACAATGCACAAGCAAGACAGCCACTGGATGATTCCTGCCTAAGAGTTTGGGCTAGATGACCTAGTGGCTTCTTTTGGTGAGAAGGCAGTTCTTCCAGAGAGCGATCCTTGTCCTGAGGAGACCACTTGCTTATTGCAACAGACCACCCACTCCTGGCTTTGTGGTGCTTGTACCGCAGTCCTGGTACCTAACCTGGTACCTGGTAACCTGGTGGCAAGCTTGAGATCTAAGGATTGCTGAAGACTAAAACACATCATGAATTCCCATGGGCATGTATGCTTCTGATAGAAGAAAAAAAGCAAAGCAGATGGCTGTAGCGATGCTGCCGCTGTAGGCCCTTGCAGTCGCGGAGGTGGGGACGTTTGATGGTGGCCCCGTACCTTCAGCCGTGGTTCCCAGCCTGTCTGTAAGCAAAAAACCAGCGGCGTTTGTGGCGGCGATGCCGCTGTAAGGCGGGGAGCGGGGTGAGGAGGTGGCAGCCGGGTACCGCGCACGGCGTGGCGTGGAAGTTCCCCCTGGTGGAGGAACAGGCCCACTGCAGCGAGAGCAGCAATGCGGGTCCTCCCCTTCGGAGGTGGTTTTTAGAGGAGCTGAACATTAACTACGTGTATGTCCATCCCTGCGGCTTTAGCTGAAGCCTATGGGTGCTACTGGTTTCCTGGGGACCAGCTCCAGTGAGCCTGTGTAATAGAAGTTGATCCCGTTGTGGAAGAACGGTGTTAGGTAAAGGCTGGATATTGTGTGATGATCATCTCCCTGTGGAAAAGGGCAGGAGTGTGAGGATGTCTGTGGCCACCTGGGACTGGAGAGATCTGTGATCAGCTTCTAGCTCTGCTGCCTCTGGTTTGAAACATTCAGTCTCTCCCCAGAAGAGTTCCTCACGGGTTACTCACAATACATTAGTGAATTTCAGCCTCTTTCAGCTTATGCTGTCTCAGAATGATGGAAAATTTGCTGCAGATGCACAGTCCTAGAGAAGAACAATGTGTTGGGCATGGAGGCAGGGATCCTGCAGTGCAGCCAGGGTGGCTGGAACCCTGGCCCTGGTGCCTGAAACCAGGCCAGCTGCTCCATGGAGCACCCTCTAAGTGAAGCTTGGGGCTGGTCTCCTGGTGGCAAGCTTGAGATCTAAGGATTGCTGAAGACTAAAACACATCATGAATTCCCATGGGCATGTATGCTTCTGGTAGAAGAAAAAAAGCAAAGCAGTAGAAGATGATTACTAGTGTTCTAATCACGTCCAGCACGTGCCAATGTAGCGAAAGAAAAGAAGAATCCGAAGGAAACTTGGGGAAGAGCAACCTGCAGGTCAAGCCAACATCTGTTGTTTTCTGTGTGGGCAAATGTTCCTTGTGGAACTTGGGCTTCACGGCTGTGAGAGCCCCTAATGAAAACTAACGTGGAGGACAGATTACTGGCTGTCATCATGCATCGTGATGGGAATCCACCTGGATCGTGTGGCCAGTACCCTTCTTGGTTGTGCCTGGAAACTTTGGGGCACGGGGGGGACTCTGTCTCTTCCTATATATTCAAGAAGCCCATCAACACCATGCTGTACTTTGTCCTTAGGTTGGTACGAACAGTCAAGCTAAGCTTTGCTTTGTGTCCTGCTGGGCCGCGGTGGTCCAGGAGCGACACGCGTGTGCCCGCTGCCGCAGCGCGGGGAAGGGACCCAGCCCGGCTGGCGCGGCCACCGCCCCCTGCGTCCCCGAAGACCCCCCGTACGGCCGGGGGTCTCCGGCTGGGGAGGCCGGTGGGAGAGGGGAAGCGTCGGGGGCTCCTCCCCCTCCCCCTCCTCCTCCCGCAGCGCCGAGCACCGCGGGGGGCGGCCGCGGGCCCTGCCCAATGTGGGCGGCCGGGCCCGCCGCGCGTTGGCTGCCGGCGGCGCCGCCAGTGAGGCTGCGCTGAGGCTGCGGGGCCGGATGGCCGAGCCGCCCGCCCCGCTCACTCGGGCGGCGGCCGGCGGCGGGCGAGGAGACGGGGCGAGCCCTCCCTGCCGGGAGAGCCAGCCCTGCGGCACCTAGCGCCATGGTCTCATGGATCATCTCCAGGCTAGTGGTGTGAGTAGCTGCCAGCCGGCACCTGCACGCCCGCGCCCGGCCGTGGGCACGCGTGTGGCTGCATGTCGGGGGGTGTGCGGGGGCCGTGCCGCCTCTGCCGCTCGCCCCCGCTATGGAGACGCGGTGGCGGCGAGTCGGCTAAATTTAGCGGGTTGTTGGTAGGGATGGGCAGCTCGGCTGCTTGGTGGGTGAGGGAGAAGATAAGGTGTGTCAAACGGTATTTTCCAGCGTGGGAAAATTACCAGGGGATGGAGGGCAAAACGCTGCCGTGCTGTACAGCGCAAGGTGGCAGGGGAGGAGGAGGGCGACTGGCATCTCCCGGTGCTCGGCGATGAAGGGTCCTGGGGGTCAGGAGGGGGAATCGAGCCTCAGCGGGTGGGAAAATGGACGTGGATTTGGGCAGAGGGGCTTTGTTAGCGGGGCTCGGCGCGGCCGGCCGGGACTCGCGAGGGGGCGTGGGAGAGGCAGCGGCGGGGTCTCCCAGCCGCTCCCCCGGCTTTCTTCTCTCTCTCTCTTTTTTTTTTTTTTTTTTTTTTTTTTTTTTTAAGAAATATCAAATATTTCTTTCCTCTTTGTCACTTGCCGCCCACCCTCTCAAAAGATGTTCTCGATTTCCCTTTAACCTGTCAGCCTGGGAGGAGAAGCATGTGGATCTTTGCACTTGTCCTACAGCTTTTCCATGGCTCGAAATGCTGTAGGTGGGAATACATGTAGAAATTCCCTGGAAATTCTTCCCGGCAACAGGGTAAAATGGAGCAGCCTCGAGGTATATATTCATCTGCCCCACTTGATAAGAGATTCAGTGAGAAAAGGTCATTTTTGATACCACTAGGAAAATTCCTGGGGAGGGAGTTTAGGCTTAAGGTGGGGCAGCAAGGATGGCTGATTTGTCTCCCTTCTGGAAATGTGGCTGGTCAGGGGTAGTACACTAAATCAGATGAATCATTTGCCAGTTTTCTCTGTCTGATGCATACAGCTGCAGACTCAGGAGAACATCTGTTGTGCTTTTTAAGTTATTGTAAAGGGTCTGCAAGGGCCTGTCACTTTCTTTGTCTGCAAGAAACGTGCCATGATGTTGCACCATCAGCATAGTTCCAGAAAGGCATTTTCAAGGTCTCCTCTTTTGCCGTATGAGATGAAACATCAGAAGGGAAACTCGCCTTGATCTTAGCTCTCTCTCTGTATCACTAAGACATTGGGCGGCTGTCAGATATGAAAATTTTGGGGGATTCCAAAGTTGAATTTAGCCTTTTGAGGTATATCATGTGGATTCAGCTGCAGTTGTTGCTAGCTGTTATTGGGTTTGCACTTCATTCTGGTAAAGCGTGTTAAATATGTAAATGATTTAATTTGTACAGTATGCTGTCAGAAATATCTGCACAGTTAATGTGACGTAACATATATTGTCCAAGGCTGCTTTTCTTCTCTACTAATTTCCACTTTGAAAAAACCTGTCATCGTGTAACCCAGCTAACCCTCAAGAACAAAGAATGTCTATGGAGAGGTGGTAGTTTAACTTACTTACCTCAGCACACACACATAGACATGGGTGATTTTATCTAAGACATATAGACTGGGTGAAAATCTGATAGGGGTACGATATGGAGCAGTTGACATCTACAGTCAGCTAATTAGCTGAACATATAAACCTTCCTGTTCTCTTCAGCTTTATTTATCTGAATAGCACGTCACAGTATGAAATCAGCTGTGTAGATTATGGTACCAATTATTTATTATACTAGAATTTCAACATCAAATAACAATTTGAATATGCAGTGTAAATATTAATAATTTAGTAATCATAGTAATAATTTTAAAATAATTTTGCAAGGAAAACTAGGGCAAGCTAAGCTTGATCACCACTTTCTTTGCACTGCTACTTAGTATACATCTATCTTTTAAGAATGCTTTGCACCAGGAAGTGCTGGTTTGTTAGGATCCCAGCAAGAAACTCAAACTCTGTAGACTACTGCTTAAAATACCATTTACCAGAGCTAACATCATAAAGAAGAAGAGGAGAGTATAAATAATCTTACATCCCATCAGATGCTGGAAACCCTGAACTGCCGAGTGTTACTAATGAAACTGGAACAGCCCTCCAGTCTGGGTGCAGCACACCCACCATGCAGGTCCGTCTGTGAAAAGATTACCTTACATTTTGGTTTTTTGAGCCTTATAGTATTTTCGCTTTTTATTTTATTAAAAAAAAAGAAGAAGAAGAAAAAGAAGAAAAGGCAATCCTATTCATCATTTCTACTGTCAAATGAAAAGGACGTTCATGAAAGAACTTGTGGCCACACTTTTAGAGGAAGACAAACAGGTACAGGCAGACTGGTGACTGGTGAGCTTCCTACAGGCTTCTTTGTTGCAGTTAACCAGCTGAGTTGGCACTGCATCCAAGGGAAATGTGCAGTACAGTGTTGGCCAGAAGGGCAAGATATGTGCAGCATCGCACAGACCTGCGCCTATTCAGGTTAACTGTTGGGTGGATCACTGACTCTATGGTGTACAGTGGTCTTCAGATTAGGATCATGGCAAAGATTTAACCTGTCTAATCTGGTTTCTTCATCTCATTACGAATCACTAGTTGATCCATCAGTACAGATAGCTGTGCTCTAAGTAGAATGGTCACCTGGCTGGGCTTTTCCCTCCCCTGTTCATGCCTATTTAGGTTTTTTTCCCATCAAATCTTACTCATAAGGATTATGAGGAAAGTGGTGTGGTGTGTTTTAGACACACTGTGAGTATTGCTTTGTGCTCTTATGACTTCAGCTGATCTCTGTGGGGGTTATGTCTGATATGACTCAGCTAACAGAAAGGGCTTTAAAACAAAAAGCAAACCTTCGCTTTGGCTCTTGGGTGCTCTGTTGCTTCCACTGTCTCCGATTTGCTTGTTACTATCTCTGTCCTGGATGTTTCGATTTCCAAAATGTTGCTGAAGAAGAAGGGTCTGTGAGCATTCCTCACCCACTTCAGTGGGAAGCCAGGCAGCTTATTGCAAACCTGCTCTTACATCATTTCAGTGTAGTCTTTGGACTTTGTGTTAGTGCTGTTTTGGAGTGCTGGCTTGCTTGTTCTGTTCTGCCTGCAGAGCTATGTGTAGGTAACACCCAGAAAAGAGAGGACAAAAACTTAAGAGCAGCATCTTATACTGCCATAGCTGTGCATTAAAGTCTAAGACTTTATTATGTCAGGATCTGCACTAGGTACTGTACAAATGCAAAGCAAAAAGACAGGGGTGTGCCTGGATATCTGTTTCCGTTAAAAGCTCAATTCTCATCCTCCTGTTGTCCAGGTAGTTTTTTCACAAAGCTCAATGAAACAAAATCAGGATGTTCTTTTTCTGGCAGTAGATTACAGGTGACTTTTCCACCAGGGGATGTCTGTGATTGCTGTAATAGCAATTGTTGCATCTTGGAGTTATTTGTTACTTTGTCTCTTGCAGTGACTGGAATGGGATAGCACCGTTATGTTTGCGTTAATTACAATCCTTTTTTATTCATCATCTCTGAGTACATCTCAAAGGACATCCTGGAACACCTGTATCTCAGTTTCCTCATCTGTGAAGTGTAATGAACTGTGCTGAATTTATCTTGCTTGAGACAGACCAGAAGGGATCAGTGGCATGTCCTACCATCTACAGCTTATTACTATTCACTTCAAAGGAGGTTCTTTTTGCTTCAGGTGGTAAAGACCACTCTGGCAGAAAGACTTGGGATCAGGATCAGTCTTCATTATTGCAGTCCAGTTCAGCTACAATGCACACCACTGGCAGTCCTAGGTGGTTACTGATCTGCTATACCTTTTGCCTGTTGTCTAAAAGTATTTTGAAGTTAAAAGTGATATTTCTAAATGAGGCCTATTGTATTTGCATGGAAATCCTATTCTTTTCCCAGAAACGTGGAATTTGCTTTTTGTGCTTGGGATCACGCAGAACAGAAATACAAGTTTTTCCTCTGACTCTGGAAGTTAGGCACATCATACTGCCTGTTGAAAGCCTTTCAGTATGGAACACGTGGCAGAAGAAGTTGTCAGTAGGAAAGAGGCTGGATCAGACAGGTCATCGATAGTTGAGAAGTTACTGTGTGACTTAGGCATTTGAATTCCTGCTGTGAGAAGCTTAGAAGTACATTGCAAATGGTTAGATATGTTCTTCATGGTGAAAAACTGCAGCCTAATCATGCTTTTTTGCCAGTATTTGGTTTTTTTTAATCAAAATATCAGCAATGGCTTGTCTGATCTCTTACGGTTTGATGTGAAATAGGGTGGCAGCCTCAGATGTGTTCACTGGGAATTCCTGGCCCTGTGTGGAAGTAAACAGGGATTTGGGGATTTATCAGAGGCATCCTTTCTTCAAGCTGTCACTGGAAGTAGGTAGGTCTGAACAAAACTGAAGAGGAATCAAAGAATTCTTCAAACTGATGAGTAAAATTTCCTTCCCTGTCACAGTTTGTCAGTTTTTTCTTTCTTGGTTACTGTGATGCCGTTTTAGCAAGGGTACGTGAGATTAACCACCCCCATCCTCAGCTGGTGTAAATCCATAGTGCTACTGAGTCAGATGTCAATTTAATCAAAAGACACTGCTTACATCAGTAAAGAATTTCCATTTTAGAGAAACTTACAAAATCCTTCTTCCTCCTGTTTTTTGTGGAAGCCTGAAGAGATTTATGAATGAAAAAAACCTTAAGCCATATAATAGATACTATATGATGATAGAAAGCGTTAACTTGTATCCTTTTCACCAGAGGCAGGCAGACAGGATCTCCTCAGTTGGGTGAGGGTTGTTCTCATGAAGGCATAGCACAGCTCTGTGCTTTTGGTTATTGATATATCAGCATTAGTGTTTCAGTTGATATATTCCACATATGTGAAGGTCCTTCTTCACAGTCTATGTTTTTTATTTAGTGCTGAGAGGGTGATGTGAAGGATTATGGTATTTATTGCTTTGTTCAGGCCTCAACACCAGTGATGCAAAATTTCCTGAAAACACAGTGATGGGCCTAGTGTGCCTTGAGCTCTCAGCTAAGGCTATGGGATGAGTTTGCAGTAGACTTTTTTTTACATGCTCTGAGGCTGGGAAGTGGGAAGGGCAAACCACCTGCAGAGTTTGCTAAGAAATGTTATAATAAGGTGGTGCAATCCCTCTGAAAATGATCATGCAGTCTTGCACTGCTGCTCCCCTTTGCCTGACAAGCAAGGGGGTCTTTGCAGCTCCCAGCTCAGCTCAGTTTCCACCATGTGCATCTCTACTGCAGCTTTTACAGCTCTGCTGAGGGGGCAGAACCTGTTGGTGACAGTAACTGACAGAGGAGCATCCAGCGCAGGTGCGACATTTGCTTTGCCCTTCACATGAGATGTGACTGTGCTGATCATGCTGCAGGGGATAATGCTGCCTACTGCTTTGTCAACCGTGACCCAGATTTTCCTGCACAAGCACAGATGTGTTGGAAATGCTCTTAGCCCTGGTGGGGAAGGTTTTCTTGCATGCACGTTACAGATGTTACTAGTCCTGGTTTGGTAATTAAGGATGTTTTACCAAACTTACAAAGAAATTATGAGTTATATCTAAGGGGCTTGGCCTTTGAAGCTGCCTTAATACAGTATTTTTGCCTTTGTGGGACCCTCTTCATTTCACTATATTGAAGCATTAATTTAGTATTGTGTCACTGGACTGATTTTTACTGCCATTGTACTGGTAAGTACTGAGGCACAGGGAGATCAAGTGGCATGTCCAGTATTCCATGGGAAACCTGTAGTAACTGGTAGTATATTTCCTTCAGGCTCCTTGATGAATAAATTAACGATAGGGATCTAATCAAGGGAATTAGGCAATGTGATGGACTTGTGATGGGTATGAGAGGGGTAGAAAAAACCTACAGACTTAAATAGGTACTACCTGAAGCAGTCAAACAACCAAAGGCTTAAATATTATGAATAATGACCCATTCCCTTTCAGATCCTCAGTGCTGTTGTCAGTGTCACAGACAGCAGAATGTAATAGCCAGACTGCCTAATTCAGGCTAAAAAGTCAGGCATTACACTACCTAATGTTGGTTACTTAGTCCCAGCTGGTAGATTTAGATCCAAGGTACTCAACTTGTGGTCCACAGATGGCTGGTAGTCCACAAATCAGGCAGTCCATAGAAATGTTTCAGGTCTAAAACAGTAACCCTCATACAGGCAGTTATCAGTTATATATGAACCGATTTAATCAGGTGATACAATTTTTTACTACATTTTTTTAGTTACAAGCTTTGTAATTCTACCGAATTACAATTTTGTAGAAGTTTAATGTTTCAGCATTTTACCAATTCCATGTGACTCATTATTTGCCAGCTATCCTTCAACGACAATGGGATATAAAATGAGTTGTATGTTTCTTTCAAAGGGGCAGGTAGTCCAGTGATGAGGAAAAGTTGAGAAACACTCTTCCATGCTCTTATTGCAGTTAATAGAGGAGACCGACATCTCTGAGGAGCTTCCATAAAGATAGCGTGTAGCATGGAAAGCTGTTTGGTCAAGAGGAAATGCTTGGTAGAAAGAGGACAAAGGAGGGCATATAATCATGTCGCCCACTTCTTGAGCAGTTACTTCTAAGTACTGAGCACTGTGTTTGCCTTTCTGCTTCCATGCTTTCAGCAGACAGAGGTGGTATCTTGGAAACTTTCAGGTTAATCATAAAGGTAGGTGAGCACTGCAGGAATGTTGTCTGGTTTGGACTGCCATAGAACCTTTATATAGCAAAATTTTTTCTATGTCCTCATTAGGCAGCTAGGAGCTGAGTCTAGATTTCATTTTGTTGAGTTGTCCACTTGACTTGCTCAGGGCCACTCAGCAGATTTCACCTAGGTCTTGTGAGATGAAATGGCTTTATAGAAGGATGATCCCTGTAATTGGGCTCTTTGCAAGCAAAGCATGTATGGCAAAAAATCATTTAAATCATCCGTGTTGTTCATCTTAATCATATGCTGCTTTTTGCAGAGGAAGGTGTCACGTGCTTTTGTTATCACTTGTATGCTATTTGGATTGTAAACTTTTTTGGGGCAGAAAGTCTTATTTAGTATTTTTGATTTTACAGCACTCTAGACAATGGGGTTTAGTCTCTAGTTGGCTGGTTCCCTTAAGTTCGGTAGTAATATAAAAGTAAATACTGTATGAATAAATGCAACTCTGCCTTCTAGGTGAATCATTTATGGATTGATGCTGTGCTCCTTGGTAATTTCTTTGTGGCACTATTACTGGTACAGCATTCATGTTCTGTTTTGGTATTTCCCATGCATGTAGTAAGACAAGATTCGTGCTCTGAGGAGCTCTTAATTTAAACTGATGAAATATAGGCAAAACAGATGGTGAGCAGAGTGGTGAGAATGAACTAGAAGAAGTGACAAAATGAAAACTGTGTTTTACCTTTCCATGACTTGTCTGCTTCTGAAGAGAAGGAATGAGATAATGGGACATGCCTGCTCATTCTGCAGGCAGGCCTCAGGAAGGCACTCCAGACCTGGAGCAGCATGCCAGAACTAGAAGCACGGGTGGTACTTTCCCAAGCTTTGTACACAGAATCACTTCATCTTTTGATACGAACCTCAGAGTAGGCATATCTCCTTAGTAGGGTGCTCTGCTTTTTGTTTCTTGTAGACACATTTTGCAGGATCTAGAAGAGGAGGACAAGGGGTTTTAATTTGATGTGGGTGGTAAAGCAGTGACCTGCAGGCTGGTAAAGCTGCCACATAGCCATAAGACGGGCAAGGATGGTACAGAAGAAGGAGAGAAGCTGGTTGTACAGTAAGTACAAATGACGAGCAAGAATTATGTTTCAGAAGGGACACACATTTATATGGAGGCAGAGGATTAGGTATCAAGTTGGAGATTGACTTTTGGGAGCAACAGCAGGACAGCTGGGAACATTGGCTTGGTGTCGTACTTTAGTAAAGGTTTGCTTCTTCACATGCTGCCTGCTTGCTTGCCGTGTCCCTTACTGCTAATGCATTAATTGCTAATAAATAACCGACCAACCAATTCCAAAGCAGGAATCAATCAACTGGTCAGTAAAGCTGCAGTCCATCTTTCCCCCTTCTCTCTCACAGAGCCAACAGCAGTCTTTTGCTTTCCAAAATGGCAAATTTTACAGGACAACAAAACCAGTATTGAAGAACCTATTTGTGAGGAGCTAGGAAGAATGCCCCTCATGTCTGGAATTTTGTGTCTTTTTGGACGGGTCCCAGGGATGCCAGGGCAACGTGCGTAGCCTGCTTTTGAGTCTACTGAGCAATTCAATGCTATCAGTATCAACAAACAGTTGAAGCTCCTGCTCAAGAAGCATTTCTGTTCTGTTGAGTTCATACTATTGCTTCCTTTCATTCAGCTCAGTTGAGCTCATTTATTCTATTTCTTGTTTCCAGCCTTTAAATAAGTGTTTTTAGAGGAAAGCCAAAAACTGACAGACATTTCTTCCCTCATGTTTTGGAGGGAGGCTTATGACCAATAACCAGCCTTTTACAAGGGAGGAAAGGGCCTGCACTGCACATTTTGTATGAGAACACCAAGAGTCTGGATTCAGCAATATGGCAAACTCCCTGCGGGAAGAGGGCAAGTTATTTATTCTTAATTTGGTACCTATAACATAGGCTTAGTGGTAAATTCTGTCCATCTAAACTGTCAGTTCTGCTTTACATGTGATAGATCCTGATGTGGGCATGAGACACACTCTCTCCAGTTGAATTGGAGGGGCAAATTAAATATGCATTTTGAGCTGAAATTTCCAAGTCAGCGGTCAAAAGTTCAGGGGTGCTTCAGGATGTTTTGTGTAGATTGGCCTCTTCTGTGGCAAAGCTCTCCTGATTATCAGTTGCTGAGAAGCACTCATGGAGGAGTGAAACCAAGAATCTTAGATGGCATTTCATGAGAACTGCACTTCTGGGGAGACAGATGGGAAACACCTGGTCAAGATTAAAAGCAGAGCAATCACAGGAAGACGACCTTCTCCTGTCATCACATTTCATGGCTACCTTTGTCTCAATGTCTTCAGCACAAATGCTCTAACACTTGCTGTGGGCATGTGGGGAGAGCAGCTTACCTGGGCTGCAGGTCCCATTAAACAGCCATAGTGATAAGGTTGCCATTCTGCCTCAGGCAGTTGCTTCAGGGCTGCTCTGGGCTGTGCTCTGTCTTGGGCCCTTTTGTGGATGAGCAGTTCAAGGCTCTTGAGCCTCATCCAGCTCATGGAAGGGTTCTGCCTGTCCTGCTGCCTCTTCTGCTGGGCACTTGGGAGGACATGTGTCTGTGCATGTCTAAACTTGTACCTATGAGCCACCTATATTATGTGACCCACAAGAAACTATCCGAAGTGTTAGATCAGCCTGAATAACACCATCTGGCTCCTAAAATCTACCTGCAGAATTCATGGTGACACTTGAAAGAGAAAGATGGATGCTGGAGCTGCCCTGAGGCTAAAAGGCTTTGGGTTTAGTGATATATTTCAGGGGAAAACATTGAGTGGTTTCAATGCGGTTGCACGGCTGGAGAATGAGAGCAAAACTGGTGGCTATATGGAAATTAATTGATGGTCAGTGTTTAGATTTCACTGAGCATGTCCCTCTGCAAAAATCCCCACTATCCTAGTCAGTATTTTTTCTGGAAGTCACAGCAGAGGGAGAGGTCAGGGACATAATGGACTCAGGCGCTGAATGAGACTTTCTCCCTTCCAGATGATCCATGTAGGTCTCAGCTGAAGCACGTTGGCAGAGCAGCTTGGAAGCAGTTTGCATCTTCCCTGGTTAATTGCACCTGTTTTGCAGCTGAACAAAAGATTCCACTTTCCAGGTTTATTGTTTTCACTCTGCTCATAAGGATTTCGGTCAAAACAGAAGGATGTTGCTATTTAGAAAGAACATTAATAATTAAATTGAGATACTCCAAGGAATACACCCCATAAGGCTGGGTTTGTTGAATTTAAGTAGATCATAATAATTTCCATGGCAACGTACTGCTGTCCTATATACAGAAGGGGTCTTCCCTGTAGGATCTAAAGCAGAAAGGAAGCTGTTACTTAAAAGAGATACCTTAACACAGAAAATGGAATAGTTACCTGCATAAATGTTGTAGGAATTTTCTCATGCTTGTTATATTGTACTAGCCTTTTTTCATAGCTGTCAGAATGCAATCAGTCAAACCAATCCCCTGCTGACTCTAATGATTTAGGGGGAAAATGGTGATCTAATGATCCTTTTTCAGAACATAGGCTCTCTCTCTCACAAATACATCCGTATCTGTGTATATATATAGCTGTAACTGTCTTGAATCTGTAACATAGACTACTGTGGTAATTTTGAACAGGCCTACTAGAATCTCTGTGTTGCCTAGACCTGTGTTTGTGATATTAGTCTCCCATCTCACAGCATTAGATAAAGCTTGTTTCATCTATTTGGATAGCATTTTGAGATTTTTGTATATGGTGTGTTCTGTTACAGCTGATTGTTAGTCAGGAATTTGTAATGGTGGTCTAGCACCTGAACACTTGAAGATAATTGAGTAATCACACATCCACTTAGAAGTTTTGGAGATCCTTAGATCTAACACAGGGGTCCTCAAACTACGGCCCACGGGCCGGATACGGGGTATTTACACACACCCCCGCCAGGGGTTGGGGGGGGAAACCAAGCAGCCGCAGATGACTGCCTGCCACTGCATCCGCGCGCCGGCCCCCTGGTTACAAAGTTTGAGGACCCCTGATCTAACAGGAATTGCACCAGCACTTTTTCTCTAATCTAGCAATCAAATAAGTGATCATCATTTTAGACACTTAAAAAAGCCTTACAGAGACATGGGCAGAGTTACAGAATCCTTGTGAAATGAAAAGTGGTCATCCAAACAGAAAAGATGGAATTTAATAGAAAAGTTCATGATGTAACCTTCTAACAAAAAAGCCACAGTATATGAGTGGGGTAAAATTGTTCATATCTGGAATAATTGCAGCTTCTTTGTTTGTCAGTGGAAGTAGGCTAAGTGGTGCATCACCAAATTTTAACAAGAACGGCCACAAAAATTCCTAGTCCTGGCTTATGGTAAACCTGAAGGGTCAAGGGTGGATGTTCTGCAGGCAGAATAAATAGCTGGAAAATGCTGACTGAATGCAAACCTCAGTCATTTCTCATCCCTAAGGCAATACCAGAGCTTCAAGCTGTGTTAACTGGTGCAGCTCTGCTCAAGTCAGTGAATGGATAAATCTACCCAGGTCAGAATCGAAACTGAAGTTGTGTTTGTGGCTCAGAACGGTGAGGGCTTTGTAGAGCGTGCCAGCTAGATCCTAGAAAATTGAATATTATGGGACAGGAACTGGCCAGTTCGAGATAACAGAGGACTTTGGTTCCTTACAAGCCTCATGTTAAACTGCCCTTTGAATGGTGACAAATTGAGGACAGAGGGCTCCCAAAGATATGATTCTGTCAGGACAGTTATTTTATTCTTTCTTTCATTATAGTGTTGGGAATTTCATCACTAGATTTGGAATATGGCTTTGCCTGCACTTCAACAACCAAAACCAATCAAATGGGCCACCCCAAAGCCCTTTATCAAGATATCTCTGACATCAGATCTGGAGCACTCTGTTGAGCTTCACTATTGTTAATACCCACTGAAAGCTGAAGATTTCTCTTCAGATTCAGTCTAAAGAATCCTAATGCCTTACAGCAGACCACCCAAGCACATATATTTTAAAAGCTACTTTAACAGTGTCAGACAGGGAGAAACTCTGTCATCTCTCATGCTTCATCCCTGTACCCTTACGTGAAGATCTGTTACAGATCTGGTGCAGCACATTGCAGCATGCTAGCTAACCATGGCCTGCTGCCATTAGCTCTTTGGTTGCATCCCTGATCCTGACTATCTTAAATCAGTGTTGCTTTGCAGACTTTCCAGAATTGGGAATCCCAGGGGCTCACTGACAGCCATTTCCAGAGCCCAAGGGGGTGTGGCACATGGCTGATGATACAGACCCTATGCATATTTCTACAGAGTATTCCTAGATCACTACAGAAAGAGCAGAGCTGGTTAAGAGACTGTGTACAGCCAGAGTGAAAGATCTTGCCAGATGTCCATGGGGCAGGACATGCATTTTAATTACAAAAATACTATGCCAGATTTTGCATGGTACTTGAAACCAAACCAGTCTGCTTTCCTTGTAGTTTCTGTATGATTCCTAGTTAATCTCATGTAAATTCACTCTGTAAAATATCTGTCTTCTCCGCCCTGCCCCCCTCCCCAGATTTACTTACAGATTAGATATTTTTCCCCTCTTTGCTGTAGTGTGTGTCCTCAGGTTTTTGTACTCAGATATGCTATACAGCCACTGGAACAGCGCAGTGTTCTTTTTCAATTAATATTCTGCTGAAGTTTGCAGATACTTGGGTGTAACAAATCAGATCCCTATTCAAAAACTATTGTGTTTTAGGTATATTCTTGAAACCAAGAAACCTCACTCTGGGCAGTCAGTTCATAAATGGGCCCAGTCTGTGAAGATCCAGTTCTCGAGGCACATTTTATTACAGCTGCATGTTTTGTTTGAAACAACCATTTCATTTCAAAATAGCAATGCTTTGTTTCTGGAGAGTGGCACTTACCACACCGTCATCCTTCTGTGTGAATCTTCTTGCCTGAGAAGGAGAACAAACACTGGACTGTGGCATTTCAACCAGCAGTATTACAATGAATAAGAAGTGATGGAAAAGCATACATAAGATAGCAGGCAGTGTGGGCGTTCCCACAAAAAGTACAAGCTGCCTTCTCAAGCTGCTTACTTAGAAATCTCTAACGGACTTGGAAGCATTGGCTGTCTTTCCTTTTGCTTTCTTCTAAAGTTATTTCTGTGAAGTCTCCATCTGGCTCCCCTAAGCCTCAGTTTGTATTTCTTTTTATATTTTGAGTAGATGCCAGCTGCAAGGTATATATGTGTAAGAGAGGTGAGAAGGGAAAAGAGGTGAAGTCAGTAAGCCAAAAGAAAGAGAAGAGGCAAAGCCTTTACCACTCTGAATTGTACAAGGCACTGGCTTTTTATCCAAGCCTGAAACAAAGAGGTATTCCTTACGGTGTAAGAATGGAGCTATGCCTGTGTCATAGGCTTTGATCTGAACACATTTGTGTTTGGGCAAATACAGAATAGAAGAGAGTGGCATGGCTTATCCTTTTACTCTCTAATGCTCTCAGCCAAAGCCTGAAATTCAGAAAGATATGAGAAGTCTGGAAGACACCAAAATTGAATGCAAATGGGAACATAACATCTTCTGTCAGCACAAAGATTGAGTATCTGGGTAGCAATACTGTTGTCTGGAGGCATTAAAAAACCCTGAGTCAAACCCGTTCACCTCTTTACTAAGTTGTAAGGCTGGATTTAAAATCCCAACTTTTATAATATGTGCATATATATATTTATTTATATGTGCATCAGATCCTTTGATGTGTACTCTGAACCTGTGTGCTCTTTTCTGGGAAACCGTTAATTCTGAGAATTTATTTTGAATTGAGATGTTTCTACAATCACTTCCGAGAAATCACCTGATGAGATTAAATGAACAAAAGTGAGAATTGGCAGTACTGCGATACTAAGCTGTGCTCGCACAGTAAGATCATCTAAGTGTAATGATGAAGGTGAGGAAGGCTAGTACAGAAGCGTAGCCTGGAAATTGCAACTTCTGTTCCCAGATCTCACATTGGCTCTACCAGGGCTGTGACCTTTTGTCACCTGTGACGGCAACCATTTAATTTCCAGCATGGTCAATGGAACCTGTAGGTATTCATAATCTCTGAAAACTGCCTGTTGTCTCAGGCTTCTCTAAAGTTTTTTACCCTAGGAATCTCTCTGTTAAAAATCTATCGTTTCCAATTTGTGTTGTGAAGCTCTCCGTATGAAGTGCTATACCGTGAGCTGCTTCAGTAGATACCTGTCCTTGCTATTAAGTCTTTCCTGCACTTTAGGTCATAGCTGGTTGTTCAAAAGTGTGATGCAGATTAATAGTAATAGCGCTATGTAAATTGGTGGAAGCTAAAAGAAACCCCTTCCTCTGTCTTATCTTTAGTTAAAGACCCAAAGTGCACTTCCTGAAACACTACAGAGACTCAAATCTAGAGTCCTTGTTGTACCAGGAAGACATTTAACCTGTTAAGCTTTAGGGAGGAGCTATGGTAAGATAGGACAGCATCAGAAATTAAAAAATACATCAGATGTTGGTCAAAAAATACAAAACCTGGAGATACTTAATGAGATAAAATTATTTGGGAAGAGCAGGGAAAAATTGTCTTTTTTTACACAACTGTGTGTTCAGTTGTGGGATGAATTGTGATGTAGGAAAGTTAAACAGATGCAGACATTCCAAAGTTCAGAAGAGAAGCCTTGCATTTTAAGAAACATCCCAGAGTGCTGAGGAAATGTGTCTAAATTCCAGTATTTCTTTCTTGGTGTATACATTTGTGCATATATACTCTTTGTTGAGCAAACCCAAGATATTTTAGAACCCTGTATGCTGACTGCATGAGTTATATCTGTCACATGCACCAGCAAAGTGAATTGCAAATCAGAAATTTTTAACTTGGGCTGTGGTTCTGGGCAACAAGCAAGTGTTACTGAGGGAATGGCATGAATTTTAGAGGCTACGTAACTGCATCTCCTCCTAAGAGTGTATTAGTACACCCACACTGTATGCTGGTATGCTCCAAGCCAGAAACACTGGCAATATCCTGCCCAACCCCGGCAAGTTAAAGGCACAACAGATGCAGCTTTTGCATGTCAGCACTGGGTGATGGATGCCCAACCAGGGGAATACTCAGCTGGGCCTATGAGAAACCAATCTGTTAAATGGGGATACAAGAACTTAACTGTTTCCCAAAGGCTTGGAGAGAACTAATTGAGGATGGTAAGACTTACAGAGGTGCTGATATTACTTTGCCTAAAGTCCTGCTATGCACTCAGTTATAGTCCTGGAAAGCCTCTTAGAATTAGTAGGTTGGAGAAATTAAAGCTTCTGGAATCCTGGGGTATGTATTTGTTCTGTTACTAACATAGGTGAACCCTTTGAAAGTGCTGAATATAGTTCTTTTTAGATTGTCAAGCATTGGAACAGGCTGCTCAGAGAAGTGGTTGAGTTGCCATCCCTGGAGATATTTAAAAGATGTGTAGATGTGGTGCTCAGGGACATGGTTTAGTGGTGGGCTTGGCAGTGCTGGGTTAATGGGTTGACTCAGTGATCTTAAAAGTCTTTTCCAGCCTAACCAATTCTATGATTTTATGATTTAATCTTTCTTCATTTAACCTGCAAATACAACTTCTAAAGGATGAATTTGAGGACTGTGGTGGAGATTGTCATTTAAGGAAGCCCTTTAAATAATTTTTAGTTTAATCAAGGCTTTGCTGGACTTTGCAGCCTATGATCCTTTTAAAAATGATCACAGCATGACTGTTAGCCATGTGTATGGTAATTTACTTTCTCCACGAGGTTCCCAGCTCCAGCAAAAGAAAGGATGTGTCATTTTACCTTCAGATATATACCACGGGCTATGGTGTTTGGCACAGAAGTAATGATAATGACCTCCCTACTGGTGGCTTCATGTAAGAATAGATCATGCAACAGCATTACCATAAAGCCATTATATTTTACAGTGACACTGTGCAGTTAATGACATGAAGCCTTAGACTGTGAATATGTGGCAGTAGAGATAAGGGGAATCTAGCTGTTCTCCTTGTAGCTTACCAAAAATGGCTGAGCCAGAGAAACTAAGCAATAAGTGTTTTATTATTATTATGAATAATATTAATTTTATCTCCCTAACCCACTTTGCTAAAGCTGTTTGCTAACAGCAGCCCTGTCCATGTTAAGTCCCAGAGCTAAGATAGCGTGGTACTATTCTTCACATACGTCCCTTGGCAGTCAAGTTTTGTTTTACAGGTAGCTAAATAGGGTTTGTACTACTGCAACAGCTCATTTGGAGTAGGCTAAACCCAGCATTTTCAGAATCCTGCTGTAGCATGACATCTATTATTGTCATACCACGAACCCAGCTTAGCTCCTTGGGGACAGACAGCACCACTTGCAAAGGGAAGGGTGTGGTGTGGCTGAGCAAGAAGGTTCTCCAAGCAGCAAGGAAAAGTCTCCGCATCATTCAGGGAGCGGGTGCCTGGCTCTTCTGCACCTCTGGTGATAGGAAAGGTGCAGTGCTGTTCTCTTCCAGATATTAATACAGGACTGGTTTAGTAAGAGGGTTAGTCAGCAGATAGAGGAAAATGGTTGTTCCTCTCTATGTAGCAAGTGTGAGAGTGTCTGGCTGGAGTAGTGCGTTTCATTTGAATCTCCGTAGAGTAAGGAGGGCACCAGCAGAGTGTGGTGAGTCCAGAGGAAAGGAACTGGAGCACATGGTGCACCAGGAGAGGTAAGTGGGCTGAGTTTGCTCAGCCCAAACAAAAGATGTTGAGGAGAAGGTCTTATTGCTGTCTTCAAAAATGTGACAGGTTGTTACAGAGAAGATAGAACCAGGCTTTTTGTGGAGGTGCACGGTGAAAAGGTGAGAGACAATGGAAAGAAGTAACAGCAAAGAAAATTCTGTTTGGTTATAAAGAAAAAATTCTTCAAAGCGAGGTTAAGCAAACACTGGAACAGGGGTCCAGGGATGGAGATACTGAACATCTGACTGGACAGGGCCTGGAGCAACCTGATGTAAACTCGAAGCTGGTCGTGTTTTGGATTAAAGACTTGTAGAGATCTCTTCCTACCTAAATTACTCTGTGATTCTAGTCTAAAGGACACATTTCTATTTCTTATATTACGTTTGCCATTCTTTGACTTGAATGGTTTTCAGTTGCACACTACATGATATCCACCGCATGGGTTTTGCTCTTTTTCTTAGATGGGAGAGTGCAGGCAAGAAAGGTGTTTCCAATGGTTTGGTTTAGTGTTGATGGGCTTTTTAAATATCTAAGTTGCTATTTGTTGATACAGGAGAAAATGGCCTGATGATTTACATCTTGCAAGGGACCTGTGCTGCTCTTTAGGTGCTGGGTGAGTCTGGTTCCTCCAGAGTCAACACTAGAAAAAATTCTCTTACTCTCCAATAAGTGCTATTGACGAAGCTCCTTGGTAGCACAGAAGCCAAAGCATTTCTGACCCCTGTGTTCTTCACGAGAACTTCAGCAGATTCAGTAGGTATTTCACTTCCTGACCATTGTAGACTAAGATATGAAAGAGCAAGATGTGAAACAAGACTACACAGGGTGCCACTACTGTCATGTTGGTGTGCTTTTCATTTCATGTGTGAGCCCTAGTCCACCATCCACCCATGCATCCCATAATAAGTTTCTTACCCCTATAGGTACTAACCACCCCCAGTCTGTACGATGGTCTGGAAAGCCTCTCCTATTAGCTCATCTTGATGGCTGCCACTCATGGGGCTGATGACAGCCTGGGACAGCCCTAAGAGGTGCTGGGTTAAGGTATTATTTAGGCTCCCCTACCTGCTGTTTTTTGTCACTTATCCTAACACTGTGTTTTAAGATTAAGCACTAAATGGTCATGTTTCTTCAAATTTCTTTTAATTAGAGACAAATAATTTCACTGGTAGTTGAAACTGCATTCAGAGGTGTAGCCGGAAGCTCTGATTGATTATACATTAGTGGTCCATGGCTTCAGTACAGAGGCTTGTTTCCCTCAGATTTCCTCTCCTTTATGTCTAGGTTAGACTGGAGGCTGGTCTATATCAGTTTAGCTCCAGCTGGAGATCCCTTTCTGCTTGTTTATCTCAGTTGTACGATGCATTTCATTAAGAAGCTGTTATTAGCTGTATAAAATGGAGGGATTAAAAAGCATGAATGACATGAGAAAAGACCCTGGAGGAAAGAACTCTATTAAATTCACACTAGAAATCTTGGTGAAGTGCATGTGAGAAAAGACTAGAAGTCTGTTTTTTTCAAGCTGTATGACAGTGTCTCATTTTCCTTTCTTTACTTAGAAAAAAAAAAGACAAAAAAAGAAAAAAGGCAGGTCCTCGTAAAAAAAGCAGGTGTCCCGCCCCTCCCTAAAATGTTGTAGTACCCAGAAGAAATGCTGATATGTTTCTGTGGGCCATGATGGAAATGCGGTTTGCATGGCCTGTGAACTCCCTGCAATGTCACAGCTGTTATATATAGCATGTGGCATTCTGATACCCATACTAACGAAACTGTTAAGATGGCCTGAATATTCTGAAATTACCTGTAGAATCATCTTGCCTTAGTTTTCCTACACTCTTGCTTTAAAACTGGAGTTAAAAACTCGGTACTGTCCATGCCTCTGACATGAGCTTCCTGTATAATTTCAACTGGGTCTCACTGTTCTTACCATTTAAAATAGATGTAAAACACAAATGAGACAGGAATAATCAGAATTCAATGGATATGCAATCAGCTTTAACATTCAAGTCACTAGTGTTTATGCTGCACTTCGAAATGCTTCTTTGAAATATGTTAGCAAAATGAGAAGACATGCTTTAAAGGTGGGTGAGGTTATTTTTTGTTTGGTTTTTTTACGTAACTAAGAATTAGACACCAGCTCTGGAATTCTGTGCTCTGGAAGCACAGAGCTTGCAATTGAGTTGGGTCCCATGTGTTTTCAGTGTGGCCGGTCCCTCCAAATGTTTGGTCTTCTAGTTTTTCAAGTTAATGTTCCTAGGGTCCTCAAAGACAGAAGTTGAGGTCAGCTACTGACAGAAGTAGTTATGCTGTTTGTTGTTAATTTACTAACATATTTATAGAAATGTCCAGACAGTAGTAAGATTTTCTCCTCAGGCTGATTTGTACCACGCGGGCCATGATTGTGCTTGATACCTGTTCCTATGCCAAACTACTTCTTTAGCTAGTGTAGAGATCTAACTGGGGGTTCTGTCCTCCTCCCAAGGGATTCTGGAGATCTCTGAGACCTGGTGCTACTCAGAGCAGCCTTGAGACTGCTTGGTTTGTTTCAGTGGATTAAACCATTGGTAACCCATGGGAAGTCAACATTTTTCATGGCTTTAGCTGAATGTTTGGGCCAAAGAGGTCTTTGGATTTGGCTTTTCAATTACATCAGTGAGCTAAAATATTTCTGGCACTTAGTTAAGCACTTCTAGTAATATTCTGTCCCTGGGAAGCCTAAGTAATGTTTCTGTAAGGACATCCTGTTGCAATTTATTTGAATGAGTTATAATTTCATTTAATTTTTTATTCTTGTTTTCTGTCTCATGAGTACTACACTAGACGTCTAAAGCTGTTGTTCAGTGAGGAGTAGACAAGCAGGAGCTCTTGTGTTTCTCACCACGTCCTCAGACAGTTAGGGGTGATGGTGAAGGTCTTCCATAACCTGAACTGAGTTTTCAGGTACACAGGATGTAGGATTATGCTCTATATTGGGCTTTCTGTATGTCTTTATGCTTCCTAGAAGTTGATTCACATAACATCAATTAAAATAACTCCAAAACAATACTTGCAGCATGATCTTTGTGGTTTTGGATGAAAATAATGCAGAGTTTCTTTGTTGATATGCAATCCATATTTTGTACCTTTTTTAGCCTAGAAATTAGTTTGGTTAGGTTATACATCTCTTTCTGTTCCGTTTTGTATCACGAGCCTACCATAAATGTGTAGGCTAACTCACAATACAGATTTTTAGACCATCTGTCATCTCTGGATTATAATGTCAGTGCTTCTAAAAAAGCCTTTTTCCACATAAACATCCCCTCTCCAGAGTCAGGAAAAGCAGCCCTTCCTATCTAAAACATACCATTTACTTTTCAAATTGCCATTTATTTGGCTTGGAAAAAGACAGGGCTCTCAAAGCAGGAACTATACGGTCAGTGCTGGATAAGGGAAAACATCAGGGGCACACAGATGCTAAGCCCTGCGTTTTTGGAGCGGTAAAGTTGGGTGAAGATCTGACCCGGTCACATAGCACAGAATGTTTTCTTTTCTAAAAGGCATAGGTTTTATTTGCCTCAGTATCACGCTTTGATGAATTATTTCTTTTCCCCCGAAAGGGTCTGAATGAAGTGGTGGGCTGTGCCAGTACTGGGAGAAAGCTCAGTGCCGCGGACTGCTTTCTCCTGCGATCCTGCCGAGCCGAAGCAGGGAGCGGGGAGGAGCAGTGACAGGGAAATTGCCTCCAATGAGGCCCACGAAACACTATCTCTTGCAGGCAGCTGCTTGGAGCCTTGTGCATGTGCCAGGCGCAGCCTTCCTATCAACCCGCAGCTTTTCACCCATGGCTCGGGGCCCCACACCAGCCCTACGCACTCTCCATGCAGACTATTCCTTTAGAACATTGCTTCAGGGGCAGACAATTTCCCCTTCCCTGCTCATCAGCAGCCCACCAACACTGGGCCAGGCAGCTCCACTGAAGGCACTGCAAGTAGAACGCACCAGCTTAGTAAGCCATCTACCTGCAGTAAATTTGCTTCCTAAAATAGCTGGAAAGCCGTGGGGTATTTTTATAGCAGCTACACAGGCCTTTTCTGTTCTGAAGGACTGTAAAGAAAACTGAGGCGTTAGCTTATCTGTAAACTGGTGCAACTCCACCTGAGTTTGAAGACATCCTGGAACAATAGCCCTGGGAAGGGTGAAGTACTGCTTCATCTTGGTTGGGCTTTAAATATGATACTAAAGGGTGTCAGTGTAAATATCAACCCTGCGAGACCCTTGACCGCTGGTAGTATTAGTAGGAATATCAGGTTTTAGTAGTCATCATGTCCATTATCTTAACAATCCCAGTATTTTACAGGGTGTCTCCATCAGTAGTATTGTTACTTTAGTGCTTTTGTCTTCTGCCTGTAACAAGAAGCAGGGAAAATGAAATCGTATTTACTTTCTTTAGATAAGTCTGGATGTAGGATCTCAACGTGAGTAAATGTAATAGTTGTGTGATAGCTCCAGGCTGGCCAAGGCCTCTTCCCCCACCCATGCCCCTTGCTATGTCTCTTCACCTGTTTGTGCCTGGCCATCTTCCAGCTCCCATGTGAGGAATGCCCTGGCTGAGGAGGAGAAAATAAAAGGTGGTGTCAACTGTACAGGAGTATGTGCTGCTTTGGGAAGATCAAGACTGCTTAAATTAGAAGCATCAAGGACAGCCCTAGCTCTCGCTATTTCTGCTGGAAGGACAGTTGGGTGTCTACCCTGCAGTTACACCAAGAGGAGCAATTATTAGGTTTCATCAGCTGTTACGCTACATTAACCAAGATGAAGTTTGCAGTTTGCTTCTGTAGTAGCCTGGCTGAGAAATTAGAGGTGGATCTGGATGGAAGGCAAAACGTCTTTGTGTTAGACACTGAGTTCTTCTGGGCCTGCCTTCTCTTCCTTGGCACTGTGGGTGTGCAGGGTGCTTCAGAAGTGCTCATGAGGGCAACTTCTCAGCAGCTGAGAAGAGCTAAGCAGATCACCCACCGAGGAGGTGGGGAGGAATGTTTCCTAAAGCAGAAGCATGTGCTGGGTGACTGTTCAAGTGGAGCTTTACACCTTGTTAATACCTGTGGAGGTGGTGCATGACTGGCCAAGTGACAGGGGTGCAGCTGTGCAGTTGTCCTCAGCAGCATTGAACCGTCCCCATGAGGATGTTTGATTTGAGTTGCAAATGGAGTTTGAAATGAGCCTGATCTGTCTCAGGGGTGTCAGGGCCCAGTGCTTTCTTTGGGTGGATGTCTTTGTCACTGAGGCACCTTGCGCCTTTGGTATTCTCCAGGTGTATTGGAGTGTCAGGCTGGCATGGCCATGTATCAGTGTCTCCTGGGGCCCAGGGTGGGCATGGTGACAGCTATCACCCTGAAGGTGAACGGGGAAGTTCCTGACTGACCTGGAGCCACTGCGCAGGACCTATTCTGCTGCAAAATGACCACAAAGAATCTGCAGGAGCCATCTCCCAGGGAATATCAGCCTGGAGCCTCCTCTGCAGCTGTGGTGCTTCCTCCACTCCAGTCTCTTCTTGGATATCAGGCATTTGGCCTGTCAAGGGGCTGACATTGCACAATGTCAGAGAAAGGGTCACTGCTTATTTTCACATCCCCAGCTGTTGCATTTAAACTGAGAACCTTTGGTACAAAGACAGTGCCGTTTATTTTTAATCTGTGGCAGCCGTTTATTTTTAATCTGTGGCACTGTGAAAACATTAATTAGGACTGATGATAAGGAATGCAAACCTATTGGCACCCTTGGTGGTTTCAGCAAGGAATGCTGGTGTGGTAACAGCTCAGCTGCTGCTCCATGCATAAGAAGCACACACTAGCCAGTGAACACGTTGAGGAAAGAGGAAATATTTCAGTGATTCCTAAATGTGTCCACTCCTGTGTTTGAGCAGAAGTTTGCTATCTTGGCTGCTGTGCGTCGATGATATGGAAACATTAGTTATTTATGGGCAAAATAAGGGCTGTTCTATTTGTGTTGCGGTAGTGAAGTGTTCTAAATGTTTGGGCAGCCCAAACAGCGCTGGTGGCATGGTAACTAGATGAGCAAAACTTGGATGTCTTGGATTGTGAACAGCACTGTGATGGTGTATTCATAACAGTAGGTTACAGAAAATACCTGTGTGGTTAAAAATACTCAAGAACATGGATCTGCAGGCATTTCTGGAGGTAACCTGAGTCCTGGCCAGTAATCCTGAGAATTACTGAGAATCTGTCAATTTATTTCAGTGGCTGCTGTACAGAATGTGAGAGTTAATTTAGCAGGTAAATGGCTTTAGGACCAGGCGCCTCACAAGGAAAACACATTACCAAATCATCAGAACTCAAGATGTCATTTGGGCCCTCCCAGGTCCTGGTGGCAGCTCTGATGCTGATCCCCAGGCTATAACTTAGATACTATTAAGAGTATTGTCACATCTGGGTTAGCCTGTGCTCTCTGATGGTTAGATCACTGTGCCAGCAGATCTGGAGAAGAAATAGAGGATAAAATAGCCAGGGGTGGCTGTGGTTGTACTGGTAAGTGGAGACAGAAGGAGGTTTGGTGACAATGCGGCTGCTCCCCTCGAGTATGACAGAGATTGCTAAAGAGGAGCCAACAGTTCAGTTGCATTACTATTCCCCTGATAATCGGGAAACCCCACAACATGGGAAGTTTCATCCTTTCCTGTCTCATTTAGTGGTAAACTAGAATAATGAAAACCAAACCCAAAATCCTATATCATTTATATAAATAAATACAGTTAATTCCACAGATTAATTCTTGGTGATAAAGAGGGTTTCTGCCCTCCTTTTTGACTTTGTCCTCTTGAATCAGTTGAATATCCCCTTACACTATATCAGGAGTAGGAGCAAATACCTTCGGTCATTTGCCTTTGCTGCAAAAGAAACAATTGCAGCATTTACAATCGCTCTTAAGGATCTTCCCCGGTGTGTTTCCACATGCTTTCTTTGCCCTTCTCCTTTCCTCCTCTGCCTCCACTGTGTCCCTTTGACAAAGGATGACCGGAAGCGCATGTAGAGGTCCAGATTGGGGATTGCTGCTGCTGCTATGCCTAATAGGATTATAAGATTTTCAGCATTAATCCTTATCCTATTCTTTAGGCAGACTAACCTTTTACTTAGATTTTTGGCTTCTGTTGCACAATTAGTTGACTTCTCAATGATTTCTTTACAGCTGCTGTTGTGTCCTTTTTTCAAGGTGGTTGTAATTGATGTAGACCTCCAGCATGGAGCAATGTAAGGATTGTTAGACTGTTGTGGCTATTTGTTTAGTGCTGCAAGTGAGCTTTTCCAAACTCACTGATGAATCTCACTACTTCCTTGCCCTTCCCTGTACCCTGGGGGTATGTGTTTGTTTTAGCCCAGACTGTAGGAACACATCTCTGTCGCTTTTAAACATAGCAACTACTACATGAAGCTCTGGGAGGTTTGCTGATCAGGATGTCTGCTTCTGCTTTTGCACAGAGGGTGAGAGAGCCAAGGCTTTCCAGGGTACATAGCTCATTCAGAGGAGCTTTGAAAGATGGAAATGGGTGGGGAGAGTGGGTTGACTCTGTAGCCTAGTTTCATAAAGGAAATAAGGCTTAAGCAGTCTGTTTTTCCACTGCAGCCAACTTTTGGATCCGCAAAGTGATTGTGGCCAAAACAAATGGGTCAGAGAAGTCTCAAATATTAATTTTCTACAGTATTCATAAGAATTAGCTGCTGGATAGGAGATTGTATCATAGCAGTGTCTGCCAGGAGGTAAAAGCTGCAGTGTTAACTCTATAGGAAGGTCACTACTTTGGTTTGCCAGCTGGCAGGCACCAGCTAGGCAGTCAATGTGCGTACCACAGCAGTCATAGCGCATGTGGTTCCCAGGTCAGCTGGCTGTTGTGCGAGGGAGCCTGAGGGTCTGTGCTGCGATTCTGGGCATGTGTGAGGAAAGCTGAAGGTTCTGTGGTGTGGTTCACAGAACAT
The DNA here is from genome assembly GCF_023638135.1 of Falco biarmicus. Classification (NCBI taxonomy): domain Eukaryota; kingdom Metazoa; phylum Chordata; class Aves; order Falconiformes; family Falconidae; genus Falco; species Falco biarmicus. Next base: position 82,954,933 of record NC_079288.1, on the reverse strand, counting down.
CAGGTAGAACTGGAGTGTTGCAGAAGAAGATTAGAGAGATGAAGAGGAACTGGGGAATGACATGACTGGAATTTGTGTGGCTTGGGCTGCTAGCTCTCAGACTGTCAGCTGTCAGGATAACTGTCAGGGCACAGCTTGTTTTACAGGTGATGGGCTGATACACAGTGAGTGAGCAAGAAGCACAGGAGCTCCAGGGTGTGGGAGAAGACATACAAGGAATGGCAGAGTCAGAAGCTGGTGGCACTACAGTTGTTAAAGTAGAGAAGGGACTGAGGTGGGATGTGGTAAAAGACCAAACCAACAGTAGTTAGGAGCAACATTGCTCAGACATGGAAAGCAGTAAGTTACTTCAGCTTGGTAGGGAAGGGAGGTGAGGGATGATGGGGCAGAGGCAGGGAAGAGAGGTTTAAACAGTGTTGTGTCTAGGTGGGGTAGAGACCATGCGAAGGGGCTGGTAAGGAGACTTAGACAAGGAATGACTTAGTGGCTTGAGCAGAGGGACAATCAGTCAGCCTTGGTTTTGGGTATATTGTGTAGAAGGAGTGATTTGGCAGTAGTCTGAGCATGGGCATAAAGGAAGGCAGGAATCGATAATTTATATATTGAAGGAAGCTTGGATGAGGGGGAAGAGAGAAGTATTGTCTTCAGTGAGGGAGAGGAACTGAGGGAAGAGAGAGGGGATTGACATGTATGTTTTAATTAAATCAATTGTACTCAAGCCTGATCCAAAGCTCATTGAAGACAGTAACTTCAAGAGACTTGTTGGAACATGCCTATGTGCAGGTATTTGTCTTGAAAACTCTTAAGATGCTTTACAGAAATGCCTGAACAACTTTTGTCTTCCATTTGTAGGGTGTACCCAGAGGTTAAATGACTCCAAGCCACATAGTAAGCCACAGAAGTGGCAAGGCTGGGATCCAACATTCCTTAAAATAGTTTTCAGTCTGGTAAACCATAGCAGTAATAAATGTCCATATATGCATACAAGACAAATCAGTGAAACTCTCAGTCTCCAATTTAGGGAGAGCATATCACCTTATTAACTGTCCATGGCTCTGGATATGCAAAATTATTGTAGTTTCCTTCCCTCACAGAAGTTTTTTTCTAATGTTTATTGTCTGCAACTAATTCTTTTCTAGTGATCCTGTAAACGCTTTGCTTCTTCAGGATCCAGTTACTTTCTGTTACCAGCACAAACTGAGGAAATGAATATCAATCATTCAGCGATTATTTGCAGGAAATAAAAGCGTGAGATAGCAGCTGGCCTGGGACAAGAAGGAAGGACAAAAATGCGGTATTTTTTATAAGCAGAACCAAAAATGCTGTTCATGTGCTCAGATGTTAGTTTCTGAATATTGTGGAGCTTTCTTGCTTTTGTGAGCTTTACTTTCCTTGGATTAGGTCCTGCTGCTATTGAATGCAGAGGGGATATTTGCTATTAGCTTCAGTGAGAATAAGATCAAGCTATTGTCTGTGTGTTCTTCCTTGCCTTAACTGGTGCTGCTGTTTGTTAAGACACTGCAAGGGACGAAAATGCATTTGGTTTCCCAGAATCTTTCTGAGCATTTGTCTGATCCTTGCATATAGCACAGCCCCTGTGGGTGAAATAAATTCAGAGCTGACTGTTTCCATCAAAGCTTTTTGAAGGCAGTGTGAAGCCTCTGTAAAATACTGAATCTCCTCAGTCAGTAGCTGCTTTTCTGAAGTCTGCATTGTGCTTCAGGTTTTGCTAAGCCATGCTACAGTAAGCATGATGAATAGCAGGCAAATTGTCTTTGGTCACTGCTTTGGAAATCAAGATGTGTGCTGGCTCACCCCATTCTTTCGCAAATACCTTCTTATGCTACGGGAAGTATGATGGTACACCATATCCCAGGGTGTTAATTTTTAATGTCTTATGCATGTAATGGACTCAACTGTAATTATGAGTCCCATGGCACACAATTGCTACTGGCAGGATGGAAAAGATGACTGCCAGTCCATATTGCTCTACAGTTAGGGACTGAAACATTGATCGTTTCCATTCCCAAGAGCAGCAGAAACAGCTGTATGAATTTAAAGCAAAAGCTTCAATGGAAAGACAAGTAGTTGCAAGCCATTAAACGTTTCCCTGCAATCTATTAAATTTAGACTTTGCAGCATCATCCTACCGCATTGAATAAAATTGACTGAAACCTGGGTAGGGTAAAGTGGTTTTGACAAGCCTATGCTTATGTCCAGAATAATTGAAATGAATAAGCAGTTAGGCAGTGAGGCAGAGAGGAGTTAGTATAAAAAATGCTCAACTTTTTTTCTCAGTAGTGCTATTTTTAACTTATGGATCTTTATTTATTTCTTGCATGAAATGTTGAAGCTGACAGCATCCTCTTCCAGGGGAAACTGTATGAAAGAACAGTAGAGTTGGGATTTTTAGGCCTGATGCTCTTGGCATATCTTGGTGGGCAAATTCCTCCTCCTTTGATGAGCTGAAATGACTTTACTAAACAGTGCAGGGCTCTTCCCTTTGGCAGATTTAATGTAGGATAAGGCCCCAGCATTCAAACTCTTGTACCAGTAGAACTTGGGTCCTGCTTTACCACCTGCTAGCGTTTCAGAATATTTAATAGATGTGGAAGGGGGTTTAGCTAAATGCTTCTCATTTTATGCTGCCTCTGAAAGCAATACTCCTATATCCCTGGTGTCACAGTAGATTGTTTTGAAATCAGATTTTTAATTTCCTTTTAAAAGTGTGGTGGCCTTTTTTGTTTTGTTTTGGTTTTGCATGTAACTCCTAAGGTACGGCTATGGAAACCATTGCAAAAGGAAATTCAGCCTGAATCCCTGGTCTTCATTCATGTCACTGGCAATAGTATCTCTGAATTCAGTGATGCAAAATCACTCCTGTACTTAGTGCACTCAAGCTTAAATCAAATCCTAACACTTTTTACTAGTGCAAGAAACAGATTTAACAGACAGGAAAAAAAAACCACCAGAAATCTTTCTCTGTGACAGGAAATCAATTTAATCCATTCGTTGTTTGTTTTTTTCCAGGCTTATATTTGGCACTCTTTACCCCGCATATTATTCTTACAAAGCCGTGAAATCAAAGGACATCAAAGAATATGTGAGTAACGAGGTTTGTGGCTGTGCTGCAGGGTTTGTTTTCTAAGATTGCTGCTCACCACATTGTAAGGTGTTGCCTGTGTTCTGGGAAAGCTTGTAAACCAGTACAAGGGGAAGACCAGCCTGAAGGTGGACTGGCTGATTGCTAGGCACAAGTCTTAAATAAGGAGGCTTGGGTGTGTGCTTCTGGCTCCTCTGGTGAGTTGATGTGCTCTTTGACAAATGTATGCTTTTTCTCTGGTGGTACGAACTATATACAGCCAACTTAAAAGGTGTTTGGCATCTAGAGCTTTGTGTGTTTTCCTTTGTTTCTGAAGAGCAGCATAAATCAAAGCCTTTCCAAAAAGCCTTGAAGCTGTAGCTGCTCATTCAAAACAAGGATCAGAGGAGGCAACTTGAAGCACAGATGACTGAATCTTCAGACAGAAACATCCTTCCTTGTGGAGCAACCTGTTTACAGACAGTTTTGGCAACTGGGTTTTCTGTCTTGTCCTTTTGCTGAAAAATCTTCCCTGGGCTGCAGTTTCTAAATGCATATGGGACCATCAGGGAAAGTGAAATGTGTGAGAATCAAAACCTCTTGGATGCTATTGGTGTCTTGTAGGATTTGTAGTGCCTTTCACAACCTGAGCTCTGTTAACTTCACTGAACCTGGCTCAGCCTCCAGATTTTGACCTTTCAATCCTCTCAAGATCCCAGGGATAACAAGTCCATTTTCTCCTCTGGGTAACAGCATAGATGGCTATCCCATTAAGTCCTTAGTGCAAGCTCAAACTGGGACCCACTGTGGCTGCTGAGATTTTTTTCTTTCTCTCAGTCCCCTCCTTCAGATAATGGTTTTGGATATGCTGAGAATCTTAAGCGTTACAGAACACATCAGATACTTAAGGCAAAATGTCCTTGCAGCCCTTGCACAGCTGTGCTTCTCAAAGTTTGTACACCCTTTGCTTGGAAATGCTGAAGACATATGCTAGCATCCCCAATCAGTGTCTGCCACTGATACTTAACGTTTCCATAGTCTGTTTTTGGAAAGTATTTTGTTGAAGGGTCCAGTTCCTGTTGGAAATTCAATTGCAAAAGAGGAACTTGTATCAGACATGTGGAGTCATGACCCAAATGTGAGAACAGCTGATCTAAGACCTGGTTTGAGCTTAGAATTGTTTTTCAGTTTAACACACCAGTTGTGGCAGTGCGTCCATTAAGGTCTGATTGAAAAAAAAAATAGTAGTAATTTACCCTGACACAATACAAACTTTCATTTATTAGTCAAAACTTTTATCACTGTAGTTTACTTTTATTCCGCTTGGTAATAGTAATTTGGATAAATGGTGTTTTAAGCTGATCCAAGCCCACCCACAGCAGATCTTGGTGTGTGTTTTAAAGTTTTGCTGGCAGTAATGTCTGAGAACTGTGCTGGCAGTGAGGCTTTGAGGGAGTTGCAGTTATGTAAAAAGTCTGGCAGAAGCTGCCCTGGGAAGATACTGCTCTCAGGCATTTGGCAGTGCCATTCTACTGCTATAACACTAAATATGAATATACATGTAAATCCCAGGAGAGCAGTTATATAGCTGAGTGACAGGTGCTCAGGGAATAATTTCAGTACCTGCAGGGAGATGGAGGGAAACTACAGGTACTGTCCCCACTGTGTTGGGGCCGTTTCAGAGCTGGTGAGATCCACATTTATTGCCACCTCCATCCTCCCTTCCCCAGAGCAGTACCTGGTGTAGGTATCCCTCTAGTACTGCCTTCTTTCCAGCCTTCCTTCACTCTGTTGCAATTATCCTAACCTTAGGTAACACAGTCCGATTCTCTTAATTCATGGATTTTCATGTATTTTACTTCCTTAAGCTTTCTAACATTCCAGCAAAGTTGCTAAGGGATCTCCATTTTTAAATATAGCTGATCAGACAACAATTTTCAGTTAAATTAACAACTTTTGTCTTACCATCTCCTTTCCTTTGGAAAGACAGATTCTTAAAGCTGTTTGTTCTTTAAGTTTTACAATTTTGCAATGGGGAAAAAAAATATTGAGGGGGAATAAAAGGTTTCTCTCTCATCTCCAGTGTTTGGATATTATTCCTCACATCATCTCTGCGGTGACAGTGCTGCAGAAGAGGCGCACCACATCACTTGATAAAAATCACTGGAAGTGCTGATGGCATATAACAAATACACTGTTCCTTTGCAGCCCAAGAAGAACGGATACTGCGTACATCAGAACAGTTTATCTGTGCTTTTTAATGCCATTTAGTGCTCAGTGACAAAAATCCCCAGATTCCTGAAATACTCAAGATACTATAGTTTCCCTGACCAAGTCACAGGGCCCAAAGACTTTTCTGACCGCAAAGGAGATGGTCCATAAATCACCGACCAAACAGTCCACCCACTATATCTGAACACAGTGACAGCACAGCACGTGCTTTCACTACCAATGTGAAGTAAAATACTCTCACCTAAGGCCCAGGTAAGGGATTTAAGCTAATGCACTTGCCCTTGTCACTGCAATATGTTCAGGGTGTGGATGTGAGGAGGCACCACCACTCAAGTGATGCACACTAATTCAATAATTTGTGCTGAGTTGATTGTGCTCCTGAGCCCTGAGTCATGGGATGGGCAGTTACCTCTTTATCTCTTCCTGGCTAGTTTCCCCTGCCTGTAAATATTATGTAATTACATTTTGCCTTAACTGAAGTTTTGCCAACACCCTAGTATTAACCTTTGCTATTAAGATGAGCCAAGTGATATTTTTAATGCCCTGTGATAGGGCTGTGGTCCTCCGCTGGCTGGTGGAGCTTCCTCTGTAAGGACAGAGTCAGGCTGCTTCTCTTTTCATGAGACCAGTCCTAAAGGCCACAATCTTCCTTCCCAAGGGTGTCTGTGGAAATCTGATGTGTTACGTGCTGAGGTGGGAGGAGCTCTGGCATCTTCAAATCCACAGTAATTGTTAAATACACAGAGGGGAGGGGAAGAACCTTTTTTTCTGTGAAAATTATTCTGTGCATTTGTGCCTCTAAGAGATAGTTTGAGGCTCTTGTGGACAAATGAACCAGCTACTGTTTTTGATTACCAGGTCAAATGGATGATGTACTGGATCATATTTGCGCTCTTCACGACAGCAGAGACTTTCACGGATATCTTTCTTTGCTGGTGAGCACCAGATGGGAGAGGATCTTCGGCATGAGATGGAAAGAAAATAGAAATGTTTACAAGGGGAAAAAAGGGACACAAAGTTGCACTGCCACCTAAACATGGGGTTAGCAGCTTCAGGTACATAGAGGTGTTTTGTCTGGAGGAGCCATGCTTCCTTTCTCAGTGCTGTCATAGGAAAAGCAAGAAAGAAGATGGAACTGCTCAGTGGTATCTCATTAGTGAAGAAATCATTACAGGAGTCTCAGTCCCCTGCCTGTCAGAGAGAAGCACAACTGATTGCCAAGTTGGATGCTTGCAGAGATCATCACATAGACAACAGCAGCTTTAACTACAGGCATAGTTCTAGATTTGCTAGCTGTGTCCTACAGTAAATACACAGACTAGGGATCAGGCAGCAGCAGCCCTGCAGCACAGGACTTTGTAAGTTGCTGTGTGTGTGGTTGTTCCTGGGATGTTTTGCCAGGTCCGTTCCTGGTTAGGTTGGGTTTACAGTATGATGGAGGACAGTGATAGTCCATACTGATGTGGGCTTTCTGATGTCAGTGGAAGGATTCCTGGTGATGTCTATCAGGTCGACAACACATAAATGCCCGGTTATCAGATTCAGTTCCTTAAATACGGATGCTCAAGTTTGGAAATGTTTGTTGCTTGGTTGCCCTTTTTAGTAAGGCCTTTCTAGGGGAAACCAGTGAGATCAGTAGACTTCACAATGAAAATCTAACTGTAGTGCATGGCCCTCACCTAAAGCCTGTTCCTGCATAGCACTGCATTCCTCTAGTGAGTCCTCCAAACAAAGAGGATTTGGGAGTACTTGGCAACATGTCAGATCTGTTGGAAAGGAGATAAAAGATGTTACTGTCTCTCTATCTAATTTGGATGCGGATCTGTCTCCACTGTGTTCATCTGGAGCTTTGGGTTTTTTTGGAGAATGTATTATGTGGGCCTCTCGGTGTCCAGCCTATGAAATCAAATATGTTCTAGAGATCCTCAGTGAGGTGGAAGACCAACCTGGAAAATCCATCTCAGAGTCGAGCATTGCAGAGGCCCATTAGGTCAGACCTGGACACTGTATGGCCCAGTTGGCTTGGTGACAGTTCTGTGCTAGTACAGCAGGAGTCTGTCTGAGTCCAGCTGGGCTGGTGCACAGCTATCACAGGGTCTCTGCACTGCTCTTGCTTGCCCCTGCCTATAAAAGGTACTGGTTTGTCACACTGCTGGCAGCAACATGTCTGACCATATGAGGATGCTGCTGGCTGGCCAGCCTTGAGCTCTAGGCTTTGTCCTCCAGAAAAGAGTCAGGATAATCTAATCTCAAGAAGTCCCTGGCTTGTTACAGCTAAAGCATGTCCTGTTCTTAGTTAAGTCCACTGCATATTTTGCAGTGCTACCTGAAAGCCCCAGTATGACTCTGCACCTTTATGATACATGTTGCTTGGACAAAAGCTTCTTAAATTTCAGTTTCAGTCAGGTAAGTGTTATCTTAAAAGCAGAAAGGCAGAGAGATGAAAAGTGCATAAATATATCAATGACATATTGATTTGCTGGTTTGCTCTTTGCTCCCTCATAGTGACTGAGGACGCTATGAATACAGCACCTGTGCTATTTGCATATAGAAAGCTCCTTTTATCACACAGCAGTCTCTTCCAGACCATTAAATAATGGCCCTGATACCCAAGTAAAGATTTACCTGCATGCCTAGTTGAGATGTATGCAAAGGTGAGTGGATGTGTTTTGGTCTTGGGATTCTTTAGTAAGCAAAAGCTACCCTAAGCTAGACCAGCCAGTTCCTTCCCATGCTGAGCATCTCTAATTAAGGGCAGTGGTTAAATTGGGGGCAGACATTAACAGCTTTTTTTCTTCTAGGTTTCCATTCTACTATGAACTCAAAATAGCTTTTGTAGCTTGGCTGCTGTCTCCATACACAAAAGGCTCCAGCCTCCTGTACAGGAAATTTGTTCATCCAACACTGTCTTCAAAAGAAAAGGTAATCACAGGTGCCCAGGTCCTCTCTGGGTGGAGCAGATCTAGAGTGTGTTTATTCCAGTCTTTGTATCACTCATTTTCATTGAAGGACTGGGAGCTGCCGATTCTTGTCCTCTGTCATTTTATCATCTCCTTTTGGCTGGTGTTTTCGTTCTTTGTAGTTGTTGTGTTTTTAAATACTGGCCATCTGTTCAGCACACTCACACATATTAACTCATCTTTGTGCACTTGGGAAGTTGGGAGGGAGTGGGATAAAAATACCTCCTAAGCTGCTTTGCATGTACTGGCTGAATATACCTGGAGTGCGATGTTGTGACTGGATATAACAAATAGAGAAACAGGCGCTGGCAGCCAGGGCTCCTTAACTTTGTTCCCAGCTCTGCCTAAAACACTGTACAGCAATGAGACAGAAACAGTCCAGCCAGTCTATAAAATGGGCTTAGCAAGCACTTGCCTGCCTGGGAGATGTATAGCATGCTAAGTAAGGCATGTAGCATGTTAGGTCCTGGGTTAAGAAATGTTTTGCTGAAATTAATGCTAATTTTGGGGCGGGGTTCATTACAGCTTGGATCATTTGCCTGCCTAGAAGATTCCTGTGGCTGTGAATGAGACATTGTTAGGCAGATCCATTTGGTTCATGTGAATACATGGGCCAAGAATAGCTATTGGTCATATATCAACATGCAGACTACTAAGAAACGAATAATTGTTTCCTACATTGGCAACTATGGAAATGTAAGATCTCTGTTTGGCCACAGGCAGTGCATGAACAGTTGTATCTCAGTCCTGTCCAAGAAGGACTGTAGGGATCAATCCCCTGTCTCTCTGCTTCCTGGGAACTTCTGCTTATGCTTCTCACAAGTAGTACTCATGCATTTTGGGTTGCCACCTCTTACCTGCTTGGAATAAGAAGGGAATCGCTGAACAGCCTCCAGTCCCTACTAACCCAGAACATCCAGTAGCTGAGTACTAGAAGTCATTGTCATCCATTATCATCCAGACCCATGTGTCTTGAGGGAGGGCAGGGTGAGGGCAGGTACTTTCATAACTATTTCACTGTATATTGAGCGGCATCAAAGTCCAGAAGCTCTGGACCTACCAGTTCCATAGGCATGTTGAAGGTGGCCCCTGCAGTGATGTGCAAGAGAGATCTCAGATACTTCTGAGACCAGCAGTCCTGGATGCAGGGCAGTACAGCTCCAGCTGCCTGGTGTCGTAATATGATTCTTTTTAACAATGGGGCAATCTATTTGTCTTTAGACTCCGCACATTGCAAATGGCTCCTGGTCCATTCTGCCCAGGTGGATCTATCTGTCTTGCTTCCAGGACCTATTGGTGGTGGTTGCACTATGCAAGTGTATCTGAACTTCGGGTCCCAATCTTCCATTCACAGTATAAAGGGTTCCCAAAGCCTGCAACGGGAATTACTGTTCCCCTGCAAACCTTTCCTCTTTGCAAACATTGGCTGTGAACTTCTCTCCAGCTGAGGTGGAGGAAATGGAGGATATCTATCTACCTCCATGAAAGGTGACCTGGCCCTGCCGAGAATCTGAGGCTAGGAACACTCTGAACTTCTTGTGTTGTGTTTTTTGTTTGTGTGTGTTTGTTTTGTTGTCTGCTGTGACAGGAGATCGATGACTGCCTCGTCCAGGCAAAAGACCGGAGCTATGATGCCCTTGTGCACTTTGGGAAGCGGGGGCTGAACGTCGCAGCCACGGCAGCCGTCATGGCAGCTTCAAAGGTAAAGGTGCGGGTCAGGATTAGCATCTTATCTTCATCCATTGCCAACAGCAGCTACAGTGAGGAGGGGGAGAGATGGTGAGGGTAGGGATTCTCACGGTGATTTTGATCACGCCTCCCAGTTTCCCATTCACCAGCCACACAGGTGCCTCTTGGGATGAAGACAGGAAGTGTGGTGCCTAGTGAACCTATAGGAGGTTGGAAATACAGGGTTAAGGCTGGGATCTGCTTCAGGTCTCTATTGAATTTTGTGTTTTCCATCAGTAGCATTAGCAATTCTGTTCATCACAGCCTGTGCTCCTCATTTTCACTGTCAAAATAGGAGCATACTTCCATGAAAGATGCTGATGTTAGGTGAACAAGTTAACACCCTAGCAGGGAAATTTTTATTTTTTTTGGTCAGCACCTTCTGCAGTGAAGGGAAAAGCCATCTGCACCCCATTTTTTTCATTTGTTATGCTGAGTTGTTGAGAAGTCTGGAGGATCTAGTGACTTACAGTTTGGGTACAGACAGAAAACAGATGTGATTTGAAGCTCATGAAGGCTAAAAGGTTGTCTGCAAGGCTTACGCATGACATATCTGGTGTATAACTCTTTGGTGACATATTTATGTAAGAGTGAATGGGAAGTGGCAATAGTCACTTCTGGAGAATGAGTAGACACTGGTTGAATGGTCTTACTTGAGGAGGTGTATCCTGTATTCTGTTCCTGGCTTAGAGCCAAAATCAGAAAATAGCTGTTATCTCTGTTTCTTTGTTTGTGTAAAAGCTGCAAGGACTTGATAACTGCATTTTGTGGTCCTCCTCTCTGGTGGTGGATTATCATGGCTCAGGGTAGATGTGTGCAGTGACTATCCCCTTGTGTTTTGGGGGCAAGGCTTGTACAAAAGATACGACTTTCATGCAGTCAGATACAATGCTTCTTGCAAAAGGATAGTAGAAACATATGGGTAAGGTAGGTACTGGTATTAGGAAAAGCATGTGAATGGGAGTTGGAGGAAATTATTTTCCTTTGTGAAATGGTTTTCATATGACCTAAGGCACATCATTTTAGTATGTCTTGGCCTTACCTTCTGTAAAAATGCATAATACATCCTTAGGAGGCCAAATACCATAAAGTCTGTAAAGCATGTTGAATACATGGTGTTATAGAAGTGGAGAGCCCCTGGGGTGTGCCATGCACATGTAGGATCACAAGAATATGTAAAAGCTATATCCCATTCCAAAGAAAAACCAAGAATTGCCTTCCTTTTCCCTGCCAAGCATGGTGCAGGCTGTCAGGCCTGGCTTAGTTCTTCTAACTGTTCTTCAGGGGGGAGGCTCTGCTAACCCAGGCACTGCTAGCTAATCCAGACCTGCACTGAAGCCTGGGATAAATGTGGAGCTAAGGCAAAGCTGTTTATTATATGCCCAACAAAACAACATTCGTATGGCACCTCCATGGCACTTAACACTTTCGCTGCTGCTGTGTAAACCTGAAGAAGTCACACCATAGACATAAATAGGCTCTGGGAGTGCCTGTTTTGCAGCACTGCCTTTGCTCTGAGCCCCTCCTTACAAGGTGCTGCAGACTCTGTGCTAGAGCCCTTTTTAGGACACAGTGAGAAACTATGTGTGAATCCCAAAGGAACTCTAGTTCCTGTTTGGGTAGCTCCTGAGTATGAGAAGCTCAACAGTAGCCCAGATGCACAGTGCCAACCTGTTCATCTCAGGACTGTAACTGTGTCTTCATTAGCTCTTCAACGTGAATGAGCAGTCAGTACCACAGTTTTTCTTCCCACTGTTACGCTTTTCTGTTGTTTTTCTTAAGAATCTCACTGTCTTGAAATGTGGCTCTAGTGGCAATGGGAAGCTGGGTAGAAGGGAGAAAAGTCTCCGGAGTACAAGGAAGCTATTGTTTTGCATGAGTTAATGAAGCTCCCCATTCAGTGGTGGAAAAAAGAAACACTGTGACTTGTGTGGTATTGTTGTATGGCACATCTGCCAGCCTAATTTGAGAGAAAACAGTTAAGATACTGTAGCCTGTGAATGGACCAGAAGAGTCTTTCCTGCACACTACTTCAGGGAGGGGAAAATGATCTGTTGATAAGACTGAGAGGTTGTTGATGGATGGATGGATTGATTGATTTTTAGAGCAAAGCAAGGACTTTCATGTCTTTGCTTCAGCCTTGACATTTAAATTACTCTGAATATGTGAGGAAAAATAGCCTCTTGGCTTCCTTCGGCACTTCAGTACGTGGCCTCCAGCAAGTTCCTGGCTTCTGTATGCCTCAGGGTGCAGATCCAAGAGACAGGGTGAGCTGATCTAACAGCTTTCCTCCAGAATGGGATAATGCTCCTGCTCCCAGTGAGTTACTGTGCACCAGCTCTTTGGACCTCCGCAGGTTATCTCTGATTTATCAGAAAGCTAATCCAGAAAGAGAAAGAAAGGGAATACTGTTTTTTGAGATCACAAATGTGTCTCGAGTACCTGAGCCAGCACAAGGGAAGGGATGAAACTGCATTATGAGGAGTATGACCAGAGGGGAGGAAAGCAAGATCATCCCTTCTTGGTTGTGGGAAGCAGATTAGCTTTGCTGCTTATGGAACCACACCTTAATACATTTACTCTTCATGGTATAATAGTCAAGAATGGTTAAAGCAGCTTCTGTCCCTTGCCTTTCTCACACTGAAATTGTTGTCTTTCGGGCAGGGGGAGCTGAATGGCTGTGATTTACAGCCTGATGTGTTGAAGTACAGAAGTGCTGACCTGGGGTTCCTCAGGTACTCAGGATGTGAGATGTGAGTGGTCGGGTGTGGATGTGTCTCCTTTTAGCTGTTCCTGCTGCTATGAAAAGAGAGGAGTGATACAAGCAGGTATGGGTGGTAACGGCTTTCTCTTGCCTGAAAACAGGTTTTCAGCTGCTCTTAAATGTATGTCAATGCCCTTAATTGCTCACTTGAGAAGGAGGTATAACAGAGCTAGATTATTCTGCATGAGAGAAGTTTAAATGGCAAATTATCTGGAAAACACTTTGAGGAGACAGATGCCACACAAGACTGCAGTGCTGTCCTTCAGGGGAAGTTTCCAGGGGGAGAGGAAAGAGCATACTATTTCTAAGGCTTATACTGGCTTTCCCAATGCCAAGGTTTAAGGGTATCCAGCTACCCTGTGATAAGTGTTGAGTGTTGATGGGTTAGTGAGCCCTGAACAGGTTCATTGGGTTTCAGCCTTTAAATGGAACATGTTAGAATTGGAACTTATAGAGATGACCATCTATTCAGAAGCACTGAGCTCCTGCAGCTGCCACAGAAAATGTGTCTTTTAGCAGCAAGTCAGTGTGAGGATCTGTTTTATTTCCTGCTTTGCTTGGATTAATGGGTGAGAAAAAGATACTTTTGTTATTAAGAAATGGACCCTCAGGCTTTGCAGATCAGTATCTTCTAGTAGCAAATACAGATTGAGCTGCTGGGCTGAAAGTGTACTCTGTACAGACCTGTTTTCAGCAAATTAGCTTAAATCCAAAGGCTCCTGTACTTGGAGACATGTCTTCCACTGTGCATAGCTGTCTTCTTCCTCTCTGAGCTGTGGTAACTGATCTTGTGTACCCACAGGATCCATCATGTTCTTTTGTCTTTCATGTTAACATCTTTGGGTAAAGCCCATCTCTTTGTTCTTTTTATCTGTTATCTTTTTTTTTTTTTTAAAATCCATCACCTTTTTATTTATGCAGCACAATGCAGCTGGCTGATTACATTTGTGTGTAACAGGCTGCTGCTTACATGTTTGCCACATGCTGAGGTGATGCAAGCTGTGCAGAGCCACGCCTTCCTTATCTCTGATCCTCTGGCCCTTTCCCCTTTCTATCTTAAGCAGCGTACAGTTTTAGTTAGCCAACTGCAGGCTTGTCTGCCTTCCCCTTCCTCCTGCTCCCTTCCCCTGCTCTGTTTTGTTTTGAAGCCACAGTTGTGCTAACACTGGCACAAACCTGTGCCAATTCATTTTACAGGCTGAGGAGCTGTCAGTGTCCCAAGTACCCTGAGTCTGCCCAGCTGGCTCGCTTGGGTGTTTTCTCTCTCCACAGAGTCTATTTTTGAAGCTCTAAGCAGACAGAGCATTGGAGATCTGCTCTTATTACCCGTACTAGGTGCTCAACACAGATCTTTTCCCTGCCACCAGCAGCCTGCATCCCCACCAAGGAGCATAATCTCATTTGGGACTCTGTAATCCTGTCCTCATTGCTTGGTCATTCTGTCACATGCTGTGACTTCAAGTAGATCAGTCCTAAGTGGCAGGATTAGATGACCGAGCAGTAAATCCTGCTGCTTTTTGTGTGTTTTCAGTTAGTTCCAACTAGTTCAGCCATTCCTGTTCCCAAAGAGCCCTGGGCACTGACCACCACCTTCTTTCCAGCTCACCTCGAGGGAGAAGAGAGGCAGAAAAGGAGCCTGCTTTTGGGTCACAGCAGAAGGGAAGAAGCAGCAAGGCTGTTACAGCCCCAGTAGTGGGGCAGGTGCAAGACCTTGGCCAGGCAATGGAGCTGACAGATGGAGGCCTGGACATAAGTGGGCTTTTCCTTGGCACCAGTCAGCTTTTCCAATGTAAGCGGCTGGGACACTTATGTGGCTGCAGTGAGGAGGGGTACCAATGGCTAGGAGGCAGCACCAGCCTTCTCCAGCACACTCATATGTACTCCCTTGCTGTCACCATGCTCCCAGCACTTTTTCATGCTCTGTCTGTCACCCTGAGGCTCCTACCACTTGCTGCCTTGCCCTGTCCCCAATCCCTAACTCTTCTCCCTGCTTGCCTTCTCAAGATGCTGCCCAGCCCTGCCATTGCCTCCTCTGTCTCTATGACCTGCCCATCATCAGGGTTTCCCAGATCCTGTTTGCATGTATCCTTATTCCTCACCCTGAACAAACCAATTCTGCCAAACAGGCCAACATCTTTCCCTACCCTCAAGACAAATCCTGCTCCCAACCACTTACCCATTCCGGAGCTGCAGCCTCAACTTTGTTCTTCAAAGGAGAGCTGCAGAAAACATCTCACAGCCAACAGATCATCATAACCCAGAGGTTTCTGATAACGTACCTTCCTCTGTCCTTCTACGCTCCCGTCTGTAGGGCACGGACTATTTGCACAGCAGCTGGTGCTATGGCCCATTGCGTGCCCCTTGGTACAGCCTGCCTTTAAGAAGGGGAGTGGGGCACAGCGTGTTGCTGGCAGTGGGTGCAGTGTCTTGGCAGGAGATGATAAATGAGGTGGAGGGAGCAGGCATGCATGATTGGTGTTGATGAAAAGCCTGTTTGTGCCTAATAAGTCTGAGAAACAGTCCAGGAGCCTTTCATGCATGGAGAAACATGGCTTGCGGTGCTGCCAGAGCTAGCAATCACTCTGGTTATCGGTTAAAAGGACCAGGCATGCAGACAAAGTCAGGAGGGTTTCAGTATGTGCATCCACCTCTAACTCTCAGGAGTGCAGTGTCAGCAGTTTCCAAACTGCTTTAGCTTGCCACCACCAGTCTGGTCTGGCATTGTCACTTCCATTTTCACCTTTGGTCTCACCCATCCCCTAGGGGGTTGCAGCTCCCCTACTTGAGGGTCCCTTAGTGCAATAAATGTATTGGGAAGTTTCCCAGTGCATTTGCTCATTTTTAAAGCCAGGCACTTGAAGGGAAGTGCTAGTGATGATTTAGATTTTATCCTCTGTAATCAAACAGCATCTTTTCATTTATTTCTAGTATCTGGCTGGTATAGCCGGTGCAACTGCCTGAAAGTCAATATTTAGATCCCTGATTTTCCATGAGAATTGAGACCTAGTTTCTGTGGGAGTTTGGAGCAAAAACTTTTATGGGAGAGATATTACCTTTTGTGACACAACAGTGGAGAACTGCACTTTTACTTAATTGGGAAAGAGGGAAGCAGAGGGTGGGGAGCATCCTTTCCTTTAAGATGCTGGATAAAGCCTCTTTGTAATTATTAGATCCCACTGCTTGACAGGAGAGTGTTTCTTCATGTACGAAATGTATCGGAGGGCAGTTCTGACCAATCTGCTAGCTACCATATCTGTAATGGCCACATTGTGTGTCCTGGTCTGTAACATGATCAAGAGCTGCAGAAGTCAGAAGTGATTTAGAGTACACAGTTTGAGAAACCTTTGGGGACCCATTAGCGTTGTCTCAGAAGGGCTGACTGAGCATGCTACTTTTGAAAGTAGCTTCCTTTAAAGGATTTCCATTTGGGATCCAAAATCAAAGATCTCACGGCTGAGCTATGTTACATCAATAAAAAGGAACAACAAATGGCTTTCTTAAACCATATGATAGAGTGCCACTGATCACAGTATTTTGTGAACTGTTCTGTCATGGTGTGATGTATCTTTCATTCTTAAGTCTTTGAGAATCTGTTTTTCCCAAATCATGAAAAACCCAGTGCTGTTTGAGCTACCATCCAGATAGCTGTTTCTAGTTTATCTCTCTTGTTGGCTCTTTCATTGGTGTCTCCAAGAAGCAGACAATAGCCAGTGAACACCCAAGGCAGCAGAACCAAACAATAAATTTATACAGAGAGACTAGGCTGGGAGAGACAATAACAAACAGTTCCCAGGAGAGGAAATGAACTGCACAAACAAAAAGGGTGGATGAAATTAAGTTTCCACCATCAACATTAACGTCAGCTGGTTTCCCTTTGAGTCTTTAATACTGTCTGACACCTCCAAACTGGGTGGCTGTTTCAGGCTAGGCATGGCACGCAGGCCCTGGCTGTAAGGATATTGCTTTTAGGATATTTGTGTTCATGTGGTGGCAGAAGCAATTTCCTCCTTCACTGAGGCCTGTGCTCAAAGCACAAAGCAAATGTTTTTGCTCTTAGCAGGGCCTGCCTGCAGCCAGGCGTGATACTGCACCTGCGTGCAAACACCCGCTTGTTGCCATGAATAATTCCCCAGTGTTACTCTACTTCTCAGAAGACCTGTCAGTCACCAGGAGGTCAGTCCTAAATGACTGCCACGTGTCCCCCACCTAATCCTGTGCCTAAATTAGTCATAAATGCACTCTGTTCTTAATGATCTTAAGTGGATTACCGAGGTGGCCAGACACTGGGGGTTTCTCCAGTGGGGAGCATCGGTCAAGTGCAAGGAGTGGAATGGCAGCCTGTTGTGTTTATAATTTGCTGTACTCTTTAAACGCACTTGCTAGGTAACACCCTGTCAGCTGGGGTTTTGGAGTGGTTTCCCCACCTCTCTGGGAAAGCTGAGGAAGGGACAACCTACATTCAAAGGTGTAGCCCACAGGTGGGTGTCCCTGCTTTTTATGTGTGTGTGAGTCCCTGCACATGGTGCTAGTGTCTCGCCTCGATTACTTATGCTTCACATAGATCTTATTTGCAAAGCTTTTATGTGCGTTGCCACAATGGCTCTCTTTTTTCCCTTGCTAGGTCTCTCAGCTACTTCATTTACACTTGTATTTGGACCAGGAAAAAGGGCAGGTAATCTGCTGAGTGCTTATACTAATGCCTAACTAACATCTGCCTCTACATTAGACTAGTTTGAACTGTTTTCAGCTGAGATTGGGCTGAGGCCAGACGCTGTCTGCTCTATTTCCAGTGGGTAGATCCTGCGTGCTGAGCTTTAAAAGCCTGTCTTTGATCTCATCAGCAGAATGCCTTCCAAGTCCTCCTCTGGCAATCAGAGAGACTCCAGCAACCAGGCAGGGAGCTTTGTATGTGGAAAACCCACTTAACTCAGGTTGTTGCTACTGCATTAGCCAAGCTGCTGTGTTTGCTGTTGTTTTCTCGCTAACGGGTAAAGGGAGCCTCTCTCCCACTGCTGTAATCCCATTAGGGTGGTTGGGGTTGCAGTTGAGCTAGTGAGGCCGGGCCTTGGCTCAGAAGTGAAGATGCACTTCTGCAAGCACTTTCTGATAGGTGTGGTTGGGGAAGTCCTGTGGATACCATAGTGATAACTGACATCCTAGGAACATGCACTACACCTTGTAGTGAGTATCTGAAGGATGGAGGCTGTAACATGCATGCAGACATGTCTGCTAGCGTGGAGGGGAGCTGCTAACTAAAGTTACAGCAAAAAGATAGGAGAACATTAACAGGTTTAGTATTGTGCTGGAAGTGTGGTGAGCGTGACTTAATGTTCTCTTGCCTGGCCTTTAACTACTGATCTTAGGATGCATAAGGCCAGAAGATGCCATCCTGTATTAACACTGATCATATTAAAAGCTTCTCTTTTATGACTTGACGTTTATTGGTTCCTGATTTATGTCACTTCACCATGCTGTGTTATAGTTTCCACAGCTGTAAAATGGGGTTTGTACATATTAGACATGTTTTGAAGCCTGAATAATGTCTACAGAATTATTTTGGATTGTCAGACTGAAGGTATGAGAAAATCTAGACACTGTTATTTGTTTATATTCTGATCCTATTTAGTGGAACTGTTATATAAATTGCAGATTTTTACATTATGTTCCTAGGTTGTTGTTTTTTTTTTTACCCAGACCCTATGTAAAGCTACCTACATATGTGGAGTATTTTTAATGAATAATTCAATTGGATGTAGACCCAGTTTTTCCAGACTCCTGAATCATCTCCCTCTAGAAAGTTTTACTTCAAATGTGAATGCAGAGATTAATTATAGAGAGGTAAAGTAAGACAATTCCAGATATTCCAGCTATTTCTGAAGGAATGCCTTTGACAGTGCCTGTCACAATACTGACTTCAGTTTTTGGAAAGATTTGATCCTTCCAAGCAAATACTGGTTGCATCAGTGTTTGTGCTCTGGGCCCACAGTTATGTTCATTTCTGGAGATGACGATGTCTGCAACGTTTAGAGGAAGGTACCTGAAGAAGTCTGCTTTCAGCTTGTGCCATACCTTCACCTATGTGGTGAACTTTCCTACAGGCAAGAAGATCAGATGAATTTGGGAGCAGATACACTTACAGGGAGCAGGGAACAGAGAGACACCTGCTCCTAGTTGTTGCCACCGAAACCTCACCATCTAGTGAAACCACTGTCTATGGGATCAGAAGTGCTATGCTTATGGGGACAGTCTGTGTCCTAGGAGAAGCTGGATGAGGTAGAAGTCAAGTCTGGGCAGGTAGTCTTGTGCCTAGGGAGAG
Organism: Falco biarmicus; assembly: GCF_023638135.1. Taxonomy (NCBI): domain Eukaryota; kingdom Metazoa; phylum Chordata; class Aves; order Falconiformes; family Falconidae; genus Falco; species Falco biarmicus. The sequence continues at coordinate 82,935,851 of NC_079288.1, read as the reverse complement.
TAAGGTGCAGTCTTCCAGCACCACTTAATGCTTGTGTCCTCTACCAGGGGATGAAGTCCCCAAAATACAGGTCCCACGCTGCCAGCACAATCATCCTGACAGGTCACTTGGTGTTCAGTGATGGGAGAGGGAGAGGTGATGTCATCCATAGTCCCACAGCCCTCCCAGTCCCCATTTTCAAAAGCTTGTATAATAACATAATGCTGTTTTGCTGTTGACACAGTCAAATATCACCCCAGCTACTGTCGTGATATTACTGCTGTCGCATTCTCTAGGATAAAACTAGCCCAGATCTGTGTGGACATGCTGCAAACATGCCTCTGGCCTGCAGCGTGGACATAGATAGCTTCGGGACCTGGATCTTCTCTCTGTGCAGACACACTCTGTGCTGAAATTCCTGGGACATCTCCCATGTCTGTAGCAGTTGGAAGAGCATCTGTGTGCTCACGGCCAAGACAGTAAACAACTATCCCCGAAACAGCTGCTCTTCATCTTCCATATAACTGTTTCAACCAAACACTGCCCAAGATGTGTGCTGTGCTAAATATATTCTGTTGTGAAATAAAGCTATTAACTTGTTTTTTCTTTTGTTAATATGTGATAAGTCTTATTGTGGAATAATAAGCATTACAGCTGGATAAAATCTTTATTGCTAAAACAGATAGCTACAGCAGTGCAGACCCTCACAGTGCTGGCTTTGCAAATGTTTGTAATTTCATATACAGCAGCTGCTTATCTGACAGGGAAATTAAGGTTGGTAGCAACATTTGCCGTTTTACTCTGAAACCATCCTGATTCTGTTGTAATCATCTTTGATTATCACACTTTCTGTCATGTTTCTATCTGGGGTCAGGTAGAAATGTGGCAACTGGGAAAGAATTGTGTTATGTTGTATCCTACGAGCAATTTCATCAAGTCTATCTCTACACAGACTGAAGGTGCAAAACTTTGAAGGAAAGTAAATGGGAGGGAAGTCCGCAGGCTTTCCTGCGTGTTCAGTTTCCTCACTTGGCCTAAACCTTTGCTATTCCTGCCATTTCTGAGGTTTGGACAAACTGCTGGAATGGTAGGAACAGTAATATTTTGCTGTTATCTATGTGATAAGCAGCCTTTATCTTTGCTGTTATAAATTCAGGTTAAATTAAAGCAAAAATCAAGAAAAGGCAATTTTAAAATTTCTTTCTTGGAGAAAATCAAAGTTGTTTTAGCACAGCTGCTGTGGCTGTTTAAGGCTGTGGTTGTGTACTATATGCTGATGTTACAGACCCACAAGATGACAAGCACATACCAGGCCCTTGTTGTTTTATAGCTTTCTCTGAGGCCTTTGATCATTATATGCCACTATATCACAAGTTGCAATGCAAGAATATTAACATATCTTCTTCATTTTCAATGCAAAAGGGCGCATTAGTGTCATCATCCCTGCCAAGTTGGTCTGACACATGAATCTTGTCTCTAATCTGACTCATGTTCGCATACATAAATCGCTTGGTGGAATGAAATGGTATTTGGGTTAGCTGCTGAGCAGAGCTGCTGGGAGGAGGTTAAAAGCTTGAGCACTGCTGACACTTGAGCTGGTGGTGTGGGAGCAATACAGGACTCAGGTTACAGCAGCTTGTCGATTGCTAACCCTCCAGCTTTGCTGGTCCAGGCATTCTGCAACAGCAAAATACTGTTTAGTCTGATTGCTCTCGCTAGGGGTCTGTCTGTTGTAGTCAGGCTGCAGGGTAGGGTGTCCTGTGTTAGCTTTAAATCAGCTGCTGAGAATAGGATAGTGGTGCAGGAATTCAGTGCAAGCTACAAAACCCATCCAGAACTCTGCTGCTCTGAGCTCTGGGCAGCTGAGATCACCCCCAGCTAACCAGCCATGCAAGGAGATTTCAGTATACCAGCCCAGTAACAGCTGGAGCCATGAACTGCAGAATAAATGTACATTAGACTGGCCGACGAGGAACAACTTGAGATGCCACTTGAAGTGAGAACGTCTCCCAGGAGTGGCTCAGCCACAGGAGTACCCAAAATTCAGACATCAACTCTTGTGGCAGGTTGGAGAATGCAATAGCATAGGTGAGATTTTTACAGAACTCCTAGGACTCCACTGCCAAATATATAAAATCAGCAAAATAAAATGTCTTGGTATACAAGAAAAAAAGCCCCATCCATTTAAAATACTTCAGAAGGTGGAACAGGGTAATGGAAAAGAGCAAAGTAAGTCTGTAAGAAGAACATGGTGGGTGTGTGGACACTTCTGTGTAGCAGTCTGCAGAAAAGCAAAATGCTGTCAAACACAGCAGACGTAGAAAGATCTTAAGAAACCACATGTTCAGTAAAATTAATAAAAAAATTCCAGTGCATCTTCCTGGCTAGCTCTACCAGATGACTCTGTCCTACCAAGGACAGTTCAATTTTATTTTTCTCAGATGATGCATACTTCTACTGATGATGCTCAGGGACGCAGCATTGAAGACTTTATCGTCGTGTGCTGTTTGCTTCTTGCTGATGCAAAAAAGTGCTGTAGTCCAGGATGGATAGCTTGCCCATGGTTAAACTGATATGCTCTGGAGCTGAGAAGGAAATCTGAACTCGTTATATACGTATAAAAAGCTTCAGGATGAAAAGTTGTGAGATTACTGATCTAGCAGTTCTCTTCAATGTAGAAAGTGCAGACTGTCACAGTGGCTGTAGTTATAAGCACCTGCTGCCTTGTCTACTTACAGTCCCTAAAAGTAAAGTGCTAAGGCATTTAGATGGGGTAGAAGCAGTGATTTTCCATGACTCTGCATGCAAAATTTCTGAAGTGATGTTGGTAAATCAATACTTGCGGGTAAATTAATGCATTGTCTTCACAATGTATCAATGCCAATGCACTAGGGGGACAGGTAGTGTTGCCAAATTGCTTTAGCAAGGAGTGGTGCAGTCTTGCCTTTGATCATAGATGGTCAGGATGAGTCCTTTCTCTGTGCCAGGCCAGCACCAGAGCACTCTCCACTGGCCCCTCACCTGCACCCTGGTTTTGTGCGCAGGATACTCAAATCTGCAGCCCGGAAGGGAGCACGACGTATGCTGGTCCAGCCCCAGCCTAGAGCACTCTGGCAGCATTCAGGCTATGCTTCCACTTATGTACTTTACACATCTAAATGAAACTGGTGTGTGAATTACTAGGATGTGCCTTCTCTGTTTTGTTAAACAGGACAATATTTATTGTTGTGTGCCATCTTTCTGATTTTACCTCAGTCGAAACTTCCATTGAATTTTTCCCAATTTATACTAGCAGAAATAATTTTATAATCAGGCTCTATGTATTTATTTCAGTATTTTTTTCAAGACTGTGAATGCTATGAAGTGTCTTTCAGACCCTCCCCCCAACAAAATATTAAAACCTAAATGCACTTTTTATCAGCTATGCTATTTATATTCTGAATGTCACTTAACGTAACCAACAGAGAAGGATAGCTAGGTTCTGTATTGACTGTATTTTCTGGCATTCTTACTTCATGGCAATGGTGGTGTAGTATGAGGTTACAGAATTCAGAAAGAGGTATAATTATAGTCAACTTTTTGGTGGGATATAGTTTTGATGAAAGATGTCTTTTAACCAACCCATCCTTTACAAAGAACAGCAACATTCTTTTCACCAAGGAATACGTTTGTTGCCTGATTGAGAACTAGTCTAAAAAGAAAGAAAAATGTTGTGTTACTTTATTTCTTCCTTAAGCTGCAAGAAAAAAAAAGCACTGGAATATTTCTTTGCATTTAGTAATAAATTTTTATTTAAATTTTCAAATTTTCTGTGCTCTGGAAATTCTGTGTATGACTGAGAACAGCAAAGTGAATATCATCATAGATAATTAACTTTAAAAGGGAGTTATTTTGATGCAGACCATTTAATTGTGTTTCTGAAACCAAGTACCTATTTGACTCAGATCCTAGTGAAGAAAAGTACCTACCAGAAAGATACAACATCCTGCGACTTTAGATGTGGCCAAGGCTGCCCTAAGCCCAAATGACTGCATTGAAGAATCAGAGATGCTTGTTGTCAAAAGTTTGAATGACTTTGTATATAGAACCACTCCAAAAGAAAGAGTAAAGAGAGGGAAATGATGCTTTTAACAACTCATTTTTTGTCCTCTCTAGGTTACTGGACCAGGCAATTTTGTCTCTTCCTGTTGTCCTGATGGATTTCAATGAGCAAGGGAGACAAAAGTCATAAAATACACTGTTGAATCTAACTTTTATGTGTGTTATTTGCTTGCTTGTTTAACTAGGGACAGGGGGCCCTGTCTGAAAGATTGAGGAGCTTTAGCATGCAGGATCTCTCGACGATTCGTGGAGACAGCAGCAGCACTGTTCCTCCTTCAGTCACTGTACGAACAAGTAGCAAACAGAGCCAGCCAAAAACATCCAGAAGTGCATCGGAAGGCACTGGCAGCTCAGGTAAGTGCCAGCATTATTTGCAGTGTTGTGTTGTCTGGAATATCACACAGTTGAATGAAGTCATGTAGTCGGCAGGAATATATAGAAACAGACACTGCAGGCAGCACATACCAGAATTCACAGGACACAGACATGCTGTTGAGTCTCTTGGCACTTAAGAGAGAAAACGTATCATCGTTTGATGGTTACTATTCCTGGCTGGTACTAAGAACGGGACTTGAGTGTATGAGGGAGCCAGCATCAATCCTTGCAACTTGAGCTGAAAAGTTAGGTTCTGGCATGAGAGCTGCAAGCCATGGTGGGTTTTCAATGAGAGGAGCTAATGGAAGTGTGAAAAGAGGGGATAAGAATGCACAATAGTGGGCAAGGCTCATTATTATGATCAAAGCCCTGGTATGGTGATACAGTCTCTCTCTCTTATGCCAACTAAACATAAATGTGAGTTCTAATGGGTATCTGGTTTGAATTAAGTCCACTTGTGTTTCTTATAAACTGTACAGTAGCTGTTACAACATTTGACAGTTTTAGTTCCAGAACTTTATCACTGATGAAGCCTACTGAGAAATAAAACCCATATAAAGCAGTCCTGGAAGCAAAGACCCAGATCTGACAGCTGTTTATGATATGAGGGATGTCTGCATAAGCAGTGTTACAGAAAACAAGTCTCTCTGAAGGGCAATGGTTTGTTTTCAAATTCTGAAAGAACAAAGGGAAGAAACACCATGGTGGGAATAAGATCCATTTCTGAGGATTTAGTTACAAAAATTTATTTCTACCTTCGTTAAAAAAATCTTAGTGAGCCCAGGTCTAAAACATTTAATTTGAGGTAGCTTTGCAGATTAGATCTCAAAAATTGAGACATGGAAGGATATCCCAAGCAGGGGGTTCCAGATGGCTTCCAGGATTCCTGAACACTACCAAAGATCATGCAATTCTACTGCTGTGACGAGAAGCCACAGAGAGTTCCAGGCACGTTGCACTTGGTAGCTTGTGAAACATATGCTGGCAAGATTGAAATTTAGCAGTTTCAGGTGGTTTGTGTTGAGGTCTGTGCAAACATTCACTATGTTTCAAGCCCATGTAGATTGCTACTCCTTCTAGTTTGCTGTACCTTTGGAATGTACTGGAAACGTGTTGTCCTTTCTAAGGAGTATCCTTCAAGCCCTTTACAAATTCTGAGAATTATAGCTCACAGACTTCTCTGTTGTTTGGTTTTTTTTAATATCATCTGTTGAATAAATTTTCTTTACAGGTAAACTGAAATAGCTAATGTTGGTGCACAGTGGTTTTATTCTGATGTTTATGTAAGGTCTTGTATACACTTCTCTTGAAGTAATTAATCTGAAAGTTAAGTGTTCAAACACAAAATATAACACTCTTACTAAAAAAAAAATAATTAAATTTTTAGACCAAAATAACCAGTGGCACAAATAAAGTTTAATTCAGTTATCTTAATTCTATGTTATGTAGAGCAGCCTTTGTAGTTTTTTACTTAAGGCAGTGAACTCAGCTTACCTGGCCACAAACCCCTATCTTAGCACACAGAAGTTTTTGATTTAGATCTGGTTTTGTATCAATACTGTATAAGGATCTCTCAGAATGAATCTCTGGAAAATTGATTTGTTCATAAACTTTTCAAACTGAGCCTAGAGTTTATCACAAAATTTTGGATCTGAGTAATTTGAGATCTTGTTTTTAGTTCTTCTTTTAATGAGAATAACACAAATTTGCAAAAGCTTCCAAGATCTTTATCTGTCCTATCTCACTTAGTGATTTTCTAATCACTAAGGTCCCTAATCTAGCCCCTTCTTCCCCTGAAGACAGTATGGAGAGGCACCTCCAGAGGGTGATTTCACTCACAGGTGGTGGCATCATGTTGTGAGGAAAACTATGGCCACAGTTTTGCTCTCACTTTAATCAGATTAGGTGAAAGATATGGTCCTGGTCTTTCCAGTCCTTGTGCTTTTTTTGTGCGGGCACAATTATATATGTCATCAGAATCTCTAGAAGGGCAAATTGATCAAAGTCGTAAGTATCATGTGTTTGTGTGTGTATGTATGGAAGAGTGTGATCTATCAGCCAGGATGTATCACATCTTGAGGGCCGTATTCGGGGTGAGGCAACACTGCTCTAGGCACACCAAGCCCAGACATGGTGCCATCACTCCACCTTCTGTATTTGTTTAGTTGCAGTGTTGCACATAAGCAAGGGGCAGACAGAATTTGCTGTCTATTCTTATGCTGTATATACACGTAATACATACATATATGAGTATGTGCATGAGCGATCACTACAGAACAGCTGACACACAGCTTTTTTTCCTGTCCCAAAGCCCTCAGATAACACAAATGTCCGTGTCAGCAGTCCCCACTGCCTCACAGAAACATCAAACTTCTCTTTATATTCCTGCTTTAGAGATAACGGGACATAGTTGGTCTGACACCAGATGGAGTCAGCAAAAATACCCCAGACTGTTTGACATGAGGATGACTCAGCCAAAGACCTCACCTTTCTTGTAAAGGTCTTCCTAACCAGCTGTTAGAAAGCCCGACAGCAGTAGCTGGGATACATGAAACAACTTCAGAATATTAGTAGAGAGCCTGGCTGGGGCTGCAAACGTTTACAGAGACTTTTAGGGAGAGCTTGAAGGAACAGGTCCTGTGTCTGCAGAACAAGCAGTGTGGTGGTTAGGAGGCAAGGCTATGAGTTAGGACACATGAATTCATACCCTACTTTATTGCAAAATACTGTTATGACCTGGAGCATACCTTTGGTCCTCAGTGTGTCTGTAAAACTGAACAAATTGTACCTCCCATGCCCAGGTTGTGAAAGCCATATGTGGTAGAAGATGCATGTGTACTTTAAGGTCAATACCTTAGAAGATTTCTTCTGTGGCTTTCCTGTACACCTTACTTCAGTGATTATAATATGCAAAATATCTGTGGAAAAGTCATGTCTATGGATTGATCCCAGTTTTGCAAGAAGGCTTCTCTGCGTGTAGTAACAGTGCTCTATCTTGCCACTACCTCTGAGAACTTTCTGGACAATGAAATGTCCTTTTTTACATTTTCCTTTCTTTTACTCAGTCCTTTGTTTCCCAACCCTGGCATCTGAGAAGTTGCATGTGGGAGTGCTGGGATCTTGATGACTTGCTGATCTGGGTACCAGTCTTACAGCCCTTCTGCCATTTGTTCATTCAGGTGCTTCCACCCCCACCCATTTCCCTGCATCCTCGATCCATACCAGTCTATTACAGTTCTCTGCAAGTGCAGCTCTCGGAGTCACTGCCTGAATTTACAACTGATCAGTGACTGTGGCAGGGACAAGAACCTGAAGCGTTACTGACTGGATGTGTTGAGGAGTGCTGCTGCAAGTGGGGTTTTCCTGAGGAAGGGGGCATCGCTAGGCCACAGCCAGCCTTACAAGCGGAAAAGCCAAGTGCTGCTGTAGCAACTGTAACCCTTTTCACTTTGGGACTGGCATCCCTGTGCCTGGGAGCGTGTGTGAGCATCGCTCAGTCATATGGGGGTCACAGTCTTTGATGGAAGAGTACATACACAGATTGCCAAAGGGAGTGCTTTTATAGCTTCCTTTATTTCTCTGGTATGGCTGTCGGGGATGTACAAAGGCCGAAGAATTAGTTTTGTGTCTAGCACAGGCTCTTCATTTTCTCAACAGGAGAGATAGCCACATGGAAGAGAGAATAGCAGCCTTGTGATAACACGATGTCAAATGCTACCCTCAGGTGATGAAACAACCTAGCTATGGTCACTCAGGCTGTCTACTAGTAATGAGCTGTGTACTCGGGAAGAAATCTGAGTTTGATCCAGATTAAAAATATTTCCTGTACTGTTTTTGAGGGATTATTTTTAACTCAGACCAATTTGTTGATCTGCGTTCCTGGAAGCCTCCAAAATAACTGTTTTGGAAGACCTTTGTGGAGATATGTTATGAGATCAAGAGGCCAGGAATGGGAAGCTCTTCAAGCCAGCTTTGCTACTGAACAAATGGTACATGAAAGCACACCCTAGCTTACAACAGTGAGGCAAAGACAAGAGATGGCTCTTTAGGTTAAGGTTACAGGAGTTTAGGTGGGTCCCATTCCCTGAACAATGAAAACACAACCAGTTCTGGCGTGGAACTTGGTGTTGTTAGTTCCAGTCCTGTTGTGTGACTGTGAGCAGATATGACATCTGAAAGAAAGTGATTTGGAAAGACAGGGGGATGGAGAGAGGTTTGTTGTCTTCCCTGCACAGATGACACTGCTGAAACCCCCCCACTCCTTCTGTGAGCACCAGGAGTGGTTCAGCTTCTGGTTTCACATCTCTCAGGTATGTTTCCAAGCCCACTGAAACCCATGAAAAGACTCTCCTGACACTGGTGGGCTTTGGCTGTGGCCAAAAGCTAGCTGCAGGACCACGCTGTACTCAGGCTACATTGAATGACTGCTCAGCTTGTTTCGTTTCCATTGTTGTTATTTTTATGTGACTGATGCTGGGTAGATGGATTTGTGACTCTCTGAATCTCCTCTTGACACAAAGCACCGTGTGAAGTGCTTGGCATTTACTTAGTAACGACTGCATGCAGACACAGCAAAGGTTTATTTTTGCCTGCTGAAGAGTGTCTTATGAGGCCAAGAAATAGAATATGCAAGAGCTGCCTTTGAGACAAGGGAATTATTCCTTCTTTTCCTTGACCTTTTGCTGCTTATTTTTTTACCTCTACCTTTTGCTGTCTTTGCTGCCTTTCAGTGGTGTCTACTACACATTGAGCAGTCTCGCTTATGTGGATGGCCTTCCACAGGAGCCGGACTGCTGAGTGTGTAATGGGGCTCCAGTTATATTCATGCCCATACCACAGAAAGACCCTTCTCCTCTTCCTCACACCCAGTCAAAAGCTACATGCAGACAACACGAAGGGGCAAAGGCTGCTTTTGCCATGATTTGTGTGTGGCTGCTAACACCACCACCCCTCTCTCCATTACATGAGGCATTGCAACTGCTCCAGTGAAGCATGTGCACACCTTCCTTTGACACACACTGAGGAAACATGATGATCAGCCTTCCTCCATGTAGCAGGCCCACCACCTGTCTTCTTTATCTGATCTCTTGCTTTGCTCTTAGTTCAGCATTTCTCATTTTAGTGTCCTGGCACCCTGATGATAGCCTGTGATATTTTAGCTTCAATGCCTGTTCCAACCTGTGCTTCTTCCATAGGCAGAACTGTCTCTTTCCTTTGGGAACTGTAAATGTCATGTGCTACTCATAGTTATGGAAAACTGGAGGCTCCAGAGCAACATTTCCAAATATTTTTCAAGGCAATCCTGTTGTTCTGGCAAATGTCCAGTAACAATCTACATACAGATGTGACTATCAATGGAGTGTGTGGGGGTGTGTGTGGCTTTTGCACTTCTTAACCTTACAGTATTGCCTTAAAAACATCCTGGACTGTGCAGATAAAACTTGTTCACTTTGTGATGGCTGGTGAGTGACACATGTGACTTGAGGAGTGCGATATTGACCACTGTGTCACATAGCTCAATCCCATAGCTGATGCAAACATGTCTCACAGTTGTTGATGTCAGTAGAAGCCTCCAGCGTGGGCTGGGTACTGGAGGGCAGCCTTGCTTTTGTGTAAGTCAGTGGGACATATTTCAGCAGCAGGAGATTTGTGTTGCATCACAGAATGGTCAATGTCCAGAGCTGACGCTGTCTGGGATAGAGAATCACATATTACAGAACCACCCTCCGTAATGCCCAGACCCAGTGCCCTTTCTGCTTAAGCTTATCCCAGGCAGAGAACATTCTCAGATGGAATGATTTCAAAGCAGAAATGCCCAGTGTGCTTTCTGATATTCTCCACTGTTATATGCAGGAGCGAGTCAAGGCCGTTTCTTGGTTTCGCGCTCAAGTGCTGAAGGCTTTGTAGGACAGAACAAAGGTAGGGGAATATCAGCATTCGGAATATATCTGCGTAGTTCAGTCCCCACCAAGCAGAAAAACTCCAGAAAGATGCGTGAGAACAACATGTATGTATATGTTGTATGAGCTCTCAGAAAATAAACTGTCATAAATCTGTGATCAGCTACCATCTGTGTAAAATCAGAGGCTCAGCCTACAGCAGTCCTCTTGACACTGGTTGAGACTCATCTCTTTTATACGAAGGCCATAGTTTCATGGCAGCATCCAGCTGATGTGAACCAGCACTCCTCTTGAAAGGGTATGACCCAACTGCTTGCTTCTGCCCCATACCGTTCTTTCCCTTGGACATGTTTAAATCTTACTTACATATGCTGATCCCAGTCAGGGAACAGGTTCAAGTTAAATGTGGTTCCTTGCTTCCAGGTTGCTCTTGACCTGGGTCAGACCCTCAAGCCAGTAGAGAGCAGCAGCACAGAGATCAGCGGTGGGACAAGGAAGGTGGAGGCCAGAGTGTGAGGGGCAATGGGACATCAGCTTTCAGCAGCAGAACTAGTTTATGCTTTTTTAAAATGACTGTGAAACTATGGAAGAACTTTCAGTGTCTACACTGCAGATTAATTATGACTAAAGATATCACACAAACCTCAAATCTTTTTTTTGTTCAAAAGCTTTTTTTATCTGGAGCCATTGATGCCACTTGAGGGGTTAAATTAGAAGGCTTAAACTGGAAATTATTGGAAGGCTCTTTCCTGGAACACAAGTTATCCACAAGATGAAGCTGTAAAGGTCACACTTTTATGAACAGCTGTGTATCACCTGCATTTGCATTGGAGGATGCAAAGCAGTTCCCTTGGTTGCTTTCGTTCTTACAGTAATTCCACCAAAATATAATTCCTGTGGGATTTCTAAGCACATTCCTGTGGGACTTCTAAGCACATTCCTGATTTAGGAAGATCAGGAATCTGTGGATAGTTTTCCTTCAGAAGCTGTGTGAATGGCTGCGCCAGTGGTTGTAGAAGTCAAAATCTACTGAAAAAACCCCAGGCATGTAGCAATACAAGCCCCAGTATTGCACCCCGTGTTTATTATCATACAGCCTTTTGCACTGTGTTGCTTATCCACACTCTCGGGTCCCTCTGGTCAGGAGTTATTTCTGTTTAGTGATCTGAGAACAGAGTCAGGGAGCTGTACGTAATCCCAGCCTTAACACTCATTAGGCACATAGCCTGGGGTGAGGCACGTTCTGGAGTCTACTCTGTGCTGGTGAATAGAGACAATCATCTCTCTGTGCACACGAGGGCCTTGAAGTCCACCTCAAATTGATGCCAAGTGGTTTTTTTTGAGAGTTAATAGCTTAGCCTGATGAGTTCCTAATGCTCAGCTCCTCTTTCAGTGTGCACGTGTTGCTCAGTATGCCGACTCCTCAGAGGTGAGTGTTGGATTTCCTGTGCCCTGATACCCACGCATCCCTTTCAGGCATGGCTGTGTTCCCCAGCCTGGCTTGCTCCTGCTGCTCTTCTTGCTCACTGGGTTTCCTAACACCAGGGGAACAAAACAGGGGAAAGCCAGGCTGTGAGTGAGTTTGTGAGCTGTGTGTGTGCTGATGGCAAGTGTTGTGGTGCTTCTCACCTTACTGACATATGTTACCCAAGGCTGGGGAGCGTTTCTCTGCAGAAAAACCTAAGTCCTTTGTGTTCTAGAGGATGTGCCACGGTCCTTGCTGCACCAGTCTAACTCCTCTACCCCATATCCCCCAGTGCTAGTGTAAAACCACTGGGAACACAGCAAGAGCAAGCCTTCCTCAGTCCCAGCCCGGTTTTGTTCTGTTCCCTAAGGACTGGCACATGTTTCTCTGTTAGTGGAGAGGCATTTGTGTTTGGGATGAGCAGAGCGTATAGCAAAGCCTGGTAGCAGACCCTGGTATGACAAAATAGGTTTGAACAGACTCTTGCCTGCTGCAGTCTGCGCTAGAGCTGTTTTTGAAATATGTCCCCGCTGTTCCCAGCATTTACTGTGTTTACAAACTTAGGAGTGTAGTCAACAGTTTAGCTGCCAGTGGTCTTTTCAGTGCTGCACCAGTTAGCTTGGTTGCTAAGATCTGAGCTGTACTGCATTTTGTCCCAGTGGCAGACGAGAGGAGGGGGAGACCTCTGATTTGGGCATGCCAGAGGATGAGGCTGCCAAGCAGCTTGTCTGGGGAGAAAGAATAAATCCAGACTGGCAGCATCTCATGTTAGTGGATGCAAAAGACCTTCAGAATTCCTTCTCATCTCATGTGCTTCTTGTTTGTTTTGCCCACTGTAATCAACCTGGGGACAGCAGCAAAGGGATGAAAGATCACAGTGCTGCCACCATGCTGCAATGATCCGTGCCATCCTGCTGCCTTGCACCTGATGTGCCATGCAGCCCTGAGCAGCATTAGTGCTTGGAGGCTGATGATCCCAGCCTCACACAGGCTCCTTGCACACTGCGTAGGTGGCAAACCAAGCCCCATATTGGGTTTGTCACTCTTCCTGTTGTCCTTTTCTGGTTCTTTGCACTGGCACATTTGGGATGAGTGTGCTGCTGTGCAGGAGAATGAAGCCTGTTTAAGGTGCTATCTGTTTAAGCAGTCATGAAACACGTGCATTCTCAGTGCATTTTATTAGCACCCTTCTAATTTTAGCCTAATCAATTTTATGGATTTGACTTCAAAGTGTTATTTATAAAAAGAATCACTAAATCCTTGAGAGCTTAATAGTCATGAGTTAATCTTTGGAAAGTCATTTAATGATGCTAAAGCAGTAATCAATCCAATATGTTTACAAATTGGGCCCAAAGTCATGTTGATCTGGTTTAAATTGCGTTCCCTGTCTTTCAGGTTGGCTTGTCTTACTTTTTTCCCTGACATAATCCAGTCCCTTAGACCATGTCAATAGGGTTATGCTGAGGCTTTATCTCATAGACGGTTCATTCTGTCTCCACAGGCTGCCCTTTCTCTGTCTCCAAGGCAATAGATGCATTAATGCACTCTCAGACAATGGCCTCCCGTTTAAAATGCTCCTTTGTAAGTCCAGATTTGGTAGCTTAGAGAGCTGACTACGTAATGTGAACACTTTTTTTTTTTTCCAATGCCAAAAAAAGCAGGGGCAAGAAAGAAGCTAAGTTTGTTTAGCTAGGACTGAGTTGTCCTCAACTATTGGCACTCATCTTCCCTTGCTGCAGACTTTTGCATAGCCAGTTTCAGAGTACAATTATTAACAGTACCCATTTCCAAAGAGTAATAATCTCGATGGGCAGATAGTCAAGCCTTACCTCCAGCAGGAGTATTAAAGGCTGGTTTAGAGCCACGGTGCAGCCTTTTTGGCAGGAGCAGTTGGCTTAATGCTCTTGCAGGTGAAAATTGTTTCTTTCACAGGCTGACTCACAGAAAGCCCCACAGCTCTTAGGAGAGCACAGGCTGGTGGGAGCGGAAGTCTGCCCATCTTGCTCCCTAGATGATACCCTGAGAGAAGGTTTCACAAGGATGTGGCCTGCTGGTGCCGTGGAGTGTGCATTTAGGCAGAGACTGAAGGCCAGGCTGGGTGCAGCATGAGCTCCCCCTGCACTGCAGCGGATCTGTCACTGTCAGCGGTGGTGGGCTCCTCTGCTGCTGAAGCTGTTTGTTTCACAGAAGAGCTCTTTCTTGCCCAGTTGGCTCACTCCAGCCAGCCTTACAGTCTGCACATGACAAAGCATTGACACAATTCAGGACATTCCTCCTCCTTGGCTCTGGGCAGCTTCACTAACTACAAGTGTGTCCCACTATATATACTCTAGCATGTCATCTTTTCTGTGCCAGCTCTTCTTACTCTTGTTCAGTGGCAGGCCTTCACTGGCAAAGCTCCTTCCAAGTCTTTATACAAGTTTCTGATTTATCTCTTCTATGTTCACGTCCTGTTGAAAGTCAAGCTGCAGCATTAAGGAACAATGATACAATTACGTAAGAGCTCTTTTTTCCCTTCAGGAAGGACAGAGTGAAAATCTCCAGAGATCTCTGTTTGTCTTTTGGCACTGTCTGGTAGATGCTTAAACTCTGGGCAATATTAAACAATCTTGCTTGGAACTGGCTTTTAAGAAGTAACAAATATTATGTTTGGTGGTATTCTCTCAACTAACGTCTCTTAGGTGCTGTTGCAAAGACCTGTGGCAGGGTTGAGAGGTGTAAACAATTTTAATCCTTGCATAGAATAAATATATCTAGCAGACACTGAAGAATCATTTGTATATCAGGAGAACTATTGTGGCTGCATGTACTTGAGGGAGAATTTAATACTAAAATACTGATCGGGAGCCTTAGGCAATATAAGAAATGTGCAAGGAAAATAGCGACGAATGGGACTGGTTTTTGAGTGTGCACTCCATAGTGGTGACTGGTAGAGTAACCTGTGCCTTAAAAACTGCAGGTCGGCAGTGGCTGATGGTCAACCTAGCTGACATGTTCAGTCAGCCGTCCGCAAGGTGTTGCAGCATAAAGCCAGCCCCTGGAGTTTTCCCAATAAAATAACGTTAGATCTCTTGCTACATGTGATTGGCACCCTGAACAGAAGGTGACAGGTCACACACAATCAGCAGTATGGCTCAGCAAGGACCTTAATGGGACATTCACCTAATTGTGTTTTAAACAAATCACCTTATTGATATATTAGATGTATTCAGCTCCTTCTTTGTGGTATGTTACTAATTGCACATGAGATTATTACAGTGGAAAGTTCTCCTAAAAAACTAATTGACTTTGCATCAAGGAGGCTGTTCACATATCTCTGAAACTAATTCAGTTAAGTGGTGTAGGTTGTTTCATTTTTGTTCTTAGCCAGTTTCACTTCCAGCTCTTGTTCTGGGGATTTTTTTTTTACATTTTTTTCATTGAACTTAAAGAACAAATGACAACTTTCTGTTGCTCTAGGCATTTTGTTCCTTAAAACTTCCCTTTACTAAATGTTGAATCAAATTTTTACAGGGATGATTTGCATCACTTTGCAGTGGTACCTCTCAGTGGCAGTTTGGGAGTTTGTCTGGGTATTTAAAAATACTTTCATACTTATTTTCGTTATTTCAGGGAAGGAAATATTTTCATAGAAGATCAGTAGGTTCTTTAAGTATATTTGCATTTTAACAACAGAAAGTTAAAACATTAATTGTTGTTTAATAAATTCCAGTTGAACCACAGATATTATGAAAGCAAAGATGAAGATTTCTGTGTTCTGAAACAATGTTCCTTCCCCCTCTACACCCAAATGTTTTCCCCTAACAGTTTATTCTTTCCTTTTCTCTATGTAAATATTATGGGATGCTGATGTAAGTGTTACAGATTGCATGAGTTTTGTTCTGAGGTGTTTGGAATAGACTGGCACTTAACAACTTAATCATTTGTGGGATGTGTTTTCATTAACGGATGACTTTGTTGATATGATTAGACTTGTTTGCTTTGGTTGCACTTGACTCCAGCTTTGGAAAGGCTGTCTGCCTCTGTTTTGTGGCTCCAGGCAGTGTGTGCTGGTGGAGTTGGCTGCTCCTAACTTCTTGGTTTGGCAATGAAAACTGTTGGGGAAGTACATGACTTTGGTCAATGTCTTTTGGAAATGATGGCAAATTTATCTTTGTTGCAGGGACAAGAAGCTGATCACCATCGTATAATAAATATATTTTCTCGTTCTCCTATTAAGTTGTGTGCAAACCTCTTTATGTGAATTATCCCCTGGAAAGGCTTAGCTTTGGAGTGACTTTATCTTCCTTTACAATAATACAATACTTTGTTCCTGGCTTGTGCAGTCTGTGACTGTGGTTTTCCCCATTGCTCCCAAGGAATTACAGTGGTGGGAGGAAGAAGTATTGTGCCCAGCAAAATAAGGGGAGCCCAGCTTCTCTCAAAGGTATTGGGGTGCCTGATTCTCACTGTAACTGTACCTAAGTGCCCACATTTTTCAGAGAATCTAGATCAAAGTCATTTGCTCATCTGTATTTAGAGTGGGCCAGGTCCTGACCCTGTTGTACTCATGAAAATCCGTAGGAATTACTCCAGATTTACACAGCAGCATAGACCAGAGTCTGAATCAAAGCAATTGCTAAAAAAACCCAGCATGCTACTGAATCCCATTTGTTGCTGTAGAAAGAGTTTTGCAAGTGAGATTTCTTAGCCCTTGTTGAATCATAGAGATTAAAGACGATGACAGTCTGGCCCTATATTCCCTTGTCTATCCTGGTTTTTTTCCTGTTGTGTATTTAATAGCTTAGATCCCAACTCTGCAGAACACTTGGATGTCTACTTTAACTTGAAATAAGCCCAGCTTCAGGGCTTCCCACGCAATGTGTTATATTGTTTCCCTTTGAATGAATTAGAATAGAATTATAGGAACTGGAGTTAAGGGGTCCATTTCCTTAGACTGTTTACAGTCAGATTCTGTCTTGCCTTAGTGAAGAGAGGAGTGTAATCTGGTCTGGATGCTGAAAAGACGTTTGCAGGAGGCAGCTGCAGCTTTCATCCTGGCACACCAGTGGATTTCCCGCTTCTGCAGCGATTCTGCCCCTCCATGCAGAAGTGTGGAACCATAACCATAACAGGTGGAGACCTTCGAAACACAGCTTGCTCTGAGATGAGGAGTGAGAGTCTCCCAAAGATGAGAGAGCCAGGAGAGTTGTCTGGTATGTGGTCCGTGCTACCTCCTGGCTGTGACAGTCTCTGGGGCTGTCAGCTGCTTCCCTGGAGCAGCACACACTGCTGGCTCTGCCACTCTGGGGACATCTGATAGTGGCCTGAGGGCCCCACAGCCTCATACCCTAAAGATGGCTGTTAGAAACACACAGGAGGTCACCTGAGGCCAAGTGCTGTCCTCAAGAAGCATGTGCCAGTTGTGACATGTTTTGCTCCTCAGTCTTTACCTTCACCAGAAACAAACCTTGGTGTCCCAGAACCCATCCATTCTCACTAATTCCTCACATGTGTGCTTATTATTCTGGTTAGTCCCTTGTTTTACATTTTCTCCTGCAGAGGAATCACTCCCTTGGTGGAGGAAAAGTAGGTTTTTATCCTGTCATCACCCTATTCAGAAAAAAACAACAAACTTCAGAGTTGGTGCTCACGCAGCAGCCAGCCCTTGGAGATGAGTTGCCTCCAGTCCCACAACAGTGTGATGCTTCCACAAACATGGGACAAAGTCTGGCACTCTAGATCAGCACAAGGTTGGGATTGCCCACAATACAGATGTCCTCCCTGAGGCAGGATGGGCAGGGAGTCCTCCCTTCTTGCTCCTGCTCTTAAAGAAAGGGCCCTGTGTATTCAAGATCTGCTGTCATCAATGGTCAGAAATGTAGTGGAGAGGCCTGGGATAAATCCACTTCTTCCCCTTTTCCAGTTCAGTGAGGCTGAAGCAAAAGTGGTTCCCATTTGGCTGGTTTTCAGTGCTTCGTTCACAATGAGATGAGGCAGGGGAGAAGAGGGTGTCAGCCCAACTTCCGGTGGAGTTTAGATCTTTCTGCGGTGGGTTTCAAAGCAGTATGCGTTAGCTTGGAGGCTGAGCTCTCTTTATCTTCATGGAAGCAGCTCCAGGACATGGATGTGGCGCTCAGGCTGGTGGAAAGAATGAAAGAGGCTGCAGGAGGCTGTGCCTCTGCTGTGCCTGCCACGGAGACAGACGACACGGGTGGCAGAGCTGCCTGTCTTTCTCCCAGTACCCAGTTTCAGAGAGAGAAGAAGAATGCAAAAAGCAATGTACTCTGTTATCAGGGCTGAGAGTTCCTTCTGTCTCCTTTTGCAGCAGAATAGCTGCTGGCTGTAGATGAACGGGAGCAGGGCACATTTACCTGATCCTGTATGCTCTCGGCTTCAGCAGTGTCTCTGCACTCTGGTCACTGAGTACTCTAATTCTGGTTCTCCAACACCCCTCCATCCTGTCCCATTCAAGGTCCTCTTTTCCCTGGGGAAAGCCCTTGTCTCCTTGCAGCAGCACATGGCTGGAGGTGTGTTGGGCTGCTATGCAAACCTCAGTGAGGCAGTTGAAAGTAGACCTGACCTATTTTTACTGTCTGGAAACAAACTCCCTGAAGTCCAACCTGCAGTCCACATCTGAGGGACCTCTGGAGAAGAGGACAGCTGGGAGCAGTCATTTGAATTGGTGTTGGGGGCAGTACTTGGCCTCCAGGCTGCAGATTTGGGCGTGCTTGGTTCAGGCTTTGCTGAACAAACAGCATTTAAAACAAACTTGACTCCATTATTGCTTGGCTTAGAGTGGCACCAAGGGCCGGCTTCCACATCCAAGATGACCTAAGCTAGGCTCCTCCTGGGTAGCTCACTTCCCAAGTGGAAGGTTAAGATAGTAATTAAAATAAAATGTTCCTGTAGTGTTTTGCCATGTGGTCTAGAGAACATTCAGTTCTCCCCACAGTGTAGTCTTAATGCTGTGGTCATACATAGAAAAAACCCAATTCAGCATTATCCTGGGCCTTTCTGCAACGTAACTGTCAGCATTTTCCATACAGCTGGGAAAAAAGTCAACTTCCAGCTCTTCCTGGAAACCTGCGATGGTGTCTTCCAGCCTGCCCACGCAAATGATGATAAAGGGGTAGAAACAGGGGGTCAGTGGCCCGGGGATGGTGCTCACCGCTCTCTTGAGCAGCAGCCATATCCTGTGGGCTGAGAGCGTTCAGCTGCTGACTTTAATTTGGCACTGGAGAGAGCCCCGGTGACCTGCTCATGACTCGTGGTGTTGCTGTGGCCAAAGCACTTCCCCTTTGTCTCTCTTACCCATCTGAAAGAGCTGTTGGAGAATTCAGTTCTTTTGTGCTTTAAGAATCTAAATGGATTAATAAGTATTAGATGTTTAAGAATCCTCTTTGGCTTTAGACTTTGGGTTTTAGTCTTTGGTCCAGCAGTCTTACAGTCAGACTGAGACAAGAGGCATGGAGCATTATTTCTATGTATGTTCATACAACAGTCTAAATATAGAGCCAAATAATTGTGATTAATGCTATCTAAACAGCAAGCACTTCCACTCCTGACATGTTTCAGAATGAAAAGAGCCTAACTATCAGTGAAACAGAGAAAGCTCCAGCCCTGCTGGTAAGAAACTGTCTGTGGAGATGCAGGAAGCTTGGTCAAGCTGGGTGTCTTCTTCTGTACCTCTTGCTTTGGACTGTCCATTAAAAATACCATCTTGCTTCACTGTCTGGATTGAAGGCAGCAAATGGGTTGTGTTGTGCAACATGACCAGCCCCACAAAGATGATGCTGTCAGTTACAAGGGTAAGAACCACCAAGCAGGCGTTAGTGGTCTGTAGTCATGGGGCCATAATCTGCCTTCAGATCCATCAGTGGAGTTAATGCTCCATAAGATTTACTCCAGATGACAGAAAAGAGACTTTTTCCCTGCTCTGGTCTTCAAGCAACACACCTTGCTCAGGGTCCATTCAATGGTTCGTGAGGCTTTTGGTTAACTTCAGTGGATCTCAGGCTGTGCTTGGCTTGAGCTCTCTCAGCTTCATGTTTATTAGTGCTGCTGTGCTTCATATTTCTGCATCCTAGGCAGCTCTCTATACTGACCAGAGGGCTTCAACATTGATTTGGTGACTTCTCAAAGACACTCCTGGAAGCAGTAGATGCAGGAAGTATAGACAGAATCAGCAATTCAAGAAATCAGCTATTTTATTTATTGCTGAGCCAAACAAAAAACCCCCCACCTTTTCAGAGTCAACCTCCAGAATGTCAGAGGCTGTGAATTTAGTCACAATTCCATGTAAAATAGTCTAAGTAGAGCTTATAATGGCTTCATAAACAAGAGCTTTTTGATTTCTAACCCCACAGCTACTATTACTGGAGTGTGATGTGTGAACCTTCTGACTATTAATCCCTGGAAGATGCATGGCTTTGCAGTGAGGTGGCATTTGGCAGAGTGTGAATCAAACCATCACTGATTTCCTCATCCTTTGTCTTCACGTTTAGACTGTAAATGGCCGTGTTAAATAGGTGTGGACAGTAAGTATGAAAAAACACCTGAGGCAAACTGTGAAACAAAAGGCTCTGTATTCTCAGATGATGAAGAGAACGATTCAATGGATTGTGCATTCATGAACAAAAGGCCCAAAAAGAAGGATCAACCCCTTGAGGTACTTCCATACTGTCAAGGCTCCTCCTTCCGATATTACTTGACTCTTCAACTGAATGAACATCTCTCTTTGGTCTAAAAACACCGAGTCCAAACAATACATTTCTGGTCTTTCAAGAGTGGGTCTTGATATGGGTTTGCTCACTTTCCTGCATGCGTGCATTTCCTGAAAGAAGTCTGAATTAGTGCCTGTGGAGATAATAGTTACACAGGGCTTCAGAGTTGGATCTGAATTGCAAAACTTGGATCGAGCTCTAAATCATGTGCTAATTTGGAGGTATTTGCGTGACAAGATTTGGCTATCAACTGCTTTTGATAGCATGATTTTTCATGTCTGTAGAGGAAAATACATTCTCACCCCCAAGGCAGGGTAGTTAAGGTGAGAGCAGCCAGCAGCCACAGTTCAGAGCCCAGTTCCTTTTGCTTGAGTTCACACCTACACAAACCCCACCGAGACCAGTGGCAGTTCTTCATGACTTCGATAGGTTTTTGAATCAGGCACTGTATGAACAAGTATGCTTTAAGCTGCTTCATGGAAAGAAAAGAACTAAAGGAGACACAGATCTCACACTGTGGTTTACCAAAAAGATATTTTAGCAACATTTTGTTGTGGAGGAAATAAAACCTCCATGGGAGATGCTGTAGGCAAAGACTCCTTCCAGATCTGGGCTGGGGGGATGGAGCCACAGCCAGGAGCTCTCAGATCTGAGCTGGGTGATCTCCTACCCTCCCCGTGGCTCAGTGTGAGGGAGCAGGAGCGGTGTGGTTTGCTTAGCAGTTTTATGTCCTTCTGGTGGGTTGTCCTACAACTGGGGGCTCTCACCAGAAGCTGGGCTGCTCTGTTCTTAACTTACAAAGGTGCAGCCTCTCTAGCTACTCTCAGAGCTATCTAGTGGCCTCCCAAAGGAGGCTGAGTTATTCATTCCTAATTTAAGAGTCTTTGCTGTGCAGTTAATGGCTGCTTTGGTTTAAAAGCCACCTGGCTTCTCAAAGAGCAGCCTTCTCCCAAGCTGCAGGAGGTACTGCTCTGGTTGTCCAGCTGCATCCCAGGGCTCCTGGTTTACAGATAGTGATTCTGAGCCAGCAGCTATGGAGTCTGGCGTGGTGCAGGATCCCTGACTGCCATGCATAGCAGCTTTCTTCCTCAGCTCTTCTCCTCCAGCTGTGCGTTTCTGGGTGCAAAAGTCCCATCCGGCTGTGTTGTGCTTTTGGGAATTCACAGTGGACACTTGGGGCAAAATTTCAGGCTTGGAAGATGGAGTGAGATGTCGGATGAATCCCATCTTTGCGAGAAACTACTTTGGTCCATGGGCAAGCTAAAAGAGGTGGAGATTTGGATGGAATCTAAACAAAACCTCGCCATGCTGTAGTCCCTTATTTGTGTGAATATTTATACCTTGCTGCATCACAGGAATGTGGAAACACAGCATGACCTTGGGTTTGAATGTCCTATAAAATAGAAATTACAAAGTCCTCACTTATAAATGGTAAGATCCTGTCAGGGTCTTACAGGTGAATAGGTTGATGCTGTTAGAGAAAACAAGGCTTCGGATATTTATTTAAATGGAGCAGAACAGCTTACCAGGCCCTGCAGTGTTACATGATGCTATGACAGGCCTCCACACTGAGAATTTGTGCTCCTCCGCAACATCTGCTAACCATTTCTTTTTGTGAAGCTCGAAAGGCACAATGCCATGCCAAAGGTTTTCTGAGAGAAGTATATGCTGCAGATTAGGGGGCTTTGTTTGTTTGTTTGTTTGTTTGTTTGCTAGTCTGTCTCAATCTGGAGAACGGTGTTCATCACAGTAAACCAGTTTCATGGAGTTGGTCTGGCCCTTCCTGGGCATTCAGGGCTTCTTTTTAAAGCTCTCTGCATCAGCTGACTGCAAAGAATTGCGATAGTTGGCTTCTAAAATAATTTCAATGGATTGTGTCTGGCCTGTCTCCCAAGCAAGAAGCTGATCTTTTAAGAGTTCTGCTTTGTAAGAATTACAGGCCCAGTGTGTTTCACCTCGGGGACCCCCTCAGATTTGCAATGCCCCAATGAGCTGTACCCTCAGAGGGGCTGCGTCTGGGTTGGACAGTGCAGGATGGGCTGGGAGACACCTGAGCTGGCTTTCAGCCACTGGTTTGCTCTCTTGATCCATGAGCTGCTGTAAATGGCACCAATTGGCCCTGGCTCCTTTGACCATTAGTTATTAGCAATTTTTAGCCACACTTCTAACCAAGCACCAGAGGCAAAGGTGTTGGTGTAACCTGACTAAAGGACTACAACAGGTTTCTTAAAGGCTTTATTCCTCACCTGGCCATTGATTAACGATCTTCAGGGCTAAGATCTGCTTCTCCCTAACTTCGTGCCTGAAATGGGATTGGTGCCACAAAGGTGGGTGAGTTTTAAGGAAAGAAAAAATGTTTCCTATTATGCCACCGAAGTTTTCTCTTGCTTTTCTGCAGGCACCGCCTAGGACCCTTAGACCTCGCTTCAGGAAGAAAAGTACCTCGTCCTCTGCCACTGAAACAATGTGAGTGCAATGAGCCAATAGCACCAAGATCCACAGAATGTCTCTCTTCTGCCTTAAAGAGCTACTCGTTAATAATGTAGGAAACAGCAGTGGGATGGATGTGCTTTGATGTACAGCATTGTAGACATGGCCTTTCTCTCTCCTCTCTCTGTATCCTTCTGTTACATGCTTCTCGCGTTTGTCCGTGACATGGGTAGGACAGTCTGGCAGACACCTGCAGGTGAAGAGTCCTTGTTTTGTTTGCAGAGGGTACACCCACTCAACGCCAATCCTGTAAGGCTGTACATTGCCAATTCTCATTTGTGTCTGCATAGCTCTAGCTCTGTGAATGCACAGCAGAAACAAAAATAATCAGTTACTCATGATGATACATTGACAGTGTATTTATTTATGGCTTTATCATTAATGAAGTGGATTTGCAGAACCCATGGATTTCTCTTTCTTCCCTTCCTCTTCAAGACTGTGAATGATGTAACAAATGTCAAAGTACTTTGACTGTACAAAATGTCCAAGATTCAATAGTGAAAGCTGAGCTGCAACTCCATTGCTCTTTCTGCAAGTAAGTCACATGTTCTGAGAGAATCATTATGCCAAAAACCATAGAGACAGAGCCACTTACAGAGGACGAGGAAGAGACGTGCGAGAGAAAATAAATGGTTTCAATGATGTAATGAAGGGGGAGTCTTAATTTTGATCAGCCTGAGCCAGAAGAGTATTGTGTGGAAAATTATGGTGGCTAGAACTAAATCGTAGCACTTGTGGCAAATGTTCTACTGCCAGTTTTAAAGTGTGAGCAAGCCAGGCTTGTACTAGCTGCAGCAACAGAAATTAGAACTGCTTTAGTGATGCATTTCCAGGGGAAAACGCACCTTTCTCCCCTGCCTGCAAGTGTCAGTCCCAGTGCCCTGCTTTCCTGGCGAGGTGCTGCTGTTCTACTTGCACGAGCAGAACAGGGTGCTGGGTCTCAGCCGCTATTTGAAGCCTGAAGTTTCACCTGTAGCATGGAGTTTGGTTAGAGCCACAAGAACCAGATGGAGTGGTGTATTCGTATCCATATATAAACGAGAAACATAAAAGAAGAGGAAGATGTGGTAGGGTTTGTGTATTTGTGCTTCAAGTTGGTGTCCCTTGTAAGTGTTGAGCATGTGAGATTCACACATAAGTTAATTACGTGGCCCTTTGTGTTTGCTCTTAGACCTGTCACATAGACTAGAAAAACGTTTAGCATTACGTAGAACATGCCGTCACTAACGGATCAGTACATGGGCTTGATGGTGAAGGGTACTGCTAATCCAGGTGCAGCAGTCCAGGATGCCAACAGCTGGCTGGAGTGTATCAGGCTCAGAGATAAATCTGAAGTGGCCTTTGAAACCTTTTCTCTGCCGGGTATGCATCGATATCCCAGCCGTCCCTGTCTGATTGGATCCCTGAGGTTTTCCCCCAGAGCTTCTTACATATGTGGGGAAGAGAGAAACAAATGATGCGCACGCACAAATGTTTATCTGACCTGGCTAGGAAGTGGAAAAAGCAAGCAGGTATTTCCTGTGTCTGCCACAGTATTTGGCCTCATTACCTGAGAATTTTATTTCCTTCACATGTGCTAATTCAATCATATTTTGCAATGGGTAAGAAGGAAAAAGTCTTCAGAAAATAAATTAAAAAAACCAACCCCAACCACCAAACCTGTCTAAATAGCAGTTAAAGAAGAGTCAGTCCTTGGAAGATACTCAGCAAAAGCTTTGAGGAGCTAAGCTTGTGTGTTTTACTTTTAAGCAGCTTTAGAGTTTATTTGATTTCTTTTGGCAAACGTTAAAAAGAAATAGAAAAACTGCCTGCAGTGTTAGCAGAAAATAAAATCCTGTTGCAAGCAAGCTCTGTTTCCCTGCTATGCAATGGGCTGCCATAAGATAAAAAAGAAGCTGACAAGTTTGCACTCAATAATGCCAAAAACCCCAACATAGAGCTACATAACATCTGACAAATTCTCAGACATGCTGTATTAACATTGATTCTCACTAAAATTATTAAATGTGCGTCTAATCTGCTGTTTTACTGTAAACTTGACTGTTTAGCATTTCTTAAGTGCTGACGTGAAATTGTTGACAAGGGAGTTGCCTTATATCTCTCAAAACATTCACTGTATAAATGAGAAAAATAAACCTTTTCATATCTGGCAAAAATGTATTAATTTATCAACTGAGCTGTATATTTGTGTATAGATAGACAAGAAATGTGAATGCCTAACCACGTACACTTAGTGCTGTAGTGTTCTGTATACAAAGAGACCGGTCATTTGCTTTTGATTCCTCATCTTCCACACACAGGTTGTTTACAGGTGTTGCCCCAAGTCCGTCACTTCACTCTTTGGCACTTGGGTTCGTTCAGAATAACCCCCAGGCAGGAAGGCTTTTGTTTGTTTCTCCCTTGAGCCTCCGGCAAGGAACAAGCCCGACTCAGCGACTCGCCATCCTGCGCTGCTGCTGACCCCTCCTGGCAAACGGGGGTTCGCA
The DNA here is from genome assembly GCF_023638135.1 of Falco biarmicus. Lineage (NCBI taxonomy): Eukaryota > Metazoa > Chordata > Aves > Falconiformes > Falconidae > Falco > Falco biarmicus. Next base: position 82,910,350 of record NC_079288.1, on the reverse strand, counting down.
GGACCGGAGCAAGGGGAGGGCGCACGGGTGGATGGTGGATTCTTGGGAATGCGTTGATGGGGAGCGATGCTCAGCTTCCTCCCGGCTCCGGCCGAGGGGGCAAGCTCGCTAACCGCTTGCAGATACTCCTCTGAAAAGCAAGAAATCTTTCAGCTGATGGTTTAAAATAGCAACAGATATGGCCTAAGTAAGAAAAGCCCAGTTTTGGTGCCTTGTGGGCTGCTGGTCTCGATGATCAATCTTGTAGGGCAGGCAGGCACCTCCTGACTCCGCAGAGGTGGGCTGGAGAGCGGTGCTGAAAGAAACAGGCCAGCTGTAGAAAATACAGCCTCTACCCAGCACGAGGCTCAAATGAGACTTGTGTTACTTTGAGCAAGTAAAATTGAGGCTGAGGGGAAGGAAAATGCAGCTGAAGATGCTCCATGGTAAACAGGCCTGCGATTACCTCACCAATTTACCGTAAATTCACCTAAATTATGAAAAGAATAAGCTTAAAGCAGCGCAGTGCAGCCCTCCGTGCCTCGTTTCTTGTTGCAGGGGCCAGCGTCAGCGCAGTTACAGCAGTCGCCAATTGCTGAATCAGGATCACATCAAATACAGGCAAGACAGACTTCATGTGTATCACTGTCACCTCGGAATTAATCCCACACTGATCTAAATTGTGTAAGTGCAAACCCAGCACGGAAGGAAAGAAGAATTGGGTTATTTATTCCTATTAAAGAGGGAGAAAGCTGCTTGGAGAGATGCAACGCTCCTTGGCCTCATGTAAACAACCTGCTGCCTTTGACTGCTCTCTGAAGTGTTCTCATGTCGTGATGAAACCCTTGTACTTGTGACTGAATGCTCGTTAATCACAGTTTCCTTTTTGCTGTTCGTTTCGGGTACCCATTTTGCATCTAGCACCATATTTGAAATAGCAGAGAACACTACATTGGGATTTGCGTTTAGACAAACTATTTAAGGATCATAATTGTGCACTTTGTGTGATTTCTTTCCTGTGCTCGGTAGAAAAGATCTGTGCTGGAATGGTACACTTAATGACTCACAAGGATGGCCATTACAACAGTATTCCAAAGGTTGATGTTTTGCTGGTTTTGTTATACTGCTTGAATAAAGTCTTAATCTTTTCTTTAAAAAAAAAAAAAAAAAAGGAAAAAAAAAAAAGAAGAAAACATCTTTAGTCTGTTCAATGTATCTGGCAGGCCAGAATAATTACTTTGATCACTGTATTATTTTTATCTCAATTCTGGCTGACTGTACATAGATGTATTCACCAAGTGCTGCATGTCCTTCATAACTTCTTTCTGTATTATGAACTGGAAAAAAAATACAGCTACTGAACACTCTGAGTAACTGGTGAATTCATTGGAATGCTACGGCCTTGGACAGCAAACCATCTCTCACTATACATGTGGCTCTGGAGCCGATAACCAGGGACTATCTGCTTAATAATGGATTAATTATTAGTGAATGTTTTGAAGTTACTGCTGGAAGCAACTGCTTGTCACACACTTGTGAAGTTACCAGCTTCTAGAGCAAACCTCCGATCTAGCCCTTAGTGAAACCAGAGACCAGTTGGCCTGTACACTCCAAAAGGACCCTGAAATAAATACTTGGTGTTCCATATGTATGTGTGATCAGAGATAAGCAGTGTGAGGTATAGTTAGGCTTAAAGAATAAACAAGAAAATACTCAGAATTGACTGCTTAAGGATGTACTGTAAGACCCAAAGAATATATTCTACTTCTAAAAAAATCAACACAGGATATAAAATGTGAGTCCTGTAGTGAAATTCGGTGATTTGGTGGCTAATACATTTTTACATCACTTATAAAAACTGCATGTAGCCATGAAACACTGGGTGGTGGGGGTTTTTTCTATGCTCTCTGGCATGGAGACATGGCAACAGTTTATCTGGTACTGTGACAGGCAACAATACTGAAGCTGACCCTGCTCTCTTTTTTTCCCCTTCCCCAAGGAGGGAGCTACCAGTAAGTATGGACACAGGAAAATATATCCCGGGATTATCTGAACATGTTCCTTTTAAAAAATTTAAGATTAAATATGTTGAATTATTCACTTTTAGTGATGTTTAGACTGTATTCATCCAAGTTACACACAATCACAGGAAACCAACAGACATCAGAACATGTAGGTGACCGGCTTGACCTCCGCCAAGTGAAATACAAATTGCAGCTGAAGATAATCTTGAATATTCCTTTATTTTGGGCATTGATACCCGTAATTCTGATAAGATGATATGCATATGTTTATTTAGAAAACTAACAGGCATTACAGATTTATGTTGTAGAATTAAGACCATGCCCCACACACCACCACCACCACCTCTTTCCTAGAGAGATGCAAAAATGAAACCAAGATTTCTACATACGAAGATTTGTGCGATCGTGATACTTCTGGTAGGGATCATCAACATACCAATTTCTTCTTTTCCAGAAAGAAGTGGTCATTTTATCAAGGAGCTTACATTGTGTTCTAGTGCACAACATCAGCTCTCTCAAACGCTTCCTCTGAGATGCTGACTTCTTCCACAGTTTCTTCTTATAACCAGACTGTCAGAAAATACACAAAAGACTTTTAAGTGGGTTGCTGTAAATATATATATACAGCAATCATAGAATGGTCAGGGTGGGAAGGGACCTCTGGAGATCACCTAGTCCAAGTGCCTGCTAAAGCAGGTTGCACAGAATTGCGTCCAGGCAGGTTTGGAATGTCCCCAGAGGAGACTCCACAGCCTCTCTGGGCAGCCTCTGCCAGAGCTCTGGTCACCCTCAAAGTAAAGATGTTTTTCCTCATAGTCAGAAGAAACTTCCTGTGTTTCACTTTGTGCCCCTTACCCCTTGTCCTGTCACTGGGCTCCGCTGAAAAGAGCCTGGCCCCATCCTTCTGACATTCACCCATAAGATATTTATAGACATGGATAAGATCCCTTCTCAGTCTTCTCCAGGCCAAACAAGCCCAGCTCTCACAGCCTTTCCTCACAAGGGAGGTGCCCCCATCATCTTTGTAGCCCTGTGCTGGCCCCTGCCCAGCAGTTCCCTGTCTCTGGAACTGGGGCAGGGCAGGGGCAGGATCCCCTCAGGGCAGCCCCAGCCCGTGCTGGTGCCTGGGGCTGTCCCTCCCCAGGGCAGGGCCTGGCACTGGCCTTGGCTGAACTCCATGAGGTTCCTCTCCGCCAACTCTCCAGCCTGCCCAGGCCTCGCTGAGCGGCAGCGCAGCCTCCGGGGCATCGGCCGCTCCTCCCGGCTCTGTGTCACCAGCCAACTTGCTGACGGTACACTCTGTCCCTTCATTGTAATGTTCACTGATAAGCAAACCAGGACAAGCTCCCTACTTTCAGGAAGGCATGACTGTCCCTACAGAGCTTTTTTTTTTAAACTTCCACACCAGCTACTGCCCTCTAATGGAAGTAAAACAATTAGCTCACTGACTGTAAAGCTATCGCTAAAGTGTCTTACCTTTCTCCTAACCCAAAGGCCATTGTGCAGCCGGAGAAACCTCTTGACGACGGATTTCACGCTTTTCCTCTTTCCATTCCGTAAGCTACAGTAAGTGAGAGTCCTCGCTGGCTGTTGAAGGATACTCGGAAGCAGAGATGTGACACTAAAAAACACCCCCAAAGCATGGAAAAACACAGAACAGTAATGAAACATTTTCCTCAAGTTATCACTATTTTTCTCACATAAAGAGAAATCACAAGTGGCTGAGACTTGTTTGGAGGTTAACGAGAGCTCATGTAACATTACAGCACACCACTGAACGAGTGTGTAGGTACCAATGCTAACCGCGGCGCCACACACTAGTCAAAATACATTTCCAAGTTATATTCCACACAGAATGGCTCTTTTCCACCAACAAAAAGCGGCTCAAGCTCAAGAGCAAGCACTCGGCTGTTATGTGCATTCACAAATTGCTTTTAGGATATTAATCATCAGCGAAGGACGGCACCGATTATGACACGGTTACGGGGGGGGGGGGGGGGCCCACGCCTGCACGGCGCGCTCCATGCTGTGCCCTGCTTCGAGCACTGCCAGCGGGGCTCACAGACCGGCTGGCTACCGCATGAAGCAGAGGCTCCATAAACCTCCTTTTCAACTTTTTTTTTTTTTTTTTCTGCAAAGGAGAAGCCGACCGTACCTGCCGAGGAGCGAGGGGGTGCCTCCCGCGGACAGGGCCCTCCCGGGCAGCCGCGGTCTCCACAGCGGGGCCGCCGTCGGTGCCCACACCTGCGCGAAGCGCCAGGCCGAGAGGCCGGGGAGAGCGCGGCCCACGGCGGCCCAGCGGCCGGCCCAGCGGCCCAGGATCCCTGCGGAGAGCCAGACCCCTTAGGCGAGGCCGCGCCACGCCGCCATTTCACGGCGCTCCCCCACCCCCACCCCGAGATGGCCGCCCGCCTCCCCTCAGCCCCGCGCAGCCACCCACCCGCCACGGCCCCGCGCGCCGCCGCCATGCCCCGTACGGCAGCCCGCGAGGGTCACGCTGCGCCGGGGGCGGAGCGCTCCCGCGCGGCTGCTGACCGCCCTGCCCTCGCTGCCAGAGGCGCTGCGGCCCAGGCCTGCCTCGTGCCCCCGCCCCGCAGGGCCGGGGTAACCGCCTCCCACCGCGGCGCGCCCCGCGTCAGGGACAGCCGGCCGCTGGCGGCGGGCCGGGACATTTGCATACCGCCGCCTCCTTCCCCTCTGATTGGACACGCCGCGCGTCACTCTCAGCGGCGAGCGGCCGCACCCCTGGCGGAACGGAAGGGCGGGCGGGCGCCGCGCACGCGCGCCGCGCCGTTACGGGCGGTGGGGGGGGGCGGAGGCAGGCGGCGCTGGCAGTTACCGCGCACGGCGCCTTCCCGCAGCCTGCCCCCGGCCGCCGCCGGCTCCGAGGCCATGCTGCGGGCGTGTCACCGAGCGGGGGTCGCTGTGGCCGCGCAGGTGAGCGGGGCGGCGGGCGGCGCGCAGCCCTGAGGGAGCCACCTGCGCTGTTGTTCGCCCTCCGGCCGGCGAGGCCTGGCCGCCCGCCTTCTCAGGGACCGGGCTGGCCCGGGCTGTGCCGAGCCCGCTGGCGGGGGCGAGTGGGGACAGCGCGGAGCCATGAGGCGGGGCATGAGGCGCCGCGCGCCTTCTAATCGCGGCTCGGTCTTCTCTGAATGACTCGGCACGCGCGGGCCGCGATTGGCTGCTCGGCGTTTGAGGGGCGGCCGCGAGTGCCAACAGGGCGCCGGGGCGGGCGGGGGCTGGGCGCTGGTAAGGCGGGTTGTACTACGAGTCCCGGCGTGCGGCGCGGCAGCCCGGTGCGCTCGGAGGGGCGCGCCGCCCGCAAGGCACGCCGGTCCTTGTAGTCCGCTGCGGGCGTCCAACGGGCCGGCGTCCCCTGAGGGGCGGGGCGTGCCGCGGTGCATGCTGGAGGCCGTAGTCTCCTCAGCCGGGCCGGGCCCGCCACCGCCTCTCCCGCCGGTGCTGCCCCCGGGGCAGTGCTGGGCAGCAGCGGCCGCTGCCCGGAGGAGCTGCAGGGCTCGGCGGGGGCACACGGCCGGCCGGCTTCTCGGTGGTGGGGCGGCCGGGCCCGCTCGCTGGTGGAGAAGGACGTGACCTTGCCTTCCCTGCTGCGGCCTCCCTTGCGCCTCCCCGGCCTGCGGCACCCGGTACCTCACAGCCCTGCCCCGCTTTGACCCCAGCGGGTGTGCCCGGCCGGCCCTGTCGTTAACGTGGGGGGTCCCGGTGCTCGGGGTAACGTCAGCTTGCGGGTGCGAGGGGGCTTGCAGTACTGAGTGGCCCTTATGGGAGTCCTTTAGTCCTCACAGTAAAAGGAGAGAATATGCAATGCTATGACTAGTGCCCGTTGGACCTATTTTGGGGACCTTTGCAGACCTCAGCAGAGATGAGGGTGATGATATGCTACAGAGCATTTTTAAAGTGGTTGGCCAACTTTAAGGAGCTACAAGGGCTTATAGGTGAGGGTGACTCCTCCGCTAAGGCCCCAACTTGTGTTTCAGGTGTCTGCTTAACAGTAACAAAAAATAATCTGATTAGATCGCTTTTATCCTCTGCTCTAAATTCCATTGTTCGTTACTCTGTTCACACAGTTCAGCAAAGGAAAAGCTGTGTGTTCATCCCCCAGTGACTTTGTAGTTGAGGGGAAACCACTTTAAAGCTAGCAACCTTTTTCACCACATCAGCTGGCGTTTCCTCTGCTGCTTTTTAAGTCGGGAGAGTTCTCTGGGCCAGATCATCTGATGCCCGCTAAAATAAGGCTCTGGGTTTACAAGCCTGTGGAAGGTTTTAGCTGGGAGTTGAGAAGCCAGAAAACAGCCTTTCGTGGATGTTTATTATTTAGGACTATTTGCATATATTTAGCCTTCAAAAGAATGTGTCTGGAATGACTGTACAGCACTGGAAAAGCCACTGATGCACTTTGCAGCTTGGAAGCGTGTCTTCGGTCTGTAAACATTGATGGAATAACTGTGCAAACAGATGCCACAGCACACTGTGAAGTTTGGTGTCGGTATCCTTGCTGTTTCCTTACTTCCAGAAAGAACTTATTTTTTTTCCTTTATCCCTATTCATGTTTTCTGATGAGACTGAATACACAAAGATTTAGTTTGAACAGCAAAAGTGGGCATGCAATGTGTCCAGGTTTCAGCCACAATAATTTCTTATATGTTTTGCTTCATTTTTATTGATATTGAGAGGAAGCTTTGTGGCACACTGTGGTGTATACACATGAAGGCTGTGGCTGAGCCCATGGACTTTCTGCAGCTAAAACTTGTTTCTTTTTGGCTAACGAAAGAGCCAGAAACTGGAAATAAGACACTAATGTTTTGTAGTACTTGTTTTGCAAGAGGTGCACAACTGTGGACTCCAATCAAGAAGCGCTAACCTGATCTGAGATGATACTAGGTAGCTTTTCCACAAGTAGTGAAAACTCCCGTCATGGAAGTAAGACCCTCTGGCTGCTGAGAGTGTTTTGGGCAGATGCTGATGTCAGTCTTGAAAGGGGCACTAGCGTGGTGACAGCAGGATGCTCCATCTGGCTGTGCTGCCTGTTGCCTGGCTAATAAGGGAAGGCATCCTTGCTGCCTGCATCCTCCTGCCTGAGAGACCACATTCAACAGACACATTCTTGCTGTAGCAGCAGCATTGGTTTATTCACCATTCCAGCTCTGGTGATCCCCAGGCAGCCGCAATTACACAGTTTTTGTATTTTATTATCCATCTTCCATTTTCTTGGCTTTCCTACCCCTTCAGCACTCTTGTCGCTCTTTTTTTTTTGATATGAGACTTGCTGTGTCTCATGTCATGGTCAGGAGTTTCTCTGTTAGCTAAAGCTCAGGCCAGAGCCTTGTCATCTGCCTGCAGACCTGACGGTGGCATTGTTGTGAGTGACTGGTACCTTACTATTCAGCTAGTAAAACTTAATTGTTTTGCTTTGATACAGCCCACAAAGAAATGTGTGGTTTTTTGTTGTGGTTGTTTTTTGTGTTTTTTTTTGGTTTGGTTTTTTTTTTTAACATTGGGAGTAACAATGTTTTACAAATGGAAATAAACCCTTTTTACATATCTGTTATATGGAAGCTGACAGTGAGGCAAGTCTGCTTCTGTTTTGTGATATTAAGAGACTCCAGTTGTCTAAGGAGAGCTGGACATGGTCAGTACTGTGGGGTAACAGGTCCTTGATGATGCTCGGTTGCATGAGCAGACAGATTGCTGAGAAACAGAGTGTGGCTGGATGGGGACAGCAAAGCAGCTGCTTGGTTCCTAAAGCCAGAGCAGTGTGAAGGTTTAAGTATGGAAAAATCTCAGTAGAGGTCTTGTAGTGAGACTGGGAAAAATGCTATCCTCTTCTCTGTGAGCTGTGTGCGTGGAGGATTGGTAAGCTTGTTAACAGGTGAATTGAAGTTGTGGCTTTGTGAGAAGCAGGTCTTCATCACAGTGATTTCATAAATGTTTTCAGCTGCATGTACAGTGCTGCAGAGAGACTCTTCTTCCCTTACTTGGAGTATTTCTGTAGTTTTCTTTGAAAAAAAAAAAAAAACCCCAAACAGCTTTTTGTAAAAAGGAATGCTATTTGGCAGAAGTCTTGAATGATGGGAAATAAAAAATTAAGGAGTTCTGTGGTCAGATGTCCCTGTTACACCTAACCTCTGTCATTACGAAGATGAATTTCCTCTAAAGTTTCTGGTTTGCTTTTTCTGTTGTAAGTACACAAACCCCATGTAGCAGAAAACTGTATGTGTCTTGCAGGCTTATTCTTTGCAAATTCTGAGGCAAGATGCTTGAGCCTGCTGGCGAGGAGATGTTTAGCTGCGACTGGATGAATGCAGAGGATGGTGTGTCTGTATCTGGTTATTTGAAGTGACATGTGAAGTACAAGCCTGCAAGGCAGAGTATGGTATTTAATGATGTTCTGCTGTGCCTGTCCTGAGTGCTTTGCCAGGGTGAGCTTGGTGTGGATAACCTGAAATGCTAGACTCATTGGGGCTCTTGATATTAACCAGAGTGAAGTTATGATGTACCCTGCAAAGTGATTCTCATGGTGATAAATTAGCAGGTAATTAATGTAAAATAATAAGCATTTAAGAAGTAGGTGGAACAGCATGTAGAACTGCTTGAAGAGGAGAACAAAACGGCAACAGCTGTTGTTGTTTTGTAGTGCCCTTGCTAGAGGGATCTGTGCTGTCTGTGTGTTGCCTTATCCAAAAGGTTTTCTCTATCTTCTCTTCTGCAGGACAGCAAGCGGTTTATTTCTACTTTTACAGGGCATAGAAAAGCATATGCAATGTATTTCTTCCAAATCCTTTGAGGCATTATTACAAATAAATAACAGGGGTCTAAAATATGACAAATGCATGGGAATTATGCAAAGGGTAGGTTAGAAACTATCTGTAAGTTTCCAAACTACGGTGATAAAGCAAATATAAGCAATATCATTATGATGGCCAAAAGAGAGCAAAAAATGCTGCTTTTAAAAACCTTATTTTTAATAAAAATCAGTGATTTTTGGAGGTAGTAGTTGTATATTTGGATGTGAGGGAGGAAAATTAGACTTGGGCTTCTGTTCATAAAACATTGATACCTAAAGGTTTCAGGTTGCTGTTCCCTGATCAGCTCCAGTAATTTCTGTTTGTTGCAGTATCTTGAAAGAAAGAGCTGGTGGGGACTTCACTGGGGTTTAGTTATCACCCCCATACGTGTACACTAGTGGGAGAAACCAACATCGTAGATTTAGCACCTGCATTTTCGTTCCTCTTATCTTGATGAATGATAAATAAAAATGAAGATTTGGCTAGTTGTAAAACAGCCCTGCTTGGAAGGGACCTCAAAAGATCATCTGGTCCAAAGGATATCTGAACTAAAAACCAGTAATTCCACCCAAAAAAGGCCCTCCTGGTGTACAAAGTTTAAGTGCTGAACTAGGAGAAACAGGTTTTCTCCCCTGTCCTGCTAGCTCCCTAAGCGTAGCCTGTTCCTAATTGTGGGAACAGATGTGTTTACTGAAGGTGGGAGAACTAAATGGGTATGGTGGTGTTTGCCATCACTAGATGTGAGTAGGGGTTTTAGCCAATGTGAAAATGGGTGAACTGGCCCAGGCATCAAGGTTACAGCTGTGGCAGCCTCCAGGATCGCCTAGAAGGCAAGTCCAGCCCAAGCAAGATGTGGGAGTGAGTTGCTGTAAGCACCCTCTTGCTGTGGCTGGTGGGGACAGGGTGAGATAACCTCCAGAAAGCCTGGTGAGGGGCTTGGGAGTGACAGCTTATATCCTAACATACAGCCAAAGTGTTGGAAGGGACTGAAAGTTCAGTCTGACCTGATCCACAGAAGATAACTTTTTTTTCTTATTATTTTATTGGATTGAACTGTATGCGTAGTGCTGAAATAATTTGCTCATTCTGTGCTTCATGGTGTAATAGGGACCTGTTGAGAGTCAGGAGCACACTGAGCAGGCAATTACAAAATGATTTAAGAGGCTTTTATTAGTGAAGTTCCCCTTGAAAGAAGCAGTGAAGCCTCAGTGTGTGCTTCTGCGGCGATCAAGTCTAATAATTGAAAATATTACAGAATTTATTATTTGGTTGCCTGTTCTATCCATTGTAATGAGAAAATCAACCACAGAGCACAGCTAGGGCTTGTGAAGGTCTCAAGGGTAAGAAGAGCATGTTTCCTGTTGCTGTACACATGCTTCTGTTACTAATTAAAAATGGTTTGGCTGCCTTTCTGGAAAGAATAAGAATTCAGTGTTCCTGCCTATCCTCTCTATCCTGTTGGACAAGGATGGAACCTAAACCACAAGAACTGTAATTTTTACATATTGCCGTATGCAGAAGGAAATAGAGAAACTTATCTTCTAGGGTTCTGTTATATTGAAGCATCTCCAAGTTTTCTTTTTGTTTTTAAAGAAAAATTTCCTAGCAAAAATATCTCCAGTATGGGAAAATTTCTTTTTGTGCCGTGTACACTGATTTTCTGTGAGTCCTGTATTTCTCTTTTAGCGATTCTTGTGGGGGGCGAAAAAAAGACCTGAGAAGGACAGCATTTTTCCTTCTGTAGGCTACAGCAGCTTAACCGGTCTTTCTGGTAAATCTTAATTCTCAGCTAAAATATAAAGAAGATAAAAATCTTGGGTAATCTTATTTCTGTTAAGTAGAATATAATGAAATATCACTCTTCATATAGTGATTTAATTTATATTATAATCCGAAGTCTATCTGGAAAGTGTATGCGTTGTTAATTCTTTTAAAGAGGAAGTCTTGGTTTGCAAGCTTAAAGAGAACCGCTTATATGTCTTCAGAAATAGAAATAGTTTTAAGTATTAAATATAGGTTTTCATAGTTTTAAGTATTTCAGTAACTGCTGTTGTCTTCTGCGCTGCTCGCAGCCAAGCTGTTCTAGCACGTGATTGTTGAAGAGAATCTGAACATCTGAACTAATGCAGTTGTCCTGTCCAGACGGGAGGTGGGGAACATAAATAGGCAAAATAAATGCATAAGCTGGGGTAGGTTTTAGGTTTGGTTTAGTTGTGGGGGGTTTTTTTTGGCTTGTTTTTCAAAATGCCTGATTACTACTTAAATCTTAACCTATGAGCTGCATGTGATAAAGCTCATCATCTTTGTTCAGGGAAAACAAACCCCAGCATCACTGCCCTAGTGCCAGCTGCTGCTTTCCTTCAGAGGGTGTGCAAGATGGGGTGATGGAGCAAACGATCCGATACTGCTGTTGAGGTGAAGGGATGTTTAAATGTGCTCACTGCTTAACTCTTGCCTCCTTTACCCCTTGCAGAATAGCCGGTGTGGGAGAGCGTCACTCCGTCCATTACAACTGTACCGTGGATATGCTACCCCCTCGGGAGAGTCTGGGTACGTAGAAGGTTTTGAAGGGTGGAATTGGTTCTTCTGTTGTGTTGAGCAAGAGGGAATCTGCTCCTTAGTGTCAAACGAGAGCGTATTGGTAGCAGTGGGATGGTTTTTTTTTGTGTTGAGTAACTCTTATTCTCATGGTGTTGTGTGTTCCTTGTTTGATTCAGTTGGGTTTGAAGGAAGCTAATCAACATGATCAGTATTTACTAGGAAGGTTGTGGGTTGCTGTCTTATCTTTTCATTAGTCATGAACCAGTACGGTACCAGGGTTTTGCTGATGCTGAAAGTGGTTTTAAAAAACCACTTCAAAACCCAGTAGGCGCTGGGTTTGTTGGCAAACTTCTGGAACGGAGTGGTTGTCCCCAGCCGTAAGCTTAAGACTCACAGTTTGATGTTTATCCTAACTTTCACTCTTCTTTCCCCCTCAGTGTCTCTGTAGGCAAAGTCATTGGTGCAGGTGTCCTGTTTGTGGGTGGAGGAGTAGGTGGAACCGTCCTGTATGCCAGCTATGACACGCAGTTCCGGGAGAGCGTAGAGAAGGCTGTTCCCTACTCTGATAAACTCTTTGAGATGGCACTTGGTCCTGCATCTTATAGTGCACCGATGCCAAAGAAACCGGTAAGTGTTTCCCATTCACCCCCACCCTTTCAGTTTCCTTATTTTTTGGAGAGAGCACCTGCTCTTAGTTCTCAAATTCTGATTCATTTTGCTGTGTGATAAGAATTTAAGAATTTTTAAGAAATCTTAAATTAAGAAGTTTTAAGAATTATGAACTGAGGCACTATTTCATGCTGCGTAACAGTGATGCTTGTACATTTGCCATCATCATCTTGCGATTGTGGTCTTTGGGTTGTGAAACTTATTTTTACTTGTGATGTAGCAGGATTAGAAAACTTACTGTAAGCTGAAATTTATTTTAAAGAGGACTGAGAACATTTTTGAATGGTATAGAGCCATGCATAAGCATCATACTTTGAAATCTTGGTGACATGACCCTGCAGAAAGGCCGACCTGATACTGCCTTCAGCACAGCTCTGGAAATTGAATTTGGAAGTTTCTGTGTTCCTGCGTCTGAAAACAAACACTTTCTAATTATCCAAGAATGCCAGAAAGCTGCTCTGGTTGTAATTGTCCTGAGCTTTCAGGAGCCATTTGACCTTCAAGAAACCTGAAGTATTTTAAACTGGAGTTTAAGAAAGCTGTTCTTAATGAATGGGAGAATATCAATTAACCAAGACTGTATCTATTCTGGTTTTAGCTCACTTGACATGCGATCATCCAAGCTCTTAATGTCTCCCAGGCACTAGTAAATTTTGTAAAATGGACTTGTCAGTTGACAAAGTTACCACCTGCCCAGTCATGGTCCTGACTCACATGCTTTCATTTTTGCCTGGTGGCTTTGCATGGTGAATATTAAAGGATTAATATCATAAAACCTCGCAAAATATTTGAGTAAGTGTTTGTCTGCCCCGAACACTAGCATCTGGATCCTTTCAAAGGGAAATCAGTGAAGTCATGCATGCCTGTCAACCCCACACCATGCCTGTAGCATCTTCTGTTCAGTGATATCCAGGCAAAATCATCATGTTTGTTCTTTTTTAAAAACATATCTCTAATTATGTAGTCACATATCTTTAAAAAAATTATGTATTTTTTTCCACTCAACTTCAAAAGAAACTGCCTAGAAACTGGACAGGCTGGGAGGGGTGATTCCCATAATCAACTGAACTGATTTAAGATATACCTGTATAGACTAAATAATGTCCAAGGGGAAATAATCAAAATATGCTTTCTGGAGCTGTTTCAGACCTTCATGTGCATGTGATTGTTACAGTTTCTGCATTATCTGTAGTGTCCAGCGCACTCAGAAGTGTTTGGAGTATTTGGGACATGGAATTACTTGTTTTTTATGCGTACCTTAGTATTTGTTTGTCATGAAAACTGCACTACTACACCTTCCGTTTTGGAGAGGTGAAAACTGTAGATTCCTTCTAAACTAAAAATCAAAGCAATAAATGATAATGGCCTTGCTACTGTTTTCACGTGTACCTTGAAGTTTAAATTTCTAATACAGTTGTCTGGACGTGAGATGTTCTTTTCTGTTATAATGGGATCGATGAGACACAAGCTGTTTGGAAAACTGATGATGTTTCTTGTTCTTGACTTTTCAAGATACAGCAAGGTCCACTGAAGATCTCATCTGTAGCAGAAGTAATGAAAGAGTCTAAACAACCTGCTACCAAATCCCAGATAAGCAAAACAGAAGCTGTTGCTCCTTCAGAAGAAAAAGAAGGTAAATGTATAGAATGTCATGTAGTGAGAAGCAAAGGACCCAACGATCTCCTATTTCATACTGGCTAGGGTAGGTTAAAGTAGTCCTTTGGAATTATTGAAGATGAGTAAATTGTTATTTCTTAGAATTAATGTTATTTTCTTTTCAGTCATAAGTTGGTGTTTGGGTTTGGTTTTTTGTTGTTGTTGTTGTTTTTTTTTCTCCTAAAATGCCATTGGCTTTTTTTGGCTATTTTTTATGAAATTTACTTACTTCATAGAATATTTGGTATCGAAGGTAAACAATTACTATCCTGCATATTTTAGATTTGAGACTCAGAAGGAAGAGCACTGTGGGTGTTGGACTCTGAGGCCATTTACCTCTTCTTGCAAGCGCAAGAAGCTTAATTTTACACAATTACTGAGCTACTCTAAAGGCAGATCAAATGGAACTCGTTTAGAGAGGAGCACTTACGTCATCTTTTTACGTTTATCTCTCCTGGCCACGTGTGTGTGTATGTGTAATATCTGGTTGCAGTTTGTCCAGGAAATTCTCTTTTTCTGGGAATAATAATATCAGTCTCCAAACCATATGTTTCTACAGGGGGGGGAAAAGTCTTACATCTCTGTTCTTACATTGTAGCGCGTGTATACTGACTGGTTTTCTTCTGTAACTGTATCGAACAGCAGGCAAGGCTGCAGCACAGATCATCTCTGCAACAGGTGTAGCCGTGTCGATGCCAGCTCCGGGGATACAGACCCAAGAAGGTGAAAAAGATCATATGAACACGATGAAGAAAAGCAAAATCCTGTAGCTTCAAGTGCATAAATTCTTACTTGTGTGTTGGTATTTGTCAGTTTTAAAGGTGTGATTCTTTGTGTCTTTCACAGAAGAAAACTTCCATCATCTATTAATAGATTTTTTTTTTTTTTTTAAACACGCTAAGAAGCTGAGATTGATGCTGGGACAGGTATAGGTGTGAATGCAAGAGGAAAGCCTGCCTTCATGCTGAACTGGAACTTGTGCGGTCCAGTTTGCCTCTGCTCTTTGTGGCTTTCTGATTGCTGTTCAGAAAAGTGTGTCTGCCCAGAGCCAAGCAAAGGCACTGCATTTATTGTTTAGCTCAGCAAGAAACACTAGCTTCTATGTGATAGTCTCTTTCTATACAGTAGTGTCTTCCGGATGAGATTATATTGATTTCTTTATGTATGAACACATCTCCTAAAAATGTATGCCAGCAGTAAGTGAAGATGTTCCTCAGAGTTAGCATCAGCGTTATTAAAGGGTAACCTGATAGGTTTTGTTGCAGCTTGAGGCTGAGAGGTCTGGAGTCTCTCCTCAGTGCAAATGTAAACTTAGGTTAGTGCTCACTCTTACAGGCATTTTGAGTAGCCTTAGGCTAGGCAATAGAGTATAATTGTGATTCACTAATCTTTATTTTGTCTGGACTCTAAGCATGCCAGAGGAGAACTGAAAAAAAAATCAGAACAGATGTTCACTTAAAACTTAGACTTGGCTCCATAAGTGTATTTTGCTTCTTGCTTTGCCTTTCACTTCTGAATCTTGTGTATTTTTGTAATTCGACAACATAAAATCTACAGATGCATGCGAGGTATCCATATTACTACCTTTAAGATGTGAGACCGGCCTTTGTAATTATGGGTATAAAAACCGCTTGAAGTAGTTTCATCATGGCTTCATGCAGAAGATTTATAAAGTGATACAGACTATAAAAATTAGTTTTCAAAAGAAAATTACTTCCCTACAAGTAATCCACATTCTAATTTGGACTCTCCACTTAAACAGTTTAACTTTTTTTTTAACTTCTGAATAGGTAAAGAACATGAAGGTTCCCATGCTATAAAAGAACGGTCACCAGAAGAAGTTGCAGCCCGGCTTGCCCAGCAAGACAAAGAAGAGCAAGAGAAGATAGCAGGTAAGTCCATACTGTTAGTTTTCCTGTAGGCGTTGTATGTGACAGTAGATTTGTTGGACTGTATTAAGTTTAGAGTTCGAAGTTAGTCATGCACCTCTTTGTTGTTGTCCCTGTGTTGTGTTGGCAGAATGAGTGGTGTTGAAGCTTCTTCCACTCACTAACAGGTAACTAAGAGGTAAACAATTACGGAAAATTTTGGATTGGAATGGACCTCCAAGGTCTGTAGTTTTATCCCCCTGCTTGGAGAGTTGGGGCAGGTTACAGTAGGGTGGACTGTTTTGGTTGGAAGGGACCTATAATGATCATCCAGTCCAACTGCCAGTTCAGGGCTGCCCAAGTTAAAGCATGGTGTTAAGGGACAGGCCTGGGGCATCGACTGCCTCTTTAGGAAGCCTGCTCCAGTGTTCAACCACCCTCTAAAAGTATAATGATCCTTCTGGAGGAAGGTTGCTCAAGGCTTCTCCTCTGGATGTGTGAAGCTCTGCAAGGATAGAGATTTTTCCACTTCTCTGAGCAGGTTTGCCAGCACTTCTTACAATGCAGAACTTGGTAACATCCAATTAATTTTTCTTGCTGCACTCGGATCTGTTGCCTCTTGCCCTTTCTCTGGGCACCTCTGAGAAATCTGGTTCAATGTCTTCTGTAACACCCCTTTAGGTGTGGAAGGCATCACTTAAGATACCCCTTCAGCTTCTGTTCTTTAGGCCAGAAGCAGCCTAAATCCCTCAGCCTGTCATCTGTCATGTGCTCCCATCCCCTAACCACCACAGTGCCTCTCCGCTGATCTTCCCCAGTTTGTTTGCGTCTTTCTTATACTGAGGCTCACAAATGCGACACTGTAGCCCAGTTGTGGTCTTGTAAGTGCCAATTAGAGGAAAATCAGTCCTTTGCTTGATCTGTAGGGTGTGTGTTTGTTTGATGCAGCCCTGTTCACAGGACTCATTGCTGCAGAGCACGCTGTAGACCCATGTTCAGTTTGCCATGTTCTGGGGTCCTCAGGTCCTTGTCTACTGAGCTGCTGCAGACCTGTTCGGTAGTGGTTCAGGGACGGTGTTTCAAGGCTCTGGGAAGAGTTGCCTGTAGGTTCTGGGTTGGGAACTATGACAGTTCCTTGCCTGGGTCCTGACTCAGACCTATTAATCCAGCTGTATTACTGAGAGGTGGTCTGGCTTTTCCTGTGTCCCAAAACTCAACGTTCTCCTTGTGTGTCTTGCTCAAAACAATGAGTTTTGCATCCCCCCCCTCGCTCCCCACTTGGTTTGTTAGATTTTAAATACTTCTGGGCTGTTTGGTCTTGGTTTGGCTGCAGCATGATTGTTTAATCAAGATTTTTGGGTCCTTGCCTGGTTTGTCTGAGGGGAAGCCAGAAAAATAGAGACATTTTTTTGGTAGATGGTGTTTTGCTGTCTAGCATGCCTGGGCAATCTGTAGCCAGCTACCTTGATACTTTCCTTCTGAAAGCAAACCCAGCTCAAGCTGTGGATTGCTTGCAGTGTGAGAAAGCTTCCGTGTCCTCCTTCAGCTGGTGATGATGAGGACGAGGGAGACTGTCCTCTTGGAGAAATGGATGGGTATTGAAGGATGACTTCTGACTTGGCAGTGCAGGGACTGCTGACTGCAGTGGTTCTGCAGACCTTCTGCGGTGAGGGAAGGAGTCTTTGGGGTGGTTGGGCTAGAGGCATTGACTACAAGGATGCTGAACAGAAGCTGCATTTAAAGTAAGTGAAAGTTTACTGTTAACATAGGTGTAGCCAACGAAAATAGGCTTGAAAGGGAGTTTAACAGTACTGAGGCCACTTACTGGACCTGCTTCAGCTTGCTGTGGGAGCTACGGCCTGTTTCATTCTGTAACTCTTCCTGCTTGGAAAGGGCTGATGGTGGCAGAGGTGCTGGCGCAGTGTGCTGTGTCTGACGTGACCTGTCTGACCACTGTGCACATAGACGGGGTGTTGGCAGATGTGTCGACCACACTCAGCCTTCCCTCAGAGTGCTTTGGTCCTCAGCCAGAGTCTGAGCCTCTAGCTGTTGCACAGGAGGGATGAGGAGGATCCACAAGCCTGGACTTAAATGGCCTTGGAGTAGACTTGTTGTGGTCTGCTGCTGCTTGCTCATGTTCAGAGCTTTGTGTGGTGTAGAAGAGCAGCTTGAACAGAAACAAGAGGCTTGTCATTAGCTGTCTGCTTCGTACAAGGACTTGCTTCTGCAAGTGAAGAAGTTGAGACGTTACACTGAAAAAATCTGGAGGATTATTTACTGGAAAGGTGGATTTACTTACCCCACTACTTAGAAATGTGTCTGGTTCCAGGAAGGCAGACATTGCTCACTCCAATCAACCATTCTGGTTTGGTTGCAGCTTGAATAATTAATAGCCCATTTGTGCTTCTGTACCAATAGGAACAGGTAGCAGGGGCCACCGCCTTCTTGGCTAGGAAGGTTAACTCTATTTGGAATATATTTTCCTTGTGGAAGATAGGAAAATTAACTTGTTTTCTCTTAATGACCATTATAACAAGTGAAGATGAGATCTACCTACTGGACTAAATGCACCCTGCTGCAGAAACATGGCAAAGGTTTTCTGTTGAGTAGTTTTATTGCTGTAAGTCCAGACGTGCGCCTCAATGCCCCTTTTCTAAGTAAGGGGCGAGTTTTGGTGACCTTTCTTCTTCTGTAGGCTGCGATGTAGTTCCCAAACTGACCAACTCTTTCAGATCATAGAAAATGTAAGGAGATGCAGAGGATGTAGCATTATTTTACTAAATATAAAGCTCTTTTCCTTATAGTTTTATTGACTTTTTTTTTTTTTTTCCCAGCCCTTGCAGCAACTCTAGAAGGAGCCCTAAACACAACTGCTCGTGTAACCCTTCAGGCCATTACTGCCCAGGAGTCTGCTGTGCAAGCAGTGAATGCCCATTCACAAATACTGAAGGAGGCTATGGACGATTCTGAGGTAGACTGCACAAACCGGGGCAATTTTTTTTTTTTTTTTTTATTGTGTTCAGAAAAACTTTTAATCTCACAATTAAAAATGAATTTGGAAGCTTTTCTTGCAGTGCCTTTTATCACAGTTTTAACTAATCTTTCCACTTGTGAAATGTGGTGTGGTTGAATAATACAGTGGTTTTGCTTTTGAATTTTAGTTGTTTTTTTCCCCAAGTTCCTTTCTTTCTCTTTTGCAAAAAGAAAAGTTCAAGTTAATGCATTCATAGTCTTCACGTTACATTTTAATTCATTGTATTTTAATTCCCAAGCCCCTTTTTTACCTAGGTATAGTTGGGTTATCATGCTGTCCACTCTGATAATTCCATTGAACTATTCCCTTTGCCAAAATCTTCTTGCTGGACTGTTTGTTTCTCGTCTGGAAATGAGTAGGGGATGTATGAGTGATCCCACTCATGGTTCTGGTGTGCTAATGACAGGGTTTGTGTGGAATTGGTACTGCCTATTCAGTTCTGGAGTACAGGATATAATTCAGTTAATTGAGCTGGGGTATGTGGGCAACTAAACAAGCAGTTGAGATTTAATCTAGTAGTTAGTAAAAAAAGTGTAAGCGTTTGCTTTTAAGCTTAAGTATTAAGCTTTAAAATTAAGCAACTCTTAAGTATTAAGCTTAAAAGCAGTTTAAATGTATTGCAGTACTTCAGTACACATAGAGGTTTCCCCTGAAACCATTGTGGCACCATAGTGATCCTCACGCAGACTCTTCTGTGTGGACAAATGGCTGTTGCTCAGGTGGGAAAAAAACTATTAAGAATCAAACAAAACCAAAACAAAATGTTGGAAGAGAAAAATAATTTGTAAACGCTTTTACCGACTGCTGTGCTGTTCTGTTGGTAAAACAGAAGAGTGTTGCTCAATCTCAGTGAAATGTGTGGTGACATATGAATCTCTACAGGCTTTCCTTTCTGATAACTCTCTTTATTTAATGATTGTAATGACCCTGATTGGGAATCTGTGCTTAGGCTGCTGGGGAGAAGAAATCATCTCAGTGGCGCACTCTGGAAGAAGCGCTGAAGGATCGGAGGAGAGCAGTGGATGAAGCTGCTGATGCTCTTCTGAAAGCCAAGTAAGTTCCTTGGGTTTTAAGCCTTATTGAGTGGTAAGTGTGCGTTGCCCGTGCAAGGGCTGGCAGACAAGTATGCAGTCACCTGTGTTCATATTAAACTGACAGTTGTGCCAAAAAAAAAAAAAGGGTTTAATGCACTAATGAATATTTTAATTTGCAACACGTACATCTTGGGTGCCTGCGCACATAGTCCTCAGTGTACCAAAGAGTCTGGTACAGTCCTTTTATTCTTTTTAAAAACTTTATCTCCTTATTACTTACCTATAGTGTTGGTTGGTAAATCAAGTAAAATTCAAAAAAATCCATAATCCTTCTAGTATTATTTTTGGATAATTTTGTCATATATAAAATCTATTGTAAGAACTCCATGACTGCACTCTTTGGGTATTGAGTCAGTAACATGACTAGCTGATTTTAGTTGTAAAGAAAAATGAAACCTTACAGCGTCATTTGGCAGTTCCATCTGTCAGCAGAGTTGCTTTGGAGGTTAGATTTTTACTAAGCCCGTGGCTAAGAAAAACTTGAATTCTGCAGTGGAGCGCTGCTGGTAAGCTGAGGTTCTGTGTGAACCACATTGATGTGCGTTCAGTTTGGTGCATGGACTCATTGCGTAGAGATCATAGCAGCAAAAATGAGATGACAGATCTCTCCAAGTTGCCCTTGTAATGAGGATAGAAATAAATGTGGAAACCCTTTGATGCATCTGAGGCTAATAGGGCAGCATCATCATTGAAGCTGTGCAGTTGCTATTAAAGTTATAAACTTATCTTTGAAGTTGCTGTGCTGACTAAAACCCATTAGGAGGTCAGTGCAAACCCCAGATGTGCCAGCTTTCATTCTCTATTGCTCTACTGGATGCCTTTGCTTTTGTTTACTTATTAATTTATTTTAAAACTTGTTCCTTGTTCCAGTGAGGTCGTTAGAAACCTCCCTTGGTTTGAATGGATTTGGAAAAGGAACGCTTTTTCACTTCTTCCTTTATTTCCAGTTATGCTAGAAGAAAGTGGTTCTTTCTTAATTACAAAAAAATAATCTATCTTTACAGAGCTCTATAAATTTTCTCCCATCCTCATTTATCTCCACCAGTCACCATGTCCAAAACACTTCTGCAAGAGTAAGCAGTCTATATTAAAAATGTTTCCTTGATAGTCTGTTATGTGATGGAAATGTCTGCCTTCTAATACTAACTTAGTTTTACTAACGTTAACTCCTTTCAGTTAACTTTCTTTCATCTTCCCCCTCCAGCTGAGTCTTCAGTACTAATTGCAGTAGAAGTATTTCTCATTTTATGTGGAATAGACACATTGACATCTTTAGGTTTCAGGCTGTGGGGAAAAAAATAATCTTTAATCACAGCCTCTTAGCCATAGAGCTGGTAGATGGGGAAACACCAGTAGAGTTATCCAGTAGTTTTTCCTGTAAATACAGACAGCATAAAGTAAACATTTCTTTGGGGTTATGGCATGACACCTGCATGCATTATAATTAGCACCTTCTTCTCTTTCCAGAGAAGAGTTAGAGAAGATGAAAGGCGTCATCGAGAATGCCAAGAAGTCTCAGATTGCAGGAGCCAAATCTCATATTATTGCTGCAGAAGAAAATCTTCATCATATGATAGTTGATTTGGACAATGTAGTGAAAAAGGTAATGCTTCCACAGACTGTCTGTAATTGCCATTAGAGTAAAGGCTAATTGGCAGCTTGCACAGACCTCCCGTTCCCAAATTCTCTATAGCAGGTTAAATATTTCGAAAGTGTAAATTCCATTGCGTTTTAGCTACACTCGGTCTTTGAGCTGATTGTACTACCATTAGTCAGGCATGACAAGATCTTTGTGAGAACCTGGAACTCTGTCCTGAAAAAGTCTCCAGCCAGCTTGAATGGTGTCAGCCCTTTCTGTGGGCAACCCGTAACTCTCTTCATTTGATTCTGAGAGGAACTGAGAGTACGAGGTTAGGGAGGAGCAGGAGCAATGTGCGCTAATGACTCGGTGGATAAATCACTTGAAAGCTCAGAAGACCAGGGAAGAAATGTGAAATTTATCTCCCTTTGCAGGACAGCTGATAATTTATCAGGTGTGGTTTTGAGTGAATTTAACCTAATAGTGGAAGCACCAGAACTTGCTGATGAGGGCAGCTGTCACAGGATTAGCTTACTAGGCCTATACGACAGCTGTACGCAGAGATAAAGAGCTAGAGATCTTTAAATATATAAACTGAATTTAAGGTACTCTTGGTCCTGTCTGGGCTGCAGACTGGCCGTCTAGTTCCAGTGTGCTATAATTACTGTACGTGAGAAATTTGATATCGCAGGGTGGGGTTTTTTCTCTTCCAAGTGAGTTTGCTTTGGTTGGGCTGGAGGGTAATGAAATCTGCCACAAACCCAGGGCCTGGCTTTAAATTATGTATGCCTCCGATTTCAATACTTGCCTTGAAAAATAATCTCGTTTTTGTTTGTTACAGGTTCAGGCAGCACAGTCTGAGGCCAAGATAGTAGCTCAATATCATGAGCTTGTGGCTACAGCTAGGGAAGAGTTTCAGCGAGAGCTTGACAGTATCACCCCTGACGTGCAGCCTGGCTGGAAGGGGCTAAGTAAGTCTCTGATGGCAGGGTTACTTCAGGCTCGTAACATGCCAGTCTCTTTGGTTTCTGTTGTTTATGGAACTACAGCCACTGAATTGAATGTCCAGCGTCCTGATTTCCATGTTGTTTGGTTGGTTTGAAGTGAAAATCTGTCCACAAGGCTCTTCATAACACCTGCTTGAGCTTATTTTAATTAATTCTCGAAACAACCTGTGCTGTACTGAAAGTTTCACAAAATGTAGCTCTTGTATGATAAATATCATGTAGTTGTTTCAACATCTCTTCCCTCCTGGTATTCCAGGAAGAGAGCCAGGTCACTCCAGATCTGGATCAAATCAGTGTTGCTCCATCACCTCTCCCTGGGATTATAGGTTACAACACACCACTATTACAGGGTGATAAAAGAACTCCTTGAATTTCTCTAGATCATCACTGAAATGAGAGATATACTGAAAGAGAGAGGACGTTGTTCATACCCTACCTACCCCAGTATATATTACTTCTAAAGTAACTACTATTACTTCCACTGACATGGTAACTTAGCTTGAACAATAGCCAGTGCTGCACAAAAGCAGGGAGGGAATAGGCATCAGGGGTTTTGATGCTATTACTGCTACTACAGTGCTTTGCCTGAGATGATCTTATGAGCTTGTATTTATTTGAGGTGCTTGGGTTTTCCAACTTGAGCTGTCTTCTGCTTTCCTTATAACAGAAAAAAGGGTGAAATGTGATTCAAAAGCATAGTTAGACAGTTTCTCGTTTCTCTCTTACTAGAGGAATAAATGTATTACCTTCAGCTGCTGGAAATGTTCATACACCGTAGCGCTGCAGAAAAGGAGTTGGTCTTACGATGAAATTGTTATGGTTTAACAACTAGCTCACCCACAGTAATCCCCTTGGCACGTTCCGTGCCCACAGGTACCGTTACTTCCCTGTATTTCTGTTTTAAAGATAAGCAAAGGTGCAGAAGGAGCCGTGCGCATATGCCATTACTGTGGGTAAGCTACTGCAAGAACTCAAGTGTCGTAGGTCCATGGAGTGGTTATCGCCTGTTGTAGTTAAAAAAAATTAATTCCCTAAAAAACATTTCCCAGATACTTCCAGTCAGGGTTTTTACATAAATTGTGATCTCCAGACTTTTGTAGCCTCAGCTTTCAGAGGGAGCTGTCATGACTTTATTTCTGAGTCACAAGATGTGATAACTACTGTTTGGAAGTGGTGTTAATACTGCCTTTGTAGTTTTCTTGAAGTATACTATGAAGAATTACAACGTGCTCTTTCTTAATGCTGCTTTATGCTTTAGAAAGGTGGACCTTAGTCCACAAAGTAATTTTCCTAGCTAAATGAATACAGATCTCTGGAATGATCAGTTTTTGTTTAAAAAACAACAACCAACCACCCACCCACTACATGTGGTGAAAACATTTTAAATTAACAAGTCATTTGCAGAGTTTGCTTTTGGGGAATTAGTTTTGAAGAAAAAAATTTACTTGGGCACCCTGGAGATGCAGCTGCTTTTCCATGCACAGGATGAAGGGACAATCTCTTGACTTTTGTGATCACTGCCCTTTTGAGGGAGGAAGGGGAGTCTGATAGCTTCCATGCACTCAGTTTCATACCGATGAGACCTACTGAAGTATATGGGACTGACCTGTTTGGGTCTGTGACTCACTGGTGCTTGGGAATTTTTCTTAACCAACCGCTTCTGATTTATAAGAACCTAGAAATGTCGGACTAAAATTTCCAGTGTCCTGTTGCACTTCTCTACTTCAGACTTGTATTCCTTGCTTTGGCTAAACTTCAGCGTCAATCTGTGGGTTTCCACAAGTGATTTTAGTGGTTGGGATGTTTTGGGCTACATCTTGCCTGTAATACAAACTTTCATACTCGACGTACTGTTCTTCCTGAATTCCTAAAAACTTGGACTCATGTTTGTCACTGTAGATAAGAGGCTTTTCATTTTCTATTTTACTTTTGGGTGACTGACTTGCTGTAGTGAATGTGCATTAACTCTTCCAACCTCTCCTCTTTCTGTTGCAGAGATAACTGACTTAGGTGAGTTACGGTAACTTGTTCTGGTCTTGTGAATGTCCTCCCTTCTCTTTGTCCTTTTTCGTGTTTGTGTGGTATGTGGCTTTAAATTACAGCCAGTATCAACAAAGGGGTGAAATGTGGCATTCCTGAAACATTGCAGGCTGAGGTATGCTTTGGGATCCTTTCCACTAATTTTGCATGTCTAGCTTAAACCACAGACTTTGGCAGCACTTTGCAGGTCGGTGTGATTGCTGGTTCGTGAAAGCCAGGTTTAACTTCTCTTTGTGAATTTAAGCCAGTCGATGCGTGCTGCTGAGATTCCAATGAGGAACAGAAGTGCTGGCTAATGCTGGTTAGGCTGTGTGGTGGCGTTTGTCCTCAAGGAGGCCCACCTGGCAGCAGTCCTGGCCTGAGAGAGGTGCTGGAGGCACCAGCTTCTGCTGAGGCCACTGAAATGTCTGGGTACTTTGTATGCCTGAAAAGCCACGCAGGGCCGCTCTGAGCTGCGTCACCAAAACCAGGTGCATTTAACCTGAAGTTGGCTTGATTCTCCAAATCTAATCTTCACGACTCATTTTTAGATGTGTTGGTTAACTCGTTGATTCTGTTTTCCCCCCTTTTGATTAAAGAAATGTAATTTAAAACCGGAGTGCAGTAAAACCTCGTTCTGTCTGTAGCAAAGTTCAACAGCTGAGCTTAGTGCTGCTGATCAGCTTCCCCACTGGACACGCGAGCACCATTGCGCTGAGCCCTCCTGTGCCATTCCTTTCCCCAGCACTCCACAGCAGGATGGCTGAAGGACTGTGGAATTTCACTTCCTTCAGATCCTGCAGGAACGTTTTCCCGAGTAGTGCCTAGTTTTCCATACAGGCAATGTAGCTGGTAGCCAGTGCCAAACGAGCTGCGGCACTTTACAGAGCCTATGCCATTCTCAGGCCATCAAATCTCAGCTCACCAAATGCTGCAGGTGTAACTTGTGTCGACCTCCTCTCTCAGCAGAGAAATGGCAAACTTCTTAGCCAATATAGTGTGGTTGTGACCCCTGCTGCACTCCGAGTAGACAAACCTGAAAGGTACAAACTGGGGCAAGAAATCTGATGGGGAGCAGTTGGTCTGGAGGATGGTTGAAGAGAGAGTGTAATTCTGGCTGTCTCTCACAGTGAGTTCGGTGTTCTCAGGATCAAATTTCCGTAAGCTTGTACCCAGCTGATGCTCAGGGGGGTTTAGATATCCTGCTGCCCTGAGTGCTGTCACAGGGGAAGATACACGGTGGTGTAAAGACCAAGAAACGGACAGAGTGGTCAACAGTCTCCTCTAATTGAGCGTGATCTGGATATGGGAGTGTAAATAATGGCTGTGAGTAATTTCAGAGAAACAAAGATAATTTCTTTCCTGGATAGAAACTACTTGCTTGTAGGTGGGGTTCAGAAGGTGGTATTGGGTGGGCATTAGCACAACTCCAGGGCTTGAGGTGCTCAGAAAAACTTGTCATAAAACCTGCTCGCTGCTCAGCCGTGTGCAGCCTCGGAGTGCTGGAGTGGGAGGCGGACAAGCACCTGGTGGCAGTTTCCCTGCAGACCTTCCTAACGCTCCGTGTTTCCTTTAGCTGGCCAGTTATCGACGGACGACTTGAATTCTCTTATTGCACACGCCCATCGTCGCATTGACCAGCTAAACAAGGAGCTGGCAGAGCAGCGAGTGAGGGAACAGCAGCACATCGAGTCAGCCCTGGAGAAGCAGAAACTTGAAGATAAAAAGGCGTTTGAGGCAGCTGTGGCTAAAGCACTGGAGCATCACAAAAGTGAGATTGAAATAGAACAGGAGAAAAAGGTAAAGTGGCGTCACACACCCGGGTGAATCTCTGGCTTATAAAGGATGTAGAAGAGCTAAATGGGAGTGCACAGAAGAGCAGCCGGGATGTTCTGAGTGTTGGGAGACTGCCGATAGGGTGACCCCCAGGCTGAGCATGGAAAGGAGATGTTGAGCAAGGGAACTCCTCCAGAATTCTAATGGAAACACCATGTGGCGAAACAGGGAATGACTTTTCCATGTTTCCTGTCTGCTGTTGGAGATAGGACTACTGGGTCAAAATAGATACTTGATCTGACCCAGCGTGGCCACCTTAGGGCTGCGTTGTCCTTCTGTCCTGCCTCCAGGAGGCATCTCCATCCTGTTCTCTTTGCCAGTGGTTTGGGATTTGATTTCTTTCAAAAGGACTATGAAAACTCATGAATTTTAATGCCACTTCTGATGCGAACCAAATGCAATGCACAAATGTAGGAATTTGGGCATTGGAGGTTTTATCTTTTGAGATACCGGATTGCAGCAGACACATGTGCCACATGCTCCTGCTGTTTATGAAAATGGGATTCAACACCGGCTGCTAGCT
This sequence comes from Falco biarmicus, assembly GCF_023638135.1. Taxonomy (NCBI): domain Eukaryota; kingdom Metazoa; phylum Chordata; class Aves; order Falconiformes; family Falconidae; genus Falco; species Falco biarmicus. Next base: position 82,883,715 of record NC_079288.1, on the reverse strand, counting down.
GAAATATTTGCACAAATGAGGGCAACTAAGAATGTCACCTATAGCCTGTTAGTTCAGGGCATCGCAGTAAGAGGCATTAATTTAGAGCTCTTTTTGAAAGTTGCTTGAACTGTCATCTTTGCATTTAATGGAAGTTTGGAAGTGACACAATCCTTTCTAAAAAAAAAAAAGAAACAGGAAACCAGAAAACTGTTCAACTGCTCCTAAATGAACCTGCACCATGCTCCTTCTGCTAAACTGGCTGTTGTATACCAGATCAGGTAAAAGGGGTATGACCATTTTTACCATTTTGTTAGACTGTCTCGGACAGCATTACAGAGCGTAGGGAACAGGTGAAGTCTGGTTTGGAAGCTGGGTTATAAACACTTGTGTGTTTAGTTTGACACGTTACTGTATTTTTTATATATATACTACTGTGATAACTGCACTAGTGGGTAACCACCAGTTACTGCCATTATGGATCATGAAGCTCCTCTTTAACAAAGGCTCAGCTATAAAAATGCACCTCAGCAGCTTTTTAAGTTGAAATATGGGCTCTGCCAATGCCACTTCTACAAAATCTGTAAGATGTACCATGTACTGATGTATGATATAATCATAGCGTGTGACAAGCTGTTGAAAAATAGCAGTGTAATAACAACGGCTCATGTGTGTACAGGTTGAAGAAGTCCGAGAGGTGATGGAGAGCGAAATGAGGACTCAGCTCCGGCGGCAGGCTGCTGCCCACACAGACCATCTGAGAGATGTTCTTAAGATCCAGGAGCAGGAACTAAAGGTGGAGTTTGAGCAGGTGAGGGAGAAGACTCCCCAAGGAAATAAGGGGATATTATTTGAACCCTTGCAAAGTGCACGCTTCACAAGGCAGGAGTCCTGAACTGTCTTCTGGGAGACTGAAATGTGGGCTGGGGAGGGAGGCCTGCTCTTTGAAGAGATGACATAAAGTGCCTGAACACACAGGTTTTATTCAGACTCGCCTTAAGCTTTTGCTATAGGTGAGAAATTTTTGACAGTGTAGTAACTGTTAAATTCACCCTAATAAGGTTTCTTACTGGTATATTGTATTTACTATATGCATTGTCCCAAGCAAGAACAACAGACTTATAGAAACATCTTAAAAATCAGGTAAATGTATTTAAACAGCTGTTTCTGGTCTGATAGGTGTATCTCGCTCTGTTTCAGAACTTATCGGAGAAACTCAGTGAACAAGAAATGCAATTCAGACGCCTTACTCAGGAGCAGCTCGACAACTTCACGTTGGATATAAACACTGCCTACGCCAGGCTGAAAGGAATTGAGCAAGCAGTTGAGAGTGAGCACTGAAGTCGCATTCCTTGAACGACTGAAGCTGTGATCCCCAAAGGCCTGTTACCCAACCCTGGGTGCCTGAACCCGGGCTCAGCCTGGGTTTGCCACAGGGCACCCAGCAAATCCCAGCTGCGCGCCTCTAAAGCTGGTTCTCCCAAAAGCCGTTGTCTTGTTCCAGCCCTGAATTGCGGAACAGACTTGCTTTAAGCTCAAGTGCTGAGGGGGTGGCTGCTTTTGAAAGCAGTGTTTAGAGGGATGGCTTTTGCTGCTTGTATTCAAAACGCTCTTCCTGTACGTGTGCCCCAGCTGAGAGTCCTCTTGGTTTATTCTGCAGGTCACGCAGTAGCAGAAGAGGAAGCCAGAAAGGCCCACCAGCTGTGGCTTTCCGTTGAAGCGCTCAAATACTGCATGAAAACAGCCTCCGGGGACAGTCCCACAGAACCACTGGAGAGCGCGGTGAAGGCCATCAAAGCCAGCTGCTCTGATAACGCGTTTACAGAAGCCTTAACAGCAGCTCTCCCTCAGGAGTCTCTGACGCGGGGAGTGTACAGCGAAGAGGCCCTCCGAGCACGTTTCTACACAGTCCAAAAACTGGCCAAACGTGTGGCTATGATCGATGAAACAAGAAACAGCTTGTATCAGTACTTCCTGTCTTACCTGCAGTCGCTGCTTGTGTTTCACCCTCAACAGCTGAAGCCACCTGCCGAGCTCAGCCCTGACGACCTGGATACGTTTAAATTACTGTCTTATGCTTCGTATTGCATCGAACACGGAGATCTGGAGCTGGCGGCTAAATTTGTCAACCAGTTAAGAGGAGAGTCTAGGAGAGTGGCACACGACTGGCTGACCGAAGCTCGAATGACCCTAGAAACAAAACAAATTGTGGATATCTTGACAGCCTATGCCAGTGCTGTGGGGTTAGGAACAACTCAAGTGCAGAGCTAGGATGGTAGGTCTGGGGGCAGTTCAGCAGTTCTTTGTGCCGGAAAGAAATCCCATGATCTTCTAAGGGTTGTAAACCACACTGTTGGCAGGGGCTGGAAACATTAAATCAAAGCACGGGTACCGTCTTGTTTCCTTGCGTTGTATTTAACTTCACTTCCTGTTGTATTTTTATTGGTTTTGAGTTACCATGACAACTGATTTCAGGAAGCTTCTCTACAATTTGTGTAAGAATTTTGTTTCCCCATCTTACCAAGCGGGCTTGTGATCCAACCAAAATAATGTTTGTAACCTGCCATTAATGATTTGCCATTTTGTCAGCTGAATAAAACAAGACTTCAACCACTTTCTCCTGCTGTTCAGTCTCCTATTTAAGCATCACATACAGCTGGGCAGCGTAAAATCAGCCTTTCTCCGTGACCGACCTGAAGAAGTTAAAACTTATCTCTGTTACTCCTTTCACAGAGGGAGAATTCATTGATCTAATACATCTATTCATTAATTAGTAAGAAATTAACATTTCTTGTAATCTGTAAGAAAACCCCCACACCCCTGTATGAGTACTTAAGCTGGTATCAGAGCACATACTCTGGTGGACTTGTACCCCTCTATGGTTCTTGTCAGACCACTTTTAGAAGAGCAGGTATTTCTGTCTAGAAGTCAGACCGGTTCAACCACAGGAGCTCATGTAAAGACCCAGCTCCTTCCTTCCTTCTCTTACCTTTCCTTTAAGACTTACCAGTAGAGATTGATCATACTTAGCACTCACTTGCTGAAATGAGTAACTGGCTTTTTCTCCTTGCTGATCCAGTTTGAAACTGTCAGGACGATACAGCAAGGAGCGCTGTCACTGCCCCCAGAAGCCCTTTGATCTCCCCCTGCACCAGGCTGTCCTGGGAGAAGCACGTTTGCTTTCTGGAGCAAACCTTGCCTCCGAACAGCTTCTCTGCCCACTCCTGTAATGCAAGGAACAGTTGACTTCTAGCCTTTCAGCTGTAGTTTGCTCTATCTCCAGCAGCTGTCGTTTCCTGAACTCGCTACTGACTTGTCTTGAGGGAACATGCTACTGAAGTGGTCTTACTTGCCCTGCAGCACCACTCATACCACCGTTTTATTTTTCACAAAGGGAATCAACCGTTAATGATTTTTTGCTAGCACCTTGTTTAACTCTCTCAGGAACAAGGCCACTTCTGCTTGTTCAAGAGAAATACCTCAAAAAAAACCCCTTCAAGCTTCCTAGACAGGGTGAGAACAGCAGCACAATGCCGTGAAGGCCAGTTACCTGCAAGGCAGAGCAGGACAGCGGCGTCACCTCATTTTAGTGCTGTGGTTCTGGCCTCACGGAGCAGCTGCACCACTTTGTAATCAACAGTTCCTGCTTAGCGATTACTAGAATACAGCTCACTTTAATGTCAGCCATTTATTAGATGCAGTCTCCACCAGCTGGACAAACTGTAGCTTTTTAACATCCACAGTCAAAAAGCCCGTCCCAAAACACCAGAAAGGACGAGAAGTAACAGCACAGGTAATGAGTATGGCATTACTCGCAGTGTTTACTTCAGAGTCGTCTTGGCATGTAAGTAGTTCACTAAAATTAGCTGGAAAGGAATTACATCCGGCACAGGCTTAAGTCACAGGAGGTCCAAGAGAAGTCTTGCTCAAGCTGTCCAAGTCTTGTACCGGCCGAGCAGCCTCCAGGGAGCAGCTCTGCTCTCACTGCAGCCCTCCAGAGCCTCAGGCCAAGCTGCTGGAGCAGGCGCTGCTGCCCGGCAGGAGTCAGCCCCTGCAGGTGCTGGCGTAGCCCACGCCACAATGGAAGTTACCGAGACAATGGAACAGGACAGCTTGTAGCTTGCTCCGAGGACAACGTCCATCAGAACGCTCGGGCACACTTAGCTGTCCCGCAGCACCGCCCAGAAGCCAGCCCGCTGGTAATTCCACTTCTCACAGCAGCTTTGGCAAGGCAGCGGCTGCTCCCAGGTTTCCCAAGGCGGCGGCAACAGGGACAGCTAGTCGTGGTCACTGTCGCTGTCACTATCGCTGCTGTCGCTGTCTGACTTGATACTCTCCAATGCCTTCCTGCATATATAAAACAGTCCAGTAATCAGTCACCTGTTGTGACTTTTACTTGAACAGAAAGATCCAAAACACAGGGTAGACCCCCTCCAAAGAAAGCATTATGGGCTGTCTGATGCCTATTATCCTCAAAGGACAGGCCCACCCAGCATTTGGTGGAAGCAGACCCACCTCCTTCTGGAAAAGCAGATGAGTTCAGTCCCCCAGGAAGTTGTGGGCCAGCTGCCAAGGGAGCTGGACTTCTAGTTACTCATTCACTCGGACCACCCCACTGCCTCCAGACACACCACTGCCTCCAAACCGTGGTCCCTCAAGGCTAAGCCCAGCATCTGCCCTTGGCTGCAGCAGCTCAGCAGCAAGCAACAGCGGCTGGCAAGACACAAGGGAGATTTGCCGTAAGCCTCAGAACCTGCAAACCACATGCAGGGCCACCCTGTACCACTTCCCTGCTTTCGCTAGCCTGCGGCCGGTGTCCCTGAGGTGGCCAGGCCCAGCTAGGAAAAGAAAGGCAACAGCAGATCCGAGCAGTGGGTAAGGCTAACCTCATCACGGGAAATCACCTTCCCTCCTAGGTGGGATGGATGCAGCATGGAATCAAAACCTGAGGGGCCATTTTAGGGGCGAGAATCGACCCGCATCAACACAAAGGCACACCGTTCTGAAACCAGTTCCCTGCCACCCTGGAGGAGAAGCCTTTCTGCAGGAATTACCCCCGCGACACCCTGTCTACTATACCCCTTCAGCAGCAACACGAAGTACTCCCAACTTACTTCTGCTTTTCAGAGAGTTCAAATTCCTTCTCCGTTCTGCTTTTAAGCCTCTCAGTTGAAGGAAGACCGAGGGATGCCGCCAGCTTCACCAACTTAACTGCCTCATCTGGGCAGCTGGTTTTTTTAGCACAGTTCAAGAACTCATCCATCACCCGGTCACTGCAAAAGCAAAGGCAAAGAGTGAGGTGGGCATTAACTTACAGCAGGTGCTATAGAGAGCGCGAGGAGGCAACAGATTTTCAGATCACTCAACCAGCCCAGTTCTGCTCCTGTCAGCATTTCCCCACACCTTTCATCCTGCACTGATGTGGTGCACTTGGGAACTCCTATGCTAGCAGGAAGCAATGATGCTCCTTGCACAAAACCAGAGGGCGGCAGCTCACTGCTTAGGGTAAGGACGCCACCTTAGCAGCAGCCGAAATAACCTTGCCCTCTTTACAGCCCCCACACCAGGCCCTAACCCTCTTTCACGTGGCTGGCAGAGGCAAAGGAACAGTTAATAGCGTTCTAAATCAAAGGCAGGCATCTACCCGCCAGAGGCTGCCCCGCCGCCGTCTGTGGGCACTGGGAGCTGCTGGCTCAGCCCTGCCAGCTCCATTTTAAGTTGAAGTGCTGGCTCTGCTCCTTTGTCACCTGTGACAGCTGCTGCAGACACCTCTCTTGCCTGCAGGCAGGGAAAAAAGTGTTTGCAGCTGGTGCCACAGGTTGCTTGGCAGAGAAGGGAAGGCAGGGGTCAGTTCAGCCACAGAAGTCTCTGATCCATTTAGTAATAGCAGGGGAAAGACTTCCTTTCTCTTTACATTCACGACCTGTGGCAGCCACAAACTGTCAAGTACACCACAACTTCAGAAGAATTCTCCTTTCTCTATTCCTGAAATTAGGACAGGCTCTCTGATGCAGCTTGGCAATGTCAAGGCTTCCTTGGGACACGCTAGTGGCGGTCTGCAGAAACAGGCAAGCATGGAGTGCCCCTGACAGCGGCCTTTGGTACCACACACCCTCACAGTGTTCAGTTAGACGAGCTCCAAGCATTTAATTCTATTTTAAAAAAAAACAAGTAAAACATATTGCTATTCCTTAGAAGTTCTTTGCTAATTCAAACAGAATTTTGCCCCCAAAATCCTGAGAAAAAGCTAACTGTTGTAGCCCACGTTCTCCATGTCCCAGAGCTTCATTCAGCGACATCTCAAGGACCAACTGCTTGAACCCTTCCTTTGCATTTTCAATATTTTTCAAGACAGAAAGGTCTTGGAACATATCACTGGATAAACAAACACTCGTGCTCACAGACAGACACACACACTCACGCTTTGGAAGTCACACTTAGATACTGACCACTATTATCAGTTATAATTGGGAGTTGGGCTAGATGACCTTTGAAGGTCCCTTCCAACCCAAGCTGTTCTACAATTCCGTAACAGAAATGCAAGATGTCAGCCAAAGGGGAGATGCAGTACCTGAAGTCAGAACCTAAAAGTACTTACGTGGGAATCCTATTGATTTTCTGGAAATGCTCCATCATGTTCCTGTTCAAAAGAAAACAAAGCAATAATTAAAAAAAACCCAAACACCAAACAGTAAAACAGTAACAGGCAGATACTAAATCTCTTGGATAAGCCCCTGTTGAAACACAGGCAAGCTCCATGTCATGAAACAATCTTCTCCAAAGATCTGAAACGGATCCTATGACATCTTGCAGATGCAATATCTACCAGCTGTTTAACAAGAAGTGTCTTAAGTCATGCAGAAAAAATAAAAATTGTAGCTGGTGGCAAGTTTACCTTAAAATACTACATATTTTTAGAAGGGTACTTGCCACTTCTTTGTTTCAAATGAATCACTGCAAAAAGAACATCTGTATTTAACAAAAAAGAGCTCAGAACCTTTAAATTGGAGAGGAAATATTTTAACCAGTATTTCAAGTTGAGTATTTCAAGTTGAGGACAGCAAATTCTACTACTGGAGAGTTCTAAAAAAATTTCTCTTTAGAGTTTTAATTAGGGTTAATTCTAATTAAATGTTTAATTAAAAAACGCTAATTAATCTCTTTAGAAGTTTGAATTTCAAAGAGTTCTGAAAAGTAGAAAATAGGAAGCTGTAGGAAATCAGCAGTGCTTACTGAAGTGATAATTAAACCCCGCTTTGCCATAAGCAGCTGTACAATGCTCTAAGCCAATTGCTACGTTAACTTCAAATCGTTTTTTAAGCTTCACAACTGTAACCTGGTGCCAAGAATGAATAATAAAATTAAGAAAAAAATCCCTCACATTCCCAGAAGGATTTATCCCCTCCCTTTGCCGCACCAGCATTCCAAGGCAATCAGTTGTTAACTTTTGATTTTTGTGATTAAGCCTTGAGTTAGTGTCAGCAAGCCAACAGCTCATGAAGGCCACACACGTACCAAGCATCCTGGGTTCTTCCAGCCCTGGAAAACAACAGAGCAACATGGCACAGGGCACTGCCTGTCCATTCCAGTGGGGCCTCCCTCCCAGTTTGCTCATGGACAGCTTTGATGTCTTCAGCACACTTGGCAAACACCAGCTGAATCTGTGAAAAGATTGTGCTATTAATCCCCAAACCTCTAGAATCAACATATCCTTTTCAGCACAGTTCTTCCTACAGATCCTACCGGTCTGCCCCGTATGTGATTTAGATTTGTGAATTAACAGCGGTTAGTCCTGGCAGAAAAAGCTCTCACTTCTGTCAGGGCCAGTCTCCCCCCTAGGAAAGCACCAAGATGGCTTTGCAGGGACAGCTGCAGCTAAGAGACCTCTGCAGCACGCATAAGCCTTTAATCCTCCTCAGCCTGAGAAGCCGGGTACTGCAATAACATCTTCGGCAAAAATTCCTGAATTCTGCCATGTACTTCCCCAGAGATGTGGCCAGCTGGGCTGGATTACTCTTCCGAACCCCAGTAAGGAAGTGATCCTCTCCTGTGTTAGTCTGAGGTTTCTCTATAGACTGAAGACAATCTGAAGGGCTCAGCAGGCCTGAATAAGCTTACACAGATCTGGAAATTCATCATGTATATGCACTGGAACTGGACCTCTAGGACTAACCAGGGACAATAATGCAGCACTTACACAGAGTCCGTGCGCTGCACACAGAAACGGGGAGACATTTCTACTCTTTTCACTGAGCTTCTATATTGGTTTTGGCTAGGACAGAATTAAATTTCTTCATAGTAGCTTGTATGGTGCTATGTTTTGGATTTGTTATGAAAAGTGTGTTGATAACACAGGGATGTTTTAGTTTAGCTGAGCAGTGCTTATACATTGTCAAGGCCTTTTCTGCCTCTCACCCCAACCCACCCGCGAGCAGGCTGGGGGTGCACAAGTTGGGAAGGGACACAGCTGGAACAGCAGACCTCCACCGACCACAGCGACATTCCGTGTTCCATACCATATGGCACCATGCTCAGCAATAACAGCCTGAGGAAGAAGGAAGGAGGGGATGTTCGGAGTGATGGTGTTTGCCCTTCCAAGTGACCGTTACAATGTGATGGAGCCCTGCTTTCCTGGAGGTGGCTGAACACCTCCCTCCTGCTGATGGGATTTTGCTTGCTTGTGCACACAGCTTTTGCTTTGCCCATTAAACTGTCCTTAGCTTAGTCCATGAGTTTCTACACTTTTACCATTCTGATTTGCTCCACCATCCCACCGGGGAGGAGCGAGCGAGCGGCTGTGCACTGCTTCGCCGTTTACCGGGGTTAAACCACGGCAGCTTCCCTACCTCATCAGGGTGCTGCTCCCTGCTCATCAAAGCCAGGAGCTCTTCCAACAGGTCACGTTTCCTGCTAAACCCGAGCTGTTTCATATCTGTTTAGAGAAAGGCAGTAGTTCGTCAGTGTGACCCGTATCCCCTCCTCGCAACTCCTGGTAATCTAGTCAGCATAGCTAACACCATTTTGTAGGGCAAACAGCCATTTTTTGTGACCAAGCAGGTCATGTGTGAGTTCCCTTTCCCCTCATTATCAGGCCCTGAAGGTCCTGCACACCAAGTACATGAACCAAACTGATTTTTTCTTCCTCTCCCTGCTGGCCTCAAGATTCCTGGGCGCCAGGCTGACTACTCCCTTTGTTAACGGCCTTCAAGGTCCCAGGCACCCGGCCAACCCAGCGGCAGTGACGCCGCCGTCACAGACAAGGGCAGGTAACAGCGCTGCCTATAAAACTAAGCAGTTACAGGTCCTCAGTGGGAACCTGGACCTGAACTGCTGGTGGACTATGAGACCCATGACTCCCTGGTGCCCAGAGACACCTCCACCATCATCTGCTTCCCCTGAGGACTGAGTGGTGACTCATGTTCTTTTGTATGTTTTTTAAGGCTAGCTTGTGGTTTTTATGTTGATACAGCAAACCAAATATTAAGATTTGACCGAATCTACACAAGGTCCAGGTGATTAGAAACCATAAGCTAAGTGGTGCTATAAAATTCTGCACTACGCTACTTATAAAACTGAACCACACTGATTCTGCTTACAGAAATCCTGTGCTATTCTGATTATAAATCCTAAGCTACGCTAATCATAAAATACTGTTAAGAAAATAAAGCTTTAATTGTAACTAGGAATTAGTGGTCATCATTCTACCAAGGACTCCTAAAAGAACCTGTCTGTCCCCTCAGTGTCGGGCCACAGTAGCATGTTTTCTGTGTGCTAAAGCCTGTATCTACATGCTTGTCTCCTCTTCTTAAGGAGCAATGAACAGGCAAATAATTTAAATGATTTAAGTCTGAGCTGTTGGTTCAGGTAGTACTCTCTGGTAAGCATTCAGTTTTCCAAGACATTGACATTTAACTGTGACACAGACACGACTGCTCCGACAGCCTGCGCTATCGGTTCTGCCTTTCTCTAACACAACAGTCCCACCGCTGCACTACAGAGTAACATCCCTCATGCCAAAGCACCTTATCATGGCTATCTGAGTACTGGGAAGTTTACCAACTACCTCCCACTTTGCACTGCTCCTGACTTTCATCAAGCAAACTGCCTATGTAGCCATGTGGCTATCACTAACCTTCCCAGACCGAAGGGATTGCTTCCAAGTGGTTGGCTGCATCGAGTGCTTGAAGGAGGTCCAATATATTTTTAGGAGTTGGATAGAAGAGCTGATGAAGGAAGAGAATCATTTCAGTAAACTGTAACTGTTCCATTTCTCCACACTTGAAGCTTGCTTACCCTAATGCACACTTACCGAAGGGGACATTTCTTTGTACCATTTCAACACAATTTCGATTTGTTCCATCATACACAACAATGAGAAGAATTTTGACCTAGAGGAAGGGAAAAGTGTTCTAATTCAGTAATGAGTACATCAACCAAACCATACAGAAGCACCAGGAAATGATGGTGTTCTAGTCAGACTGGTACTGCAGATGAGGGAAATTTCGCTGTATGATTGCAATACTCCATACAATTAAAAAAGCAGCAGCGTCTTTTGTGAGACATTTTTATCCTGACACTAGGTAATTGGCAGAATTAATCAGAAGTTAGACCACTACATTTTAAAATACTGAAAATATGCAATCTCCCTGCCTGACACCAGGTTTGAGGTATCTGCATCTGTCTCAAATGCAACCTCTGGTTAAGAGCCACTTAAAGAAGTGAACTAAATTAACTCTGTTACTTCTGCAAGTTGGCAATACAAGCCTGGGACCTTGGTCCAGTGCACTAAGAAAAATGTCCCTACACCAAGAAATTAATTTCCATTCACTTTCTTTGATTTATTTATAGGCTGAATAAGGTAAAAGTGTGTGTGTCATGCCAACCCTGAAACAGCATCTTATTGTGATGAGAATTATTTTTCATTAATTCACTGGAGCATCTCTACTTCCAACGCCTAAACAGGCTTTTCTTCAAATCAGTATCCTCCAAGTACTTGATGACATTCAGTGACTGCAGCACTTGATGACATCTGTAAAAATGTTTCAGATGCCTTGAGTGCAGTGTCAAATGGTTGAACCCATTGGAGTTTTGTGCCTAAATACACCAGCTGCACTGCAACCTCTCTCTACAACACCACGCAGAGAGCTAGGTGCTCTGCTGACCTGTACACTGTTTTGGTGTTACCTCCTAAGCTGCCATCCTAAGTGGACAACAGGACTGTAGAAAATACAGCTGGTTGGTACAGTTGTTGAATGGGCATGAAGCTAAATTGATACTTCAAGACACTCCATTTCAGTCTGGGCATACATCCTAAGCTATCACTGTTCTTAAGAGGGACCTAATTCCCAAACTGCACATACAATAAGCAGCTGGCGTTAACCAAGCATCCTTCTGTGCAACGTCTGAATCCCAGCTCGTATTCAAACGAACAATACACCAAGATGCTTAATGTAAGCTGCACTTCACTCACCAGTACACATTTAACCGATCCATGTCCAAGAATTTCCAGTTGTCTCCCTTCTCCATTGCCTTATTTAAGCGATAGGCAAGCTTAATATCCTTAAGATCACAGCACTGCAATAAACCAGTCAAATTTTAAAACTACAAAATCTAACACTTAATACATCCTTCTCAGACTCACTTTCACAAAGGTATGAAGAGCAATGAGCTGACAAAACATTTTTAACAGGACACAAATCAGTGCAGTGACTGCCTAGGCATTTTGTTTGGTTAAGACAAACGCACGCCTCTCGCAGTGAGTGAGAGCTTGCTAACCAAAAGTGACACCTTCTGGTGCGGAGACAGTCCGACCACTGCAGCGTCACTAAAAGCAGGAGGTAAGGCACAGCAGACAGGGACTTATGCAGCCATCTCTAGCAAGAGATGCATGTATCACAGGCATGCAAATTACCAATTTAGAAGGTATCAAATGCAGAATTATAAAGTTACAGGAGATGATGAACACGTGAAAAAGGGAGATAAACCTTGTATGACAGGTTGGAAAACTCACAGGCAATTCTTAAACAGCTGGAGGGCTCAAAGGAATTCTGATTGCAGAAAAGAGGCACTTACCACTTGCATAGCAGTAGCAAAGAAATTGGCTGAAAGGGAGAAAATGAATTTTATTAGCTTCAAACTTTCAAGGAGACATACAGCAGCTCATTAACTGGCCTCCCAGAGAACAGACGCGACATGATAAATTAGAAAGCTGAATCTGTAGCTCAGTTTGACAGCGTAGCAGGGATCTTCACTTTGTATGTAGAGACTCTGGTGCGGCATGAGTTTTTCTAGCCAGTGCTCTGGAGGCAGCTAGGCTGCCATGCTTTTGGAAACAGATTTAAGCAGATGATCTGTTTGACTTTAGGCAATTTTACAAAAGCTATGTTCTCGTTTGATGCAAGACTGCATTATTTGTGTAACAGGCAGGCTACAAAAAAAGGCAGCCCCATCGCTCACCTTCTCCATTTACTCCACTGGAAGAGAGCACAGGCCACAGACAGGTGTTCAGGCAGGTTACCCGCCTCAGTAGCACACCCCAGAGCTGCCCAAGAACATACAACTACTCTCTGAAAATGTCTCCTTCCCATTTGGCAAGGCTTTAACTCTTGCTTTTGCAACTGACATTTCAAAGCAGCACAGAGCTGAAAAACATTAGGAAGAACTAGAATAGGCACTCACACCACACTGTAACAAAAACCTGCTGTTCACTAGATGTGTATCATTTAGTGAAGCTACTAGCAGATGTTCCTCCTTAAAGTAGTCTTGTAAATAGCTTCCTGGTTTTTGTTGTTATGGGGCTCAAACACTCATTCACATGGGATACACTATTTCCACACAAAAGCCAGCGCACCAATGCACAGCACAGCTTAATGGCACTGGAATTTGTCCTTCTTTGTCTCCATAAAAGTGTCAAAGGGACTGATATAAGCAAGCTGCATTCATTTTTTGTAGCTGGGTAAAACTACCTGTAATTCATAGGTACCTTTTCACCCAAACTTAATCAATGCAAATTGTCAGATATTGGAGTCCCTTACCATCATCAGGGTCCTGGGGAGTGAAACTCCTCTTCTCAACGTCATCCAGCACCTCAGACATGATGCCAGACGGGGAAAGATCAACTGTGGGATAAAGAGACAAGCCACACCACATCTCAGCTGTGCTAAGCACTTCACTAGCAAAGAGTGTCAGCCTACAGATATAATGTGGAAGTGGAAACAAGCAACATGATTTCAAACAAGTGTCATGATTCTCATGGTGCTCCAAACCAGCCACTATTTTATTTGCTCTAAAATCTGTCCTACTGTTGCCAGATTTCCACAGTGCAACAGGGCACATTCAGAAAGATTAAACTACCTTCTAGCAAGGAATCCAATGGGCCTGGAAGTTTGTCTGTTAGAAGACTGCACTGGGAAAAGCAAAGCATTTCATAAACAAATAAATATTTTTAAAAGGGAAAAATAACCAAGAAAAAACCCCCACCCAAACCCAGAGACCTCAGAGCAGTTCCTTCACATCTGTTAAACAGAAGGGCTGCAATTATGACTACTGTGCCTATCCTCTTCCCATGCCCACAGATTTTTGGCTAAAGGCTCCTGCCCTCTAACAGCTATTATTTCATGTCTCCAACACACAGAACTGTTGCAGAAAAACAGAATCCTTGTGCACTTTCTTTCATGTGAGTGGTACAGTCTATGAAATCACACACGTTGTAGTCAGATCCAGACTCCACAGAGACCGAGTAGCATTTGCTCTTCAGATTTATCAGCTTGTGGCCACAAATGGAAAGGAAACTCCCTTTCTTTCCAGTTCCGCCCTTTCTCAAAACACAAGGACTCTTCCCTCTTTGTAAGAGGTTATGATCCTCTGTGGTCTTTTCTCCACCCAAGCACAATCAGACTGCACAGGGAACACTGGGATTGCACACATAAGAGGTTGCCTTTTAATCTATGATCAACTGCCTTCACCCATCACGTCTGGATATCATTTAAAGCAGCTGTTAAACAGGACACATTCATGAACAAGTTGGTATTGCACATACCGCCTCTATAAAATGTAAAGAGGAGATGATCATACGTTGCAAGGCTAGGCTCTGAAAAGCAAAAACATTGAAGTTACTTTGGCATTCTTGACTGAACATTATGCCTGAGTTCTAATTCAGTCTCTGGCCCTTCCAGTCAGGTGGCATGCATACATTTACTCAGATTTCTTTCCCTGTTCATGCTAATGCTGAACTAGACCTCCTATATACACATTACAACTGGGAGAGATATACCCGAGGGTGGACCACCAGCTGAAGCGTTGTATTGCTATGGGGCAAGCAGCCAAGCTTCCCTGCTCTAAATTAAAAGCAAAAATACTTCACAGTTAAGTTTCCCTTTTGCTCATTAACGTATCTTTAGCTTATCAACAAGCATGTTACTGGGGCAAAGAACACTCCACAAGACATGACATCAGTTATGCAGATATTCCCTGTTTTTGCAGTGTTTGACATCAAAAAACATAACCAAATCAAAAGCTTTTTTCTGTGAGATATAGATATATATAGACCTGAACTGGCTTTGATGGCTTGTGAAGTGAATCTCCTTGATCTATGAGAAGCTAACAGACTCAGTTGACTGCTGCAAAGATATATTCATATTATTCACTACTTCTACAGCAGTACTACAATAAGGACCCAGTTAAGAAAGAGCCTATGGGCCAGGACACATTCCCCCACTGCATACACTCACCTGCCCTTGAGCAGCTAGAGGCAACTACAGGTGAAAACATAATGATAAACATGCTCCTAACCTAAAAGACTACAGCATCAAAATGCTTCATTATTTGACCTAAGGGGTTAAGTGCACCTACTATATTGTAATTAGTAATCAACACTGATCAAAGACTGAAAATGATTCAATTTGAAATCCACTGGCACTGGCTTGCTGAGTAGCCACAATTTAGTACTTACACATTTTTATTTCTCAGTTCTCTTGCAAAAGGAAGTGAACAATAAAGTTGAGAACACAGTGAGAAATGCTTTTTTCCACAACTCCTGGACTTCCTCCCTGCAGCTAGGAATCACTGTGCTGTTTGCTGCTGAACTCTTAAGTTAACTATTCTGGAGGTGGCACTGGAATATAATAACCATTCTGGTTCTCTTACCTATATCAAGTGCTTCCATTTCCTTTATTACCAATAAAGACATACTTCTGCCTACACCACCACATCTTCTCAGAGTCTTCAGTAAAGCATTAAAAGTTAGCAGATTTGGTTGTACTTCCTGCTGAGCCATGTGATTCAGGAAGACCTTAAACAAAATCCCCAAATCCTTAGTGCTTCACATGCTATGGAACACAGTTCAGGTTTCAGGTAGATATACATGCATTTCCTCAACCTAATCCTTCTCACCCCCTTCAAGCGAATGACTCTACGTCAACTGATAATTTGTTAAGGAAGTACCACCTAATTTTTAACCTGAACAAAACCCACAACTACAAAACTACATCAGATTATATCTTGGAGAATTGTGTCTAGAACATCAAGGAAATTTTTAAATTTACATACTTTTTTCGTTACTGATGTTACATCATTAAAATTGGAGCCTGTAATGTCACCCCTCAAAATTCCATTTCCATCACACCACCGTGAATTACAATTCAAAGGAGTTTTTATCTAAAATTGTTTGGTTTTATCTCCCAGCACTTCCCGATTGCTTCCCGTCCCACCAGTTTTTGGATCAGGTTATGTTCTCACAAGGCAAATCATTCCACAAAGGCAAGGTTGGATTTTGTACCTTTTCCACTCCTCAACAGTTCAGTTTGTTATGTTTAAACTACTGCACTTCCTTTGCAGCAGATATTAGTATCTTCGTACAAAGCACTTGTTTTTAGTTTTTTTAACAGCTGCAAAATTCTACTGAGAAAGCAGACTCAGCTCCTACACTCTTACCCCTTCCCCATCTCTTTTGCTCTACCTTCTTACCTTGGCTAATTCCCATCTTTCTATGAACCTCTCCTTTAGATATGGGACTGCTGTAATCAGTGCATTGAAGGTGTGCACATCAGCTAGAAAATAAAAGATAATTTGTTTTAACTAATAATTACATTCTACAGAAAACAGTTTACTGTAACATGGCTCAGTTTTTGGCGAAGTCTCATGCAAACCTGTTTCCAGTGAGCCGGCCACATGCCAGCTGCACTGAATAACCGGTTTGCACTCAGCTCCCATGATCTAGCTGAGGTCCGTACCCCTGCGCCAATCATCATTGCCATGGAACAGGTATTTATGTACCTAACAACGGGCTTCTGTTATTTGGAAGACTGCAAAGGAAAACCAGGAGACACTTACCTTTGTGTCTTTCATTCAGCAAGTCTATGTACATGTCATAAGCTTTAGCAGAAGCCCCATGCTGCAAAAAACCAAAAATCCAACAAAAATAAAACAATCTCTACAACTATTTTGTGAGATTTCACAAGCTGAAAAAAGTCGTTCCAACACTGAAGGATAACTTTACCTTCACCATCCCACGGATCATCGTGCAATAGGAGTGTGCATTCCTCTCTGGCATTATTTTAAATATCCTTTCAGCATTGTTGTTTTCCCTAGAATCAATGAACAAGATGAATTTTAAAGAACTCAATAAAAGACACCTTCAGGAAAAGAATGCAACGTGCAGAACAAAATAATTGGCAGTACTCCTAAGGGCTGACACTCAAACATATTACTTGTGATACTATGAGCTATTCTACGATCACTTACTAGAGTTCCATCGACACTTTTAAAGAGTAGTACACAGAGATGTATTTAACAAGTAACACCTGCGAGTACAGGCCGCTAAAAAGTCTTGAAGTCTGTTTTATAGCAATGCATGTGCACAACCCACTGAATACGGAATTATTAGCAACATTTTGTATACCTCCACCTAGAGCCAGATGACTGTGAACTTCTTTGGAATTGTCTCTTTGGAGCCTTCTGCTCTGAAGTGCTCACCTAGAAAGATTTTCGTAGAAATAAAGTTTCTCAGAGTTTGATGTTACTATTAAACATCAAATGACACAATTTGGTAACAATACAGATGTTCAGCAGCAATTTATATACTACCAAAAGTGTTTTTAATGGGTTATATTAAAATAACTTCTATTAGAATGTTCAGGAAGCAGTAACTAGACTAAGGATACTGGTTATGTTATTAAACATACTAACAAGGCAAATTATATGTATTTGTGGAATTGGTGGGAACTGTGAGACTGTAACAAATACTCTGTAAAACTTTTTCCCTCTCAACAGTCTTCCCAGGGACAGATCCTATGCAACCTATCTGCTAGTGTACCCTGGGACCTGATACCATGAGTTCACAGAAGGAACCCTCAAGTTCACTGAAATCTAGTTAATGTGCTTCAGGTGGAAGAAAATTAACTACCTAATCTATACTAGAGGTACCAGAGGTTGCCTTTGCAGGCACCTAAAAACAAGGCTGTCAGCAAGAAACAGTTCTTTACACACAGTTCAGCAGAACTAAGCCAAGATGGGATTCCAGCCACTAAGTTCAGATTTATGGAAACTACTTTTGCGCCTAGGTCAGACACAGGACTGCTGTATCTCTTGGGAGTGTTGACTGCATCTGATCTGCTTCACACCATCTCTCAGGCAGGCAGTCACAGTACCAAAATCTTGACATCATCTTGACACACTCCCACTATAAATAAATAGAGATCAACAGTTTTGTCATACCCCTGGTTCTTCCAAATCCTCTTTGCCTTCCTCCTCTTTTCCTCGAGTAGATTCTCCATCTCCATAGAAGCATAACAAATCTAAAAGGCTGTTTGTGGTCTCCAGAGATACAGGGGTGCCTATAGAAAATGAGGATGTACAACAGTCACAAAGAGAATAAAGAACACATCATTCCACAGCTGTATCAGAAAACTTTCAAACACCCAGTTACACCACTTTGTTCTTTCAACATAAAGGCGTTCTCTAGTAAGACTGTAAAACCCGAGTGTAACACTAATACTTCCATGAACCCATTCACAGCAGGAGACAATTTTAACATTGCACTACAGATTCTGTTTTTCTATCGAAACCGCTGAAAGGGTAAAGTTTTCCTGACCAAGTGAGAGGGGGAAGTGGCAGCTGGCAGTCAGAACTGTGAAGCAGCACAAGCCCGACGCAATGTTCAAAATTTCTAGTGCTTTTCATAACCACTCCTAGGATACACCTCCTATGAAGACCACTTGTGTGTTTCGCTTTCTATGAAACAGATTTAAAACCAACAAAAGAAAAGAGCTATTTGATGGAACCGTCTCCTTTCCATCTTGCAGCGGGTATAAGAAGGTCTCACCTTCCCAGTAACTCCTCCTCCTTCAGAGCCTCATATCAGTTAGTTTTCTTCTGTCTCCTCCTCATTCACACATAACAGAGATAAGGTCCAAATTAAGGAAGAACTGAGAAAAACTCACTTATTGAGGGCAGGTCCACAGGAGGGGCACTCGGCTGGTATGCTATACCGGTCCAACAGAGCAGCACAGTGCTCAGCACAGATGTAGCATATACCAACCAGGATGCTACTGCACAAGGGCCTTTGCAGGCAGAATGGTATCACCCAGTCACATGGCATCCACCTGTAACAGGCCCTGCTCTACTGCATCACAATTCTTCCACTTTGGAAGAGAAAAGACTCAACACTGTATCATCTGCTTCTTGGCCAAGAAATCATTTGTTCTCCTTATCACCAAAGTGACATGTCAGACAAGCAGTGGCTAAGGAGAGCCCAGTAATTCTGGAGAACCACTTTACCAGACCAGAGTCAGCTCTGAAAGGCAGCAACATAGTCATGAAACTGCATCCACAGCCTGTGCCAGCTACTGAAGTATTTCTGGCACAATTTAAGTAGAGCTCCACCACGGAATCTGGCAGGTGCCCACATACCTGCTTGTATGAGCTGATCGAACATGTTCACAGAATCTTTCACCATTCTGAGGTGGATACGCTCTTTTAGAGCTTCCTCACTCACTCCTTCAATCTGAGGTGTAAGAGTCTCAGGCATCAAGCACTAAAAGCAAAGAGTACAAGTGAGACACAAGCTCAAACCTTCTCTAAACCATCACTAAACCACTAACCAAATACTCTTCGCCCAGTACTCTGCTTTGATAATCTCCCGACTCTCCCAGCCTAACAGCAGCAGTCCTTTTGGTGACTGAAGGACCACACATCCTGATCTCTCACTTTCATGCTAGTTAAATCAACATCTAAACATTTCTTTTCTTACTTTTATCTTAAAAACCTGGTATTGATTTCCAAAGGAAAAATGTTCACTTCAGAAACATAATGGAAATACAGTATTGCTTTCATAACTGTCTGCAAGAGTTAACAAAACTATCCTTTTATGTTAGTCTTGGACCAGTCTCACAGTTGATTTCACTACCTGACAAAGCACAAATACAATGAAAATGAAAAACAAAAAGCTTACTAGTACGTTGGGATCCGCAAAGGTCTTGTCAAAATACTGAGGAAATTGCTTAATAATGTATTTTGCAGCATTTCTCCCAGACTCCTTCGACAATAAAAACAGACGCTGCATAGGAATGAGAGAGAACAAGATGAAGAAACATACAATTAGAAGACTGAGAGTGAGGAAAAACATTTTCCATTAACACTGAGCATTCTTATGGGATCAAATTAAACTCATCCTTTCTTTTCAACTCTTGCTAAATACACAGGCACAAGATAACACTCCAGATAAACATTCTGGTATTTATGCTAATATAAGAATGTCTGTTCTTTAAATGAGACTATAATTTACATCCTTGTTACTTAGTCGAGCAACAAAGTTCTGTACCAGACACCTGAAAGGCTGCACTACTATCTCAAATTCAAAAGTATCTCTCTTTTTAGTTACAATACTTGGACGCTTCTCTCTCTGTCATTTCCAAGAGCATCACCTCATTCCCGTTCACCTCTTTTCCTGGAGTTCTAAAGTCAGATCCTCCTCTGCCATTTCTTTTAAAACTCTTCACATTCAACAGCTGCCTTCAGTCTTCTACATGGCTTCACCCATGGTATGCACAGGAACTGAAGTTCTCTTGTAGCCTTGTGACGACCTATCTCAGCTCCCAGGCTTCTCTCACTGCGCTCTGATTAACATTGCACAGAGCAGCTCCTCCTTGCTCTCATTGGCAGTTCTGCTTTTTCCTGCCTTGGCTTCATGCTCTTTAATCATATGCAAAGATAACATCAGGGGAAAACTCCTTTCTACTATCATCTCAATACTACTATTTCCATAAGCCTAAGTTACCAAATAGCTGCTCTGTGGTAAAACTAAAATTCCTGGGGCTTGGCCAGGACAGTAAACCAGTAACACAAAGTCTAGGTAGTAACAAAATGCACAACATACTTGTGTGTATAAGTCACACATTTAATTCAGATTTAACTAAACTGTAAGCAAAAAATCTCAACACTTGGAACACCACATATTCACAGTCTACATCTAAAGTATGTAAACACTGTTTTAACAGGCTGAATGCCTCACCTAAAGAATTACTGTTGGGAATTATTTAACGGACTAAGAACATGGAGAGACAGAACAACTCAGCAGGTAACCCACCGACTAGCAGGAATGTTAACAGAGCTGTGACAGCTGGAAGGTCCCTATGGGGGCAGGAAGAAGAGATAACTTTGC